>NC_086125.1:2240000-2560000 GCF_963921235.1 Mobula hypostoma
TACAAGTGACAAATAAAATGAATCTTTAATCTCTTTTTCTTTTTTTCCTCCTTCTCTCCATCTCTCCTTTGTCTCCCCTTCTCCATTTCTCTCTACTCCTTTTCCTCTTTTATCCTGCTGTATCTCCTGCCCTCCCCCACCCCACCAACTCTCCTCCCCTCCTCACCTTCCATTACCCTCTTTCTCTAACCTACTATTCTTTTCCCTCCTTTTACCACCTTCTTTCCTTAGTTTCCTTATCTCTCCCTTTTTCTCCTCTTCTGTTGACCCTCACACCCCTTCTCACCCTCTATTCGGGTTCTCTTTCTCCATTCCTATCTCCCTCTCTCCTCTTTCCCTCCCTCCTCTTTCCCTACAAACAGCTTTTTTTCCCTGTGCTGTTTTTTCCCTCTCTCAGTCATGTCCATTCCGATTTCTTTTGAAGGGTAACCACTGAGATAGTATTGCCATAGTGACAAAAGGTTATTGGAGCTTCATGACATCTCTGGATTGTGAAAGGCAACCTTTCATTAGGGAGGCACAGTAGCAGCGCTGGCTCACAGTGCCGGGGACTTGGGTTCAAAGCTGACCTTGGGTGTTGCCTGCGTGGGGTTTGCACGTTCTCCCTGACACCCACAGGGTTTCCTCCAGTGGCTTTGGCTTCTTCCCATTTCCCGGAGACAGGCCAGTTGGCAGATCAAGTGGCTGCGATAAATTTCACTTTTATGTGTCGGTGAGTGGTGGAATCTGATAGTGGTTATTACAGATCATGGAACAGACCATAAGACCATAAGGTATAGGAGCAGAATTAGGCCATTTGCCCCATTGAGTCTGCTCCGTTATTTCATCATGGCTGATCCATTTTCCCTCTCAACCCCAATCTCCTGCCTTCTCCACATATCCCTTCGTGCCCTGACCAATCAAGAATCTATCAACCTCGGCCTTAGATATACCCAACGAGTTGGCCTCCACAGCGCATGTTGTAATGACTTTCACAGATTCACCACTCTCTGGCTAAAGGAATTCCTCCTTGTCTCTGTTCTAAAAGGATACCCCTCTATTCTGACGCTGTGTCCTCTAATCTTAGATTCATCCACCACAGGAAACATCCTCTCCACATCCACTGTATCGAGACCTTTCAATGAGGCCACCCCTCGTTCTTCTGAATTTCAGTGAGCAGAGGCCCAGAGCCATCAAACGCTCTTCCTATGACAAGCCTTTCAATCCTGGAATCACGTTTGTGAACATTACAGCATGAGACCGGCCATTTGGCCCATGATGTTATGCCAATCTTGATGCCAATTTATACTAAATGTCCTCCATTCTCTCCATTCCTTTCATATTCATGTGCCTCGTGAACTCCACTAAAACTGCCTGCTTCCACTTCTACCCCAGTAACCCATTCCAGGCACCTACCAGTCCCTGTGTAAAAAGAACTTAACTCTCACATCGCCCCTCTAACCTCAAAAGCATGTCCTCCAATATTTAACATTTGTAACCTGGGGAAGATATTCTTACTGTTTACGCCTCTCATAATTATATAAGCCTCTAACATCCCAAAGTGAACAATCCAAAATTTTTCCAACCTTTCCTTATGGCATATACAGCCTAATCCAGGCAGCAGCCTGGTAAATCTCCTCTATGCCCCACCCACCCTACCTTCCTGTAATGGGGGACAACCAGATGTGCACTAATCATTGATCAAAATGCAGAGAGGATGAAATAAAGGGATTAATGTGATTGCTGTCATAGACACGAGGGTTTGATGAGCCTGCCTCAGTGCTGTATCTCTCTATAACTCTATGACTTTAAGACTATTTAAGAATAAGGTCAGGTTTTCCACTTGCTTGCCCTGGGAATTTTAGGCCTTCACACAGCACATTACACTAACACTGAAGTAATCACCATACTCAGGAGAACTGTACAGCAGGAAAATTAATATCCTCTCAAAACAAACACAGGAAAAGTTTCAATAATGCTTGATAAGTACAACTGATTATTTCCTGAACAGTGGAGAGGTTGACCTTCTAGTTAATTTGTTCATGGTAAATTACATTACTGTCTCAGCATACTGTCAAACCCTCAGACCTGCAGTACGTTACAGCCAATCATATCTTCAGACAACCAGCAGGAACAGAATCACTGCTTTTGCTAATCAGTCAGATTTTCCACCAAAGGCTGTTCTCTGAATTCTGAACAAAATCCAAAAGCCTGCAGGTGCTGGAAATCTGAGGAAAAAACAGAAAAGGCTGCAGACTGGTTTCTGTGAGAGCTGGGGTGGTAGTACAGGACTCCAAATCTTTCAGCCATTGCCTCTAACACTTAGGTGCTGGGCCCTACCAGCGCTGAGTATGGGGAGAAAAGATAACACTTTTTCTTGAAGGATCTCGACCCAAAATATCAACAGTATACTTCCCTCCAGAGGGTACCTGACGTGAGTTCCTGCAGAGTTTTGTGTGTCTTACACTTTGCTTTATTACACTAATTGAAGGGTTGTTGCCTTCAAAGGCTGAGTTAGCATCTATTCCCCACTAGCATTTGTCCTCAAGGCCAGAGTCTGCTACTTCCATGGACCACGGCAGTCCTTGAGGTATGAAAATATCTCCAATGCTATTGGGGAGGGAATTCCAGGATTTTGAAGTCAGGATGGGGTGTGGCTTTGAGGGCAACTGATCTCCCAGGAGGTTGCATTCCCCTTGATGTATCTGCCTTTGCCCTTTGAGCTGGTTGAGGTGGTGGGTTTGAACAGTGCTGTCTAAGGACTCTTTGTGAGTTGCTGCAGTGTATTCTTGTGGAAGAAGATGGTGCTGCAGAGACACTGTGACAGTTTGTGGCCAGCTAGCAAATTACTAACAATTTGGCTAAATATACGTCTATTGGAACTACAATCACACTATCCAGAGTCTGTGATCTCCCTCTGGGAGGTCTGCTCTTGAACGATGTGTATATGACCTAGCATTTCTGTGGTATCCTGAAGAATTTCATTAACTGCAATCTCGAGAATACAGGTACGGATGCAACGGCCTTTGCTGGAACTGACTTGGGGTGTTCAAAGGGCCCTTAGACAGAACTTTGGGCCAGTTTGAAGTGGCAGGGCCCGGGTCCCACAGCGGGTGTTTGGCCTATTTAAGCACCGAGCCAGATTAAAAAGAGTATGGTGTCAAGGCCAAGGGCAAAGGAGAAACTGGTGTTGAGCTCACTACTTCATGAGGCTTTACTTGCCTCAACACTGAAACTGGCTTCGTGGCTGTGGTCTGGAGCCATTGGGCTCCTGGACTGACTGCCGTGATGAACCTCGCTCTGTGACTGGTCTGGAGCCACAGACACACACACACACAGACACACACACACACACACACACACACACACACACACACACACACAGGCACAGACACAGACACACACACACACACACAGATACACACACACACATACACACAGGCATGCACACACACACAGATACACATACACACACACACACACATAGGCACACACACACACACACACACAGACACACACAGATACACACACACACAGACACACACACACATACACACACACACATATATACACACACACACACACACACAGGCACACACAGATACACACAGGCACGCACACACACACAGATACACACACACAGACACACACACAGATACACACACGCACACGCGCACACACACACACACACACACACACAGATACATACACACACACGCGCACACACACACATAGATACACACACACGCACACACACACACACACACAGATACGGACACACACAGATACACAGACACACACACACACACAATTTGTTATTTGTAGTTATCACTTTTATTTACACATTTCTAACCAAACAGTTCTTTGCTCTTTCCAGCTCCCATTCTCGCACTCTCCCTTTCTTTCTCTCACTCCATTTCTACCTCTCTCTCTCAGATACACAAAGCAAATTTCTTACCCAAACATTTCCTCTGTCTCTCATTCCCTCTTTCTTTTCTCTCCTAATTCTCGTTATCTCACTCTGTTTCAGTCTCTATCTCCTTTCTCTCTCATCTCCTCTCTTCTCCTCTCCCACCTGTCTCTATCCCTCTGCTCTTTCACACACACATACATAATCCCTTTCTCATTCTTTCTGTCTCTGTCTGTTCTCTCTCTGTCTCTTCATCTCTTCATCTCTCTTTCTCCTTCTGTCTTTGTCTCTCCTTTATCATTGATCATTATGCCAGGAAAGTGTTTTATGAATTGGTGGAGACATACTCAGCCCAGAGGGTTGAGTTGCTGCCAATTATAGGCTTGAGTTTACAAGCTCTAGACCATCACATAAATGGGCATAGGCAGTTGGCAATCTATGCAGATTTCAGTTGCAGTCAGTTCCTCAAGAGACAAATCCAATCTGTTAGTCTTATCGAACACTAACCTTTCCTCTGTTTCAAATTGATCCTACTTCTTGAGATAAGAAGTTTGTTCTGATTCACAGATCTCAGGACAGATAAAAGTGAACTTGGTACAAAGGAATCTCTAAGTAGAAGATGATGGCTCCACATTAGAACATGAACATGAGCAGAGACCACTCAAGACATCACTGCTCTTCAGTAAGCAAAGGATGTTGCGGTACAAAGGAGATCAGTTGTGCTGATGCCTGCCCAGAATAGTGCAGAGATTCATAGAAACACAGAAAACCTACAGCACAATACAGACCTTTCGGCCCACAATGCTGTGCCTAACATGTACTTACTTTAGGTATTACCTAGGGTTACCCATAGCCCTCTATTTCTCTAAGCTCCACATACCTATCCAAGAGTCTCTTAAAAGACCCTGTTGTATCCGCCATCACCAGCGCTGCCGACAGCCCATTTCCACGCAGTCACCACTCTCTGCATAAAAAACTTACCCCTGACATTTCCTCTGTACCTACTTCCAAGCACCTTAAAACTGTGCCCTCTCGTGTTAGTCATTACAGCCCTGGGAAAAAGCCTCTGACAATCCACACGATCAATGCCTCTCATCGTCTTATACACCTCTATCAGGTCACTCCGCATCCTCCTCGGCTCCAAGGAGAAAAGGCTGAGTTCACTCAACCTATTCTCATAAGGCATGCTCCCCAATCCAGGCAACATCCTTGTAAATCTCCTCTGCACGCTTTCTATAGTTTCCACATCCTTCCTGTAGTGAGATGACCAGAACTGAGCACAGTACTCCAAGTGGGGTCTGACCAGGGTTCTACACAGCTGTAACATTACCTCTTGACTCTTGAACTCAATCCCATGGTTGATGAAGGCCATTACACTGTATGCCTTCTTAACCACAGAGTCAACCTGCGCAGAAGCTTTGAGTGTCCTATGGACTTGGACCCCAAGATCCCTTTAATCATCCACACTGCCAAGAGTCTTACCAATAATACAATATTCTGCCATCATATTTGACCAACCAAAATAAACCACCTCACACTTATTTGGGTTGAACTCCATCTGTCACTTCTCATCCCAGTTTTGCATCTTATCGATGTCCTGCTGTAACCTCTGACAGCCCTCCACACTATCCACAATACCCCCAACCTTTATGTCATCAGCAAATTTACTAATCCATCCCTCCACTTCCTCATCCAGGTCATCTATAAAAATCACAAAGAGAAGGGGTCCCAGAACAGATCCCTGAGGCACACCACTGGTTACCGACCTCCATGCAGAATATGACCCATCTACAACCACTCTTTGTCTTCTGTGGGCAAGCCAACTCTGGATCCACAAAGCAATGTCCCCTTGGATCCCATGCCTCCTTACTTTCTCAATAAGCCTTGCATGGGGTACCTTATCAAACGCCTTGCTGAAATCTATATACACTACATCTACGGCTCCTCCTTCATCAATGTGTTTAGTCACATCCTCAAAAAATTCAATCAGGCTTGTAATCAGACTTGCCTTTGACAAAGCTATGCTGACTATTCTTAATCATATTATGCCTTTCTAAATGTTCATAAACCCTGCTTCACGGGATCTTCTCCATCAACTTACCAACCACTGAGGTAAGACTCACTGGTCTATAATTTCCTGGGCTATCTCTACTCCCTTTCTTGAATAAGGGAACAACATCTGCAATCCTCCAGTCCTCTGGAACCTCCCCCATCCCCATTGATGATGCAAAGGTTTGGGCGATGTTATTACAGCCTGGGCGTTTTGGAGTTCAGATTTCCATTCCGGCACCACCTTTAGGGAATTTGGACGCTCTTCTGTGAGCTGCATGGGTTTCCTTTGGGTGTTGCAGTTTCCTCCCACAGTCTAGAATAGGTTAGTTAGTCATCGTAAATTATCCTGTGATTCGGCTAGAGGTGGGTTGCGGGGTGCTGTAGCTTGTTGGGCTGTTCCGCACTGAATCTCTACATAACTAAGGAAAGAAAGAATGGGCTTTCAACTTACTTCGCAGCTCTCAGTCCATAGATCAGAAGGATCTCTCAGTTCTCAGAGAGTTTTTCCAAGTGCAGAGGATTTCCGTCTCGTCGGGCAGTGAGTTTCAGACTCTCACTATCTACTGAGTGTATTATATTTTCTAAGCTGCACTCTCATCTCTTTTGCCAAGAACCTAAAATCTTTCATATCAAGGTGCTGAGCCCTCTGCTAAGATCATGGGTGGCCCGACCTTTAACCTCAACGTTATCTTTCCCATGAATCAAATATCGGACTTTATAACTAATGGGTCAACTTCCTCGGCTCCCTGGGCGAGAAGATTCCATGGGTTCACAGCCCTTGAAGAGGAGAAAATCACTTTTATATTAAATGGTCATGCCTTTATCCTTGAGCTATGCTTCCTATCTCCACAGAGAAACATCCTCCCAGCATCAATCCCATTAGGCCACCTCCAGATATGCTTCCATAAGATCAGCCCTCATTCTTCTCAACTCCTGAAAGTAGAGGCCCAATCAACTCAACCCTTCCTCCCTAAAACCAACCTTGTGATTCTCTTTTGTACTCACTCCAAGCCACAAAGAGACCAAAATTCTATGCTCTGCTCAATGTTCTGTACTGGTGTATTAATTTACTCATATCCCTGTTAAAAGTTTATTGATGGCATGAGGATGCCATTGGCAAGAGTTGATTCCTACAACTGATTGATTTGTGAATTACTTTGGAGGACAGTTAAATATCACTGACAGTTAAAGTCACACTTGCAAGGAACAAGACATACAAATAGGCCCACAGGGCATAAGGATGGAAGATTTACTCTATGATGCACTGTGAACCATATACTTTTACAACACAGCAGCTTCAACCTCATTTTTCCTGATGTCAGGTCTTTAACTATGCCAGACTTTCCAGTGTCCCTTTACAGGATTTAAATCCACATTCTCTGGATTTTCAGCAACAGCTGCAAAATGCTGGTCTTACTCAGCAGGTCAGGAAGCCTTTAAAACTTTCTTCTCTCACTGTCTACCCTCTAGTTTTTCACTCCTCTACTCTGGGAAAAAGACTGCAATCATTCATTTTATCTATGCCCTTCTTGACTTTATAAACCAACATATGCTCACCTCTGCAACCTTCTACACCCCAGGAAAGACAGCTTCATCCTCTCCAGTCCTGGAAACCATTTACTGACCAACTGAAATGAATGTGGAGAAGCTCAGATGTTCAGGTAACAGCTTTGGAGAGAGAAGCAGAGTTAAATAGTCTATCTTCTAAGTCTACACTGGTAGTACTCCCCACCTTTTCCTACGCTACATCAATGACTGCATTGGTGCTGCTTCCTGCACCCATGCAGAGCTCATCGACATCATCAACTTTGTCTCCAACTTCCACCCTGCCCTCAAATTTACTTCGTCCATTTCCGACAGCTCTCTCCCCTTTCTCGATCCCTCTGTTTCTATTTCTGGACACAGCTTATTCACTGATGTCTATTATGAACCCAATGACAGCTACCTGGACTATATCTCTTCCCAATCTGTTACTCATGAAACATCATCTCCTTCTCTTAATTCCTCCACCTCCGCTATATCTGCTCTCAGGATGAGGCTTTTCATTCTAGAACTAAAAAGATGTCCTCCTCCTTCAAAAAAGGGGCTTCCTTCATCCACCATCAATGCAGCCCTCAACCTTATCTTGTCCATTTTGCGCACATCTGCCCTCACCTCATCCTCCTGCCAACCCACCAGTGATAGGGTTCGTCTTCTCCTCATCTACCACCCCACCAGCCTCCACGTTCCGAACATAATTTTCCATTATTTCTACCATCTCCAGTGGGATCCCACCACCAAGCACATCTTTCCCTCGCCCCCACTTACAGCCTTACAAAGGGATCGCTCCCTACGGAACTCCATTGTCCATTCATCCCTTCCCACTGATCTCTCTCCTGGTACTTATCCTTGCAAGCAGGGAAGTGCACAGCTGCCCTGACACCTCCTCCCTCACTACCATCCAGGGCCCCAGACTGTCCTTCCAAGTGAGGCGACACTATACTTCAGAATCTGATGGGGCCATATACTGAATCAGGTGCTCCCGGTGTGGCTTGCTGTAGATTGGTGAGACCCGATGTAGATTGGGAGACAACTTTGCTGAGTACCTATGCTTTGTCCACCAGAAAAAGTGGAATCTCCCGGTGACCGATATCGACGGCTGATGGACTGATCTGAGGCAGAGTGGTAGGGCTTCAGCAATAACTGGTTGAGGCGAGGTAAGTTGCCGGTGAGGAATAGAAACAGGAAGTACGTCTGTGAGGCCAGTGTTGTGTACTGGGTGCCAGATGTGGGATGTCCAGGAGACTCCCAGCCTCCTGGACGGCCAAATCTGCACCAAGTGCATTGAGCTGCAGCTCCTTAGGGACCAGGTTAGGGAACTGGAGATGCAGCTCGATGGCCTTCGTCTGGTCAGGGAAAGTGAGGACGTGATAGAGAGGAGCTACAGACAGGTAGTCACACCGGGGCCTCAGGAGACAGATAAGTGGGTACTAGTCAGGAGAGGGAAAGGCAAGAGTCAGATGCTAGAGGGTACCCCTATGGCTGTCCCCCCTTAACAATAAGTTCTCCTGATTGAGTACTATTGGGGGGACGGCCTACCTGGGGGAAGCAATAGTCCGGCCCTGTGGCTCAGACTCTGTAGGGAAAGGAAGAGGATGGCAGCAGTGACAGGGGACTCTATAGTTAGGGAGTCAGACAGGCGATTCTGTGGACACAGGAAAGAAACGCGGATGGTAGTTTGCCTCCCAGGTGTTGGGGTTCGGGATGTTTCTGATTGTGTCCACAATATCTAGAAGTGGGAAGGAGAACAGCCAGAGGTCGTGGTACATATTGGTACCAACAACATAGGCAGGAGGTCCTGAAAACAGACTACAGGGAGTTAGAAAGGACGTTGAGAAGCAGGACCACAAAGGTAGTAATCTCGGGTATGCTGCCTGTGCCACGTGACAGTGAGTATAGGAATAGAATGAGGTGGAGGATAAATGTGTGGCTGAGGGATTGGAGCAGGGGTCAGGGATTCAGATTTCTAGATCATTGGGACCTCTTTTGGGGCAGGTGTGACCTGTACAAAAAAGGTCAGGTTGCACTTGAACCCAAGGGGGACCAATATCTTGGCAGGGAGGTTTGCTAAGGCTATGGGGGGAGAGTTTAAATTAGAATTGCTGGGGGTGGAAACCGAACTGAAAATACAGAGGTAGAGGCTGTTGACTCACAAATAGAGAAAGCTTGGAGACAGTGTGAGAGGGAGGATAGGCAGGTGATAGAGAAGGGATACGCACAGACTGGTGGCTTGAGATATGTCTATTTTAATGTAAAAAGCGTCATGAACAAAGCAGATGAGCTTAGTGCGTAGATCAGTACTTGGAGCTGTGATGTTGTGGCCATTACAGAGACTTGGATGGCTCAGGGGCAGGAATGGTTACTTCGGGTGCCAGGCTTTAGATGTTTCAGAAAGGACAGGGAGGGAGGCAAAAGAGGTGGGGGCATGGTACTGTTGATCAGAGATAGTGTCACAGCTGCAGAAAAGGAGGAGTCATGGAGGGGTTGTCTACCGAATCTCTGTGGGTGGAAGTTAGAAACAGGAAGGAGTCAATCACTCTACTGGGTGTTTTTTATAGACCGCTCAATAATAACAGGGACTTCGAGGAGCAGATAGGGAGACAGATTCTGGAAAAGTGTAATAATAACAGGGTTGTTGTGGTGGGACATTTGAATTTCCCAAATATTGATTGGCATCTCCCTAGAGCAAGGGGTTTAGATGGAATAGACAAGTTAGGAAAGCGTTTAATTGGAGTAAGGGGAAATATGAAGCTATCAGGCAGGAACTTGGAAACATAAATTGAGAACAGATGTTCCCAGGGAAATGTGGCAAATGTTCAGGGGATAGTTGTGTGGCGATCTGCATAGGTACTTTCCAGTGAGACAGGGAAAGGGTGATAGGGTACAAGAACCATGGTGTACAAAGGCTTTTGAAAATCTTGTCAAGAAGAAAAGAAAAGCTTACTAAAGGTTCAAAAAACTAGGTAATGATAGAGATCTAGAAGATTATAAGACTAGCAGGAAGGAGCTTAAGAATGAAATTAGGAAAGCCAGAAGGGGCCATGAGAAGGACTTGGCGAGCAGGATTAAAGAAAACCCCAAGGCATTCTGCAAGTATGTGAAGAGCAAGAGGATAAGGTGTAAGAGAATAGGACCAATCAAGTGTGACAGTGAAAAAGTGTGTATGGAACCAGAGGAGGTAGCAGAGGTACTTAATGAATACTTTGCTTCAATATTCACTATGGAAAAAGATCTTGTCGATTGTCGGGAAGACTTACAGCAGATTGAAAAGCTTGAGCATACAGACATTAAGAAAGGGGACGTGCTGGAGCTTTTGGAAAGAATCAAGTTCGATAAGTCGCCGGGACCGGATGAGGTGTATCCCAGACTACTGTGGGAGGAGAGGGAGGAGATTGCTGAGCCTCTTGCAATGATCTTTGCATCATCAATGGGAACAGAAGAGGTTCCGGAGGATTGGAGGGTTGCAGATGTTGTTCCCTTATTCAAGAAAGAGAGTAGAGATAGCCCAGGAAATTATAGACCAGTGAGTCTTGAGTGGTTGGTAAGTTGGTGGAAAAGATCCTGAGAGGCAAGATTTATGAACATTTGGAGAGGCATAATATGATTAGGAATAGTCAGCATGGCTTTGTCAAAGGCAGGTCATGCCTTACGAGCCTGATTGAATTTTTTGAGGATGTGACTAAACACATTGATGAAGGTAGGGCAGTAGATGTGTGTATATGGATTTCAGCAAGGCATTTGATGAGGTACCCAGTGCAAGGTTTATTGAGAAAGTAAGGAGGCATGGGATCCAATGGAACTTGCTTTGTGGATCCAGAAATGGTTTGCCCACAGAAGGCAAAGAGTGGTTGTAGATGGGTCGTTGACTAGTGGGGTGCCTCAGAGATCTGTTCTGGGACCCCTACGTTTTGTGATTTTTATAAATGACCTGGATGAGGAAGTGAAGGGATGGGTTAGTAAATTTGCTGATGACACAAAAACTGGGAGTGTTGTGGATAGTGTGGAGGGCTGTCAGAGGTTACATCGAGACATCGGTAGGATGCAAAACTGGGCTGAGAAGTGGCAGATGGAGTTCAACCCAGATAAGTGTGAGGTGGTTCATTTTGGTAGGTTAAATATGATGGCAGAATATAGTATTAATGGTAAGTCTCTGCCTTGATCTTGGGGTCTGAGTCCATAGGACACTCAAAGCAGCTGCGCAGGTTGCTTGGTGGATAAGAAGCCATACAGTGCATTGGCCTTCATCAACCGCGGATTGAGATTAAGAGCCGAGAGGTAATGTTGCAGCTATATAGGATCCTGGTCAGACCCCACTTAAAGTACTGTGCTCAGTTCTGGTCACCTCACTACAGGAAGGATGCGGAGTCTATAGAAAGGGTGCAGAGATTTACAAGGATGTTGCTTGGATTGGAGAGCATGCTTTACGAGAATAGATTGAGTGAACTCAGCCTTTTCTCCTTGGAGTGGCGGAGGTTGAAAAGTGACCTGATTGAGGTGTATAAGATGATGAGAGGCATTGATCGAGTGGATATTCAGAGGCTTTTTCCCAGGTCTGTAATGACTAACATGAGAGGGCACAGTTTTAAGGTGCTTGGAAGTAGGTACAGAGGAGACATCAGGGGTAAGTTTTTTACGCAGAGAGTGGTGAGCGCACAGAATGGGCTTCGGCGATGGTGGTGGAGGCGGATACGATAGGGTGTTTTAAAAGACTCCTAGATAGGTACATGGAGCTTAGAAAAATAGAGGGCAATGGGTAACCCTAGGTGATTTCTAAAGTGAGTACATGTTCGGCACAGTATTGGGGCCGAAGGGCCTGTATTGTGCTGTAGGTTTTCTATGTTTCCACGTTTCTATGGCCACTCATTTTAATTCCATTTCCTGTTTCCATTCCGACATGTCGGTCCTGGGCTTCTCCTGCTGTTGCGATGAGGCCACACTCAGGTTGGAGGAACAGCACCTTATATTATGTCTGGGTAGACTCCAACCTAATGGCATCAGCATCGATTTCTCGAAGTTCCAGTAATTGCACACCCCACTTTCTTCAAGATGCTCTATTTCTGTTTCCCTCTGTCACTGTTTCTCCTTACCTGCCCATCACCTCCTGCTGGTGCTCTTCTCCCTCCCCATTCTTCCATGGTCTTCTGTCGTCTCCTATCAGATTCCACCCCTCCAGCCCTGTAGCTCTTTCACCAATCAACTTCCCAGCTCTTTACTTCACCCCCTCCTCCCCCTCCCAGTTTCACCAGTCGCCTTGTGGTTCTTCCTCCCCTCCCCCATTTTCTTGCTTTGTCTCCTCGTCTTTGTTTCCCAGTCCTGATGAAGGGTCAAAATGCTGAGTATACTCTTCCATAGATGCTGCCTGGCCTGCTGAGTTCCTTCAGCACTTTGTGTGTGTTGCTAAGAAGGGAAAACAAAGGTTAAATTGATTTGATGGCGAGGAAAGCAAATGTGATGTTAGCATTCATTTCGAGTGGACTAGAATATAAAAACAAGAATGGAATGTTGAGACTTTATAAAGCACTGGTGAGGCCTCACTTGGAGTATTGTGAGCAGTTTTGGCCCCGTAATCTAAGAAAGGATGTGCTGACATTGAAGAGGGTACAAAGGACCCCAGGATTGAAAGGCTTTCATAGAAGGAGAGAATGATGGCTTTGGGCCTGTATTCACTGGAATTCAGAAGAACGGAGGGGATCTCATTGAAACCTATCAAATGTTGGAAGGACTTGAAAGAGTCGATGTGGAGACGACATTTCCTATGGTGGAGGAGTCTAAGACCGGAGGACGCAGCCTCAGAATGGAGGGATGTCCATCTAGACCAGAGATGAGGAAGAATTTCTTCATCCAGAAAGTGATGAGTCTGTGGAATTCTTCACCACAGGTGGCTGTGGAGGCCTGGGCATTGGGTAATTTTAAGGCAGAGGTTGAGAAATTTTTGATTACATAGAAATATAGAAAACATACAGCACAATATAGGCCCTTCGGCCCACAAATCTGTGCCGAACATGTCCCTACCTCAGAACTACCTAGGCTTTACCCATAGCCCTCTATTCTTCTAAGCTCCATGTAGTCATCCAAGAGTCTCTGAAAAGACCCTATCGTTTCCACCTCCACCACCGTCGCCGACAGCCCACTTCACGTACTCACCACTCTTTGCATAAAAAACTTACCCCTGACATCTCCTCTGTACCTACTTCCGAGCACCTTAAAACTATGCCCTCTCGTGCTAGCCAATTCAGCCCTGGGGAAAAGCCTCTGACTATCCACACGGTCAATGCCTCTCATCATCTTGTACACCTCTATCAAGTCACCTCTCATTCTCCATCGCTCCAAGGAGAAAAGGCTGAGTTCACTCAACCTATTCTCATAAGGCATGCTCCCCAATCCAGGCAACATCCTTGTAAATCTCCTCTGCACCCTTCCTATGGTTTCCACGTCCTTCTTTATAACTGCATCGATATGTTGAGACTAGGTTAGATCCTCAGAGATCTTGACACCCAGGAACTTGAAACTGCTCACTCTCTCCACTTCTGATCCCTCTATGAGGATTGGTATGTGTTCCTTCATCTTACCCTTCCTGAAGTTCACAATCAGCTCTTTCGTCTTACTGACGTTGAGTGCCAGGTTGTTGCTGCGACACCACTCCACTAGTTGGCATATCTCACTCCTGTATGCCCTCCCATCACCACCTGAGATTCTACCAACAATGGTTGTATCATCAGCAAATTTATAGATGATATTTGAGCTATGCCTAGCCACACAGTCATGGGTATAGAGAGAGTAGAGCAGTGGGCTAAGCACACACCCCTGAGATGCACCAGTGTTGATCATCAGCAAGGAGGAGATGTTATCACCAGTCTGCACAGACTGTGGTCTTCCAGTTAGGAAGTCAAGGATCCAATTGCAGAGGGTGGTGCAGAGCCCCAGGTTCTGTAACCTCTCAATCAGGTTTGTGGGAAGGATGGTATTAAAAGCTGAGCTGTAGTTGATGAACGGCATCCTGACTTAGGTGTTTATGTTGTCCAGGTGGTCTAAAGCCATGTGAAGAACCATTGAGATTGCATCTGCCATTGACCTATTATGGCGATAGGCAAATCACAATGGGTGCAGGTCCTAGCTGAGACAGGAGTTCAGTCTAGTCATAACCAAACTCTCAAAGCATTTCATCACTGTCGATGTGAGTGCAACCGGGCAATAGTCATTAAGGCAGCTCACATTATTCTTCTTAGGCACTGGCATAATTGTTGCCTTTTTGAAGCTTGTGGGAACTTCTGCCTGTAGCAGTGAGAGGTTGAAAATGAGGTACTTGAGGAGTATAAGAAATGCAAGAGAACACTTAAGAAGGAAATCAAGAGGGCTAAAAAAAGAGATTTATTTTTTGTGATACAGTGCAGAATAGGCCTTTCCGGCCCTTTAGCCACACCATCCAGCAATCCTCCGATTTTAATCCTAGCTTAATCACAGGACAATTTACAATGACCAATTAATCTACCAATCAGTACATCTTTGGAAACTGGAACACGCGGAGGAAACTCATGATGAAGTCATGGGGAGAACATACAAACTCCTTACAAGCAGCAGTGGGAATTGAACCCGAGTCGTTGGTACTGTAAAGTATTGTGCTAACCACTATGCTACTGTGCATGAAGTTACCCTAGCAGACAAGTTGAAGGAGAATTCTAAGGATTTTGACAAAATATTAAGAGCAAAATTGTCCCTCTGGAAGATCAGAGTGGTCAAGCATACATGAAGCCGAAAGAGATGGGGGAGATCTTAAATGGATTTTTTTTGCAATTGCATTTACTCGGGAGATGGACACAGTCTATAGAAGTGAGGCAAAGCAGCAAAGAGATCATGAATCTCATTGAAAATTACAGAGGTGTTTTCTGTTTTGAGGTAAATTACAGTGGATAAGTCACCAGGGCCTGACAGGGTGTTCCCTTGGACTTGGGAAATCGCAGGGCCCCTAGTAAGGATATTTAAAATGCCCTTAGCCATAGGTGAGTTGGTGCAGGATTGGAGGATTGCTAGTTTTGCTCTGTTGTTTAAGAAAGGCTTTAAGAAGAAGCCAGGAAATTATAGGCTGGTGAGTCCGACATCAGTAGTGGGGAGGTTATTGGAAGGTATTCTATAGGACAGATACATAAGCATTTGGATAGACAGGGACTGATTGAGGATAGTCAGCATGGCTTCGTGAATGGTAGGTCATGTCTAACTAAACTTGTAGAGTTTTTCAAGGAAGTTACCAGGAACGTTCATGAAGTCAAGGCCGTGGATATTGTCTACATGGACATTAGCAAGGCCTTTAGAAGGTACTGCATGGGAGGTTGGTCGAGAAAGTTCAGGGGCATGGCATTCCAGATCAGGTAGTTAATTGGATTAGACATTGGTTTTGTGGGAGAAGCCAGAGCATGGTAGTAGATGGTTGCCTTTCTGACTGGAGGCCTGTGACTAGTGGAGTACCAGAGGGATCAGTACAGGGTCCATTGCTGATTTTTCATCTTTATCAATGATCTGGATAATAATGTGGTTAACTGGACAAACAACTTTGTGGATGACATCCAAGATTGGAGGTGCAGTAGACAAGGAGGAAGACTTTCAAAGCTTGCAGTGGGATCTGGACGTGCTTGAAAAATGGGCTGACAAATGGCAGATAGAGTTTAATGCAGACAAGTGTGAGGTGCTGCACTTTCAGTGGACAAAGCTGGGTAGAACTCACACGATGAGTGGTATGACACTGAGGAGTGGGGCTGAACAGAGGAGTCTGGAAATGCAGATCCATACTTCCTTCAAAGTGATCTCACAGGTAGACAGCGTTGTGAAGAAAGTTTTTGGCACATTGGCCTTCATAGGTCAATGTATTGCACAGGAATTGGCTGTAGTGTTGAAATTGCATAAGACATCGGTGAAGCCTAATTTGAAGTATTATGAGCAGTTTCGGTCTCCCACCTACAGGAAAGGTATAAATAAGAATGAAATAGAACAGAGAAAACAATGATGTTTCCAAGACTGGAGGACCTTAATTTTTGGGAAAGGTTGAATAGGTTAGGACTTCATCCCCAGAGCATAGAAGAATAAGCAGAGGTTTGATAGAGGAAAACAAAATTCAGAGGGTTACAGACTGGTTAGTGGGCAGCCGTTTGATAGAGGTACACAAAATTCAGAGGGTTACAGATTGGTTAGTGGGCAGAGGTTTGATAGAGGTATACAAACTTCAGAGGGTTACAGATTAGGTAAACGTTAGCAGGTGTTAGCAGGTGCGGTTGGGTGAGATTTGAACTAGAGGTCATAGGTTAAGAGTGAAAATTGAAAAGTTTTAAAGGGAACATGAGGGGGAAACTATTCACTCAGAGAGTGGAGAGTGTGTGGAGCAAGTTGCCAGAGGAAATGGTGGATGCGGGTACAATTTCAATATTTAGGATAAATTTGGATAGGTATGGGAATGGGAGGAGCTATGGAGGGTTATGGTCTGTGTGTGGGTCGATGGAACTAGGCAGATTAATAGTTTGGCACAGACTTGATGGGCTGAAGGGCCTATTTCTGCACTGTGCTGTTCTACAGCTCTATGGCTCTAGGTCTATGCTGGCTCCAAGTAGCCCACTAAGGCTGTGCTGACCATCAACTAAATTCAAATTAAATTTATTATCAAAATATATATATGTCACCATATAAAATCATGAGATTCATTTTCTCACAGGCATTCACATTAAATACAAGAAACACAGTAGAATCAGTGAAAGACCGCACCCAGCACTATGGGCAAATGATCAATGTGCCAAAGACATCAAACTGTGCAAATACCAGAAGAAAATAAGCAAACAAACAAACAAATGAGTGAATAAGCAGCCGGTACTGACAGCATGAGATGGAGAGGTCTTGAAAGTGAATCCATAGGTTGTGGGAACAGTTTAGTGATGGGGCAAGTGAAACTGAGTGAAGTTATCCCCTCTGCTTCAAGAGCCTGATGTTTGAGAGGTTGTAACTGTTCCTGAACCTGAGGCTCCTGTACCTTCTTCCTGATGTCAGCAGTGAGAAGAGAGCATGTCGTGGGCAGTGAGGTTTCTTGATGATGGATGCTGATTTCCTGCAACAACACTCCATGTAGATGTGCTCAATGATGGGGAGGGCTTCACTCCTGATGGACCGGGCCTTATTCACTACTCTTTGTGGGATTTTCCGTTCTACCCCCCTAACAACAACCCTACTTTAATTTTTAACGCAGAGTCTTGAGCAGAAACATCAACCATTCCTTTCTTCCCACAGCTGCTGCTTGGCCCACTTAGTTTCTACTGCAGACCGTTAATCACTCCAGATCCCAGTGTCTGCCATCTCTTGACTCTGTTTTATTGCACCAACTCCCTAAACTCCTACCACTCTCCTCCACAATGGGGACAGCTCACAGCAGCTACCGAGGCTCCCAACGGCTTGCCTTTGGGGTACGGGAGGAAGCTGGAGCGCCCAACAGAAAATCAGGGAGTCACAGAGAGAATATGTAAACTCTGCACAGATCCATTAGATCCTGTCAGCCCAATCTCCCCTGCAGCCCTGAAACTGACTGATTCCTCCCCCTCACTCTTTCTATGTGCGTGTGTGCGTGTGCGTGTGTGTGTGCGTGTGTGTGTGTGTGCGTGTGTGTGTGTGCGTGTGCGTGTGTGTGTGTGTGTGTGCGTGTGCGCGTGCGTGTGTGCGTGTGTGTGTGTGTGTGCGTGTGCGTGTGCGTGTGTGTGTGTGTGTGTGTGTGTGTGCCTGTGCACCCAATAAATCGATGCGTTACTCCCTTGAAAACAGCAGATGGTCTAACACTCCTGAAGAATCAGAATACCATTCTGCTGAGGTGGGCTGAGAATTTTAACACCCTACTTAATCAGGACTCTGATGCAGACCCCACCATCCTGGATGAACTGCCTGAGCTTCCTCCTACCCACGACCTCAGTCTACCACCAACCTTCCAGGAGGTTCTATCAGCTGTCTATTCCCTTAAGAACAAGTCCCCTGGCACTCACAATATCCCTGCTGAGCTACTGAAGAACAGAGGGTACATGTGTATGCGCACCCTCTACCAATACATCACCAAAGCCTGGACTGATGAGAACATCCCACAGCAATAGAGAAATGCAAACATTGTTGTCATTTATAAGAACAAGGGTGACAAGGCCATCTGCGGCAATAGTAGGGGCATATCACTGCTTTCTGTTGCTGGAAAGGTCCTGGCTAAGGTGATGCTTCAGAGGCTCATCAGCAACATCACCGAGTCAATGCTGCCTGAATCGCAGTGTGGACTTAGGAAGAACAGCAGCACGATCGACATGACCTTTACAGCCCGGCAGCTTCAGGAAAAGTGCCGGGAGCAACATCAGGACCTGTTTATGTCCTTTGTCGACCTCTCCAATGCATTCGACACTGTGCAACGAGAGCTCTTATGGGATGTCCTCCTCAGGTTTGGCTGTCTCAATAAATTTGTTAACATCTTCTGCCAGTTCCACGATGGGATGACTGCTCGGGTGACCATAGGAGGACAAGAGTCCGAGCCCTTCCTTGTACGCACAGGGGTGAGGCAGGGGTGTGTGCTAGCGCCAGTGCTCTTTAACATCTTCCTCTTGTGTGATACCAAGCTTCTCCACAACAAGATTGAAGACAGCAATGGTGTGGCAGTGGACGTCAGATTAAATAGCAATCTCTTTGACATCAGAAGGGTCCACGCAACCACCAAAACTCCGTAGAGAGCGGGTCCTGGAGCTGCAGTATGAAGACGACTGTGCTCTTGTGACCCATACTCCGGAGGATCTTCAGACCGTCCTTGCTGTGGTGGTGAGAGCGTACAGCAGGATGGGGCTGACTGTCAATACCACCGAGACAGAAGTGGTTTGCCAATGGAGTAACAGTGTCCACGCTTGGCGCGTGGCCAAGTGGTTAAGGCATTCGTCTAGTGATCTGAAGGTCGCTAGTTCGAGCCCCAGCCGAGGCAGCGTGTTGTGTCCTTGAGCAAGGCACTTAGCCACACATTGCTCTGCAACGACACCGGTGCCAAGCTGTATGGGTCCCAATGCCCTTCCCTTGGACAACATCGGTGGTGTGGAGAGGGGAGACTTGCAGCATGGGCAACTGCTGGTCTTCCATACAACCTTGCCCAGGCCTGTGCCCTGGAAACCTTCCAAGGCACAAATCCACGGTCTCATGAGACTAACGGATGCCTATATAAACCAGTGTCCCATCCACTCTACCTGCCTTCACTGTTGGTGATGAAAAGCTGTCAGTAGTACCATCTTTCAAATATCCGGGGAGCATTCTCTCTGAGGATAGCGGCATTAACAACGACATCCAGAGTCACATTAAACAGGCATCAGCTGCCTTTGGGAGACTTCGATGTATAGTCTTTCAGAACAGGAGCCTTCGTCCCTCCACAAAGGTCCCCTATACCAAGCGGTCTGTGTCAGCACCCTCCTTTATAGCTGTGAAGCTTGGGTAACCTACAACTGTCACGTCAAGTCCTTGGAGCGCTTCCACATAAGCTGCCTCCAGCGCATCCTGTGAATTACCTGGCGTGAGCGGGTGCCTCACACTGAAATACTTGTAAAGACCAACTGCAGGAGTATTGAGGCCATGATCACCCAGCGTCAGCTGCAGTGGCTAGGGCACGTGATAAGGATGCCCCCATGTCAGCTACCCCGCAGAGTGTTACACGGCCAGCTACATCATGGTCGACGCTCAGCTGGAGGGCCGAGGAAGCGCTATAAGGATCTGATGAAGAATGCTTTAAGGAAGTGGAAGATCAGACCTGAGGACCTGGAGGATGTTGCTGCTGACCGTACCACTTGGAGACAGCTGTGAAGGGACAGGGTTCGTAGTCTGGAGATGGAAAGAACAACCAGAAGACAGCAGAAGAGAGCCAGAGAAATGCAGCCATGGTTGCCACCACTACCACATATACATGTCCCACCTGCAATAGAGCTTGTGGGTCCAGGATAGGACTGTACAGTCATCAAAGATCTCACCGGTAAGGAGTGGACATCGTCATCGGATTTCGATGGATAACCGAAGAAGAAGTGTGTGTGTGTGAGCGTGTGTATGTGTGAAAGCGTGTCCCTCGCTGTCTTCCCTTTTCCTTTTTCCTCTCTCAAACTCTTTTTCTATGTTTTCTTGCCTCGCTTTACATGGATCTCTATTTCTCTCTGTGACCCTTCTCTCTCTGTCTCTTGCACTCTCACTGTTCTGACTCTGTTGCTCTCTTAGTCTCTCTCTTTCTCTGTCGCAGCCTCTCTGTCTGTCTGTCTACCTTTCTTTCTCCTGCCCTTCAACGCACGGTGACAGGGAGAACGTGCAAATTCCATGCAAACAGCAGAAAGATTGGGATCAAAACAGGATCATTGGGTCTGTAAGGCAGCAGAACTAACTGCCGCACTCCAATGGGGACTGATTTTCCAGTTCAAGAGATTCTAGATTAAACACAAGCCATTATGTTCCCTTTCCTTTCTGCAATGATTTTTTATTGCTTTATCTCTGTTACAAGCAACAAACAGAGTCCTCAAAAATCCTGTCTGTCAGCAGAAAGCATGGCACAACACCAAAAGATTGGACTGTGATGTTCGATACTTTCTGCTGAATCAAATACACGTTTCCAATTTTTGTCTAAACGTCCAGGAGGGAGGGTCTGATAGGGGCGGGGGTGCGTAGAGGAAGTGAGTGAGAGAGGGGTAAAATGCAATGAAAAACTTACTTGCAGCAGTATCACAGGCTAAAAACACCCACCTGATAAAAATAAACACAATAAAAATAAACAAGCTTCCTCGAAAGATAATTAGCATGTCAACTCTTTGGAACTGCCTACTTAACTGTGGAACTCAGTGCCTAAAACTACAAGGAATGCAGTCCCAGTTGACACTTTTAAACATCGGCTCAAAATCTATTTATTTAACTTTGCTTTTAGCTAAGGTCTTTTTGTCTCCTATTTTCATGTTTGCACTTTATCCCATTATAAAGCACTTTGAACTACATCATCTGTATGAAAATAGGTTATTATTATTATTATTAAGTTTGTGATGTCTTTGCTACTCCAATACAAGGTTACCAAAGATTATGACAGGTGCTATATAAATGCAGATCCATCTTTGTTTTTGACTCATACTATCAAACTTATATATTAATCTATCAGACTTTCATTGATTGAAATATTTTACATCTCTCTCAATTCAATCAATCAGGCAAAACACTGCAATGACTTTCCCAGGAACCTGTCCAAGTGTTGTCCTGGACTGAAGCTTGATTGCATTGACAAGATGATGGGCAACAAATCCAATTCCATTACCTAGTTCTGGGCTATTCCTGCCAGGTTAAACCAGCCCAGATCAATGGAAGCTATAAATGCCTGTCCTAATTACCAAAACTGACTACACCATATAAAGATTCTGAATCTTAGTTCTAAATATATGCAAATCTACACAGATGTATCACATATCAACATCCCTCAGAGATCCAGTCTGCAAGACAAACCCAAACATGGCCTTGCACTGCCACCTAGTGTTAGGGAAAGGACATTTCCAATTATATCTTTTAAAGAGAGGATTTTTATGTTTCTTGTCAACTTCCAGTTGAAACCAACAGTGGCTTCTATGTTTGTGCTGCGAGATATGGGTGGAAGCAGCATTGATGAGAAAAAAGACTAAGTTGTGAGAAGATGTATTTGTAAGCCAACCGAATGATTAAAGAGAAAGATGGACTTTGAAAGGATTTATTTCAGTTTTGTATTTTCCTAGGCATTGAAGGCAATAAAATTCATTTGAAAATTAGTCACCATTTTATTGTAAGATGTACACCAATAAATTCACACATAGCAGGATCCCATAAGCATTAACGTTAGTGACTTGAGAATCTGTTTCTTAGTAATATTTATTCAAGGGATGCACACAGAGTCTTGAAGAAGGGTCTCAGCTCGAAACATTGACTCTTTATTCCTCTCCATAGCTGCTGCCTGACCTGCTGAGTTCCTCCACATTTTGTCTGTTACCCTGACCAGAGAAATGGATTGTGGGTCTACATTTTGTGTTTTCTGAAGAGGGATTTTTAAATATTAGCTTTATTTCTCACATGTACATTGAGACAATGAAATATAGAGTGAAATGTGATGTTTTGTGTTAATGACAAACAGTCCAAGGAATGTGCTGGGGGCATCCCATAAGGATCACTATGGTTCCAGCACCATTACAGCATGCCCACAATTACACTATAACAGCGTGCCTACACTATGGTTCCAGCACCATTACAATGTGCCCACCGTTACACCATTACAGTGTGCCCAACATTATACCATTTCAGCGTGCCCACACTATGGTTCCAGCACCATTACAGCGTGCCCACATTTACACTATTACAGCATGCACACGCTATGGTTCCAGCACCATTACAGCGTACCCACAATTACACTGTTAAAGTGTGCCTGCCATTACACCGTTACAGCATGCACATGCTATGGTTCCAGCACCATTACAGTGTGCCCATAATTACACTATTACAGCGTGCCCACCATTACAGCATGCCTACAATTACACCATTACAGCATGCCCACAATTACAGTGTGCCCACAATTATACCATTACAGTGTGCCCACCCTAAGGTTCCTGCACCATTACAGCGTGCCCACCATTACAGCATGCCCACCATTACACCATTACAGCATGCACATGCTATGGTTCCAGCACCATTACAGCGTGGCCAAAATTATACCATTACAGCGTGCCCACAATTACACCACTACAGTGTGCCCATGCTATGGTTCCAGCACCATTACAGCGTGCCCCCAATTATACCATTACAGCGTATCCACGCTTCCAGCACCATCGCAGTGTGCCCACAATTATACCATTACAGTGTGCCCACAATTACACCATTACAGCGTATCCACGCTTCCAGCACCATCACAGTGTGCCCACAATTATACCATTACAGTGTGCCCACAATTACACCATTACAGCATATCCACGCTATGGTTCCAGCACCATTACAGCGTGCCCACAATTTACTAACCCTAACCCACATGTTTTGGGAATGGGGGAGGAAACTGGAGCCTCCAGAGTAAACCCATGCAAGTCACAGGATGAACATACAAACTCCTCATAGACAGCAGCAGGAATCGAAGCCGAATCGATGATCATTGGCATTATAAAGCAATTGCCAGAGTCACTGTTCTACAGTATCTTGACCCTACCATCTCCTGGCTCAGAACCTGCAGCACACTCACCCACAAATCACAGCTTGATTAAAGAATTTGTTTTTAAAGTGAGCCCTAGAGCAGAAGGGCTGCAATTAGAAATGGAATGGACTTATTGTTGTCACCTGTATTGAGGAACAGTAAACATCTTGTCTAGCACACTGTTCATACAGTGCACTGAGGCAGAACACGGTAAAGCAATAACAGAATGCAGAATAAAGTGTAGCAGCTACAGGGCAAGTGCAGTGCAGGTAGGCAATAAGGTGAAAGATCACAATGAGGTAGATTGTGAGGCCAAGAGTCCACCTTGTAGTACTCGGAAACATTCAATAGTCATGTTACAATGGAGTAGAAGCTGTCCTTGGGTCTGGTGGTACATGCTTTCAGGCTTTTGTATCTCCTGTCCATGGCAGAGGGGAGAAGAGAGAATGTTTGATTATGAGAGAGAACATTACATTATGAGGACACGCAGTCCTCTTTTATTGTCATTCAGTAACGCATGCATTAGGAAATGATACAATATTCCTCCGGTGTGATATCACAAAAACACAGGACAGACCAAGACTGAAAAAATAACAAAAACCACATAATTATAACATATAGTTACAACAGGGCAACAATACCATAACTTGATGAAGAATAGTCCATGGCACAGTAAAAAGTTCAAATTTTCACGAAAGTCCCACATCTCACGCAGACGGGAGAAGGAAGAAAACTCTCCCTGCCATGCCCCACCACAGTCTGACTCTGAGTCGTCTGAAAACTTGGAGCTCCAATCAGCCCTCCGACACCGAGTACAGAGTACTGAGCACCATCTCTGCCAAACGCTTCTACCCCAGCCTCGGTCGCCAGCAGCAGGCAAAGCCGGGGATTTTGGGGCCTACCCTCCGGAGATTCTCGATCGCGCAGTAACAACAGCGGCAAACCAGGCATTTCAGAAAATTCTCCAGATGTTCCTCTGTGCTTTCACGTCCATCTCCATCAAATCAGAATTGTCCACGACCTCTATTTAACAGAAACAATACCATTCGACCGGAGAGCTGCGCGCGCCGTGTCGCACTGCCATCTTCTCCTCCCGCCTTCTGATACATTCTGTCATAATGCTGGCTATTTCTGTGACTACATCACAGTTGTGGATCAGCAACCCACTGGGCCTAAACAACCCACTTTTCATACAAACCCCAGCATAAATACTTCAAGATTTACTATACATACTTCTAAATAACAAAACTGTCTTGTTGTCAAATGTTCATGCTCAGTAGAGCGTTCATAATACCAGCTAAAAAGTGTGGCCTAGAAACTCAAAGTTCAAATTAAAGTAACTTTATTATCAAAGAAGGTAAATGTCACCATACACTACCTTGAGATTCAGTACTTTGCAGGCATTCACAGTAAAACAAAGAAATACAATAGAACCAATGCAAAACTACACACAAAGACAGGTAATGCGCAAAGGAAGACAAATTGTGAGGATAATAAAAATTAAATAAGTAAATAAATAATACTGAAAACACAAGTTGCATAGTCCTTGAAATTTCTTTTCACTGAACTATTACATGACTGGGGATGAGCTTCTAACAAAGTGAAAAACATTTCCAGGTCATTTCTGATGATTTTGGTAGCCCAGCTGGAGATAAGTCACCTCCACGTCTGCAACAAGTCCAAAATGAGTTACAAGTCAAGTGATGTCATCTCTTTCACAAAGTCCTGATTGGAGCAATGGATACGAGTGATCGTCATTGGTCAGTCCAGCCCTGCAGTGGATTGGAATCCAGCTGGGGAAAGGCACGTCCACTTTCTATACTTCAGTCTCTCCTGCTGTTACTGACCCTTCTCCGTCTCTTCTCTGTTCCGATATACTGATCACAAACAGCCTGGACTGTTACAGTCATAGAGTAATAGAGAAGTACAGCATTGAAACAACCTCTTCATTCCATCTAGTTGATTCCAAACCATTTGACCAGCCTTCTCCCATCTGCCTACACTGAGACTATAGCCCTCCACACCCCTACCATCCATGCACCTATCCAAACTTCTCTTTAACCTTGAAACCGAGCTGGCATCCACCACTTATACTGTAGCTCATTCCACATTCTTCACTCTGAGTGAAGAATTTTCCCCTCATATTGCCTTTAATCTTTTCACCTTTCACCCTTAATCCATCACCTCTGGTTGTAGAAAATGTTCACTCTAAGGTGTACTTTATTTGCTACTAGTGCACAAAGGAATTTAAACTGCACACCAAAGTTTGTCACCTTCTCCCCCATGGGCATGTTAAGTATATTTCACGATCGTACACAATCACATTTCCTTTTCTGGTTTCTGATGAGGACGGTGTTGACAACATGGAGTTTGTGATGATTTGCCTGCAGATTTTAGAACTGGCTTATTTATACTGTTTATTGAAGAAATTATTCAGTGCGCACATGTTGTCACTGGGCAAAAAAATCGCACTGCACAAGATTTTTGCGCAACCTGGTCATTACAATTTAGAGGGAACATTGGTTGTAGTCTCTCCCAACCTCAGTGGAAAAAGCCTGCTTGCATTTACCCTATCTATATCCCTCATAATTTAGTATACCTCTATCAAATCTTCTCTCGATCTTCTACGTTCTAGTCAGCCTAATAACCCAGTCGCCTGTATGTTACTGTTCAGTTGTATTCACTCCAGCAGCACTGTATCTTTCTTCCTTAGCACAGACGTCAAGTTAATTATAAACCATATATGCACTATATATAGTATCAGAGAAGAAAATATAATTAAATATAAACTAAGCATAATTCTACAAATTAGACCAAAAAGAAACAAAGTCCATTTAGTACAAGGTGATCAAAGTGGTTGTAGCGCTACTGAACTGCTATGATTAGGGTTGTGTTGGTTGATTCAAGAACCAGATGGTTGAAGTAACGAAACCTCTTCACCCAGGTGGTTTAGGACTTCAGGTTTCTGTACCTCCTGCCTAATGGCAGCTGTGAGAAGATGGCATGGCCCAGTGGGGACCTTTGATGATGGATGTTGCCTTCTTGAGGTAGCACCTCCAGTAGATATTACCGATGGTGTGAAGGGACGTGCCTGTGATATATTAGTCGGAGTCCACTGCTCTGTGCAACTTCCTATCCACTCAGTTACCTGTTATACCTAATAAAGTGGCCAGTGAGTGTACGTTCATGGTCTTCTGCTGCTGTAGACCGTCCACTTCAAGATTTGACTTGTTGTACATTCAGAGATGCTCTTCTGCACACCACAGTTGGAAGTATGGTTATCTGAGTCACTGTTACCTTCCAGTCTGCTTGAACCAGTCTGACCATTCCCCTCTGACCTCTCTCGTTAACAAGGTGTTTTTTGCCCACAGAACTGCTGTTCACTGGATTTTTTTTTTTTGGTTTCCACACCATCCTCTGTAAACTCTTGAGAATGTTGTGCTTGAAAATCACAGCAAATCAGCAGTTATTGAAACTGCTCTGTCGGGCACCAACAATCATTCCATGGTCAAGAACACATTTCTTCCCTATTTTCATGCTTGGTCTGAACTACAGTTGAACCTCTTGACCATGTCTGCATGTTTTTATACCTTGAGTTGCTGCCACATGATTAGCTAATTAGATATTTGCATTAATGAGCAGGTGTACAGGTGTACCTAATAAAGTGATCAGTAATGAAAAACTTACATGTTGACTCCATAGAGTTAGAGAGAGAGAGAGAATGGAGTCAGTCCTTTCAGCCCATCGAGTCCTTAACAATCGATATTGATTTTTCATTAATTTTGCATGCTCACCAGCTCGCCGCAGAGGGCAATTAACCAACCAATCCAGGTCACTCTCTATATCCAAATCTGAGAGAAAAAAAGCACAGGTTTAATGTGAGAGGGGAAAGATTGAATGGGGACTTGAGGAGTATATTTGTCACAGAGAGAATGGTGGGCACATGGAATAACTTGCTGGAGGAGGTGAGTAACATCAGTAACTAGAGCACTCATGTTCTAAATGAACTGATAGGAACACTAAAGGAGGAGCTGAAGAGGTTTCTTTGAACACACAGTGAGATGGTGTGGTACAAACGGGCTTTCTGGAGTGTTGGGAACCTAGTCGCAGAGTTACAGAACTACAGAGCACTGCAGCACAGAAACGGGTCCTTCGGCACCTAGTCCATGCTAAACTATTAATCTGCCTAGTCCTATCGACGTGCACCTGAACCATAGCCCTCTATACCCCTCGCATCAATGTACCTGTCCAAATTTCTCTTAAATGATGAAATTGAACCTGCATTCACCACTTCCACTGGCAGATCCTTCCACACTCTCTCCACCTTCCGAGTGAAGTTCTCTCTCATGTTCTGCTTCAAAATTTCCCCTTTCACCTTACCTATGAACTCTATTTCTAGTGTCACCCAACCTCAGTAGAAAAAGCCTGCTTGCATTTACCCTATCTATAAGTAATTTTATACAGCTCTGTCAATTTTTTCCTTATTCTCTTACACTCTAGGGAATAACAAACTGACCTATTCAACCTTTCCCTGGAACTCTGGTCCACAAGTACTGGCAACATCACTGTAAATTTTCTCCATACTCTTTCAATCTTATTGATAGATTTTTCTGTAGGTACAGCAGTTGACCAGAATCACACACAATACTCCAGATTGGTCCTTATTAGTGTCTTGTACAACTTCGCACTCCAACTCCTTTACTTAATTCATTGATTTATGAAGGCCAATGTGCCAAGTGCTCTCTGTATGACACTATCTGCCTGTGCTGCCTCTTTCAAAGAATTATACAACTGTATTCCCAGAGCCCTCTGTTCGACCACACTCCTCAGTGCCTTACCATTCACTGTGTAAGTCCTACCCTGGAGTATCTTCGCAAAGCACAACACCTCACAGCGAAATCTTCCTAAAGCAACCTCAGTAAGTATTCACAAAGACCATTAGACCATAAGACATAGGAGCAGAATTAGGCCATTGGGCTCATTTAGGGGTATTATCTCAATGGTGAGAAGGTTCAAACATCAGAGGTGCAAAGGGAATCCTTGTGCAAGACTCCCAGAAGGTTAATTCATAGGTTGAGTCTGTGGTAAAGAAGGGAAATGTAATGTTGGCATTTATTTCAAGGGGAATAGAATATAAAAGCAAGGAGATAATGCTGATCCTTTATAAGACACCAGTCAGGCCACACTTATCTCAGAAAGGAGGTGTTGCCATTGGAGAGAGTTCAGAGGAGGTTCACAAGGATAATTCTGGGAATGAAGGGGTTAACACACGAGGAGTGTTTTGGTCTTGTGGTCTAAACAGGCAGCCAAGAAACTCCAAATAACCTTTTAAAAAGGAGAAATTTGCTGGGACTCTGCAGGAAGAGGAGGAGTAATTTCATTGCTCTTTCAAAATGGTTTAGCGCAAGCATAAAAATAACCTTTTCCAGAGCTAGAATTGTAAATGAAGCTCAACACCAGAAGCTTTAATGAGGCTTTAATTAATTTGTAATCATTTTTCCCAATTTATTATTATCCTAATTACAGTATTAGCCTTCTAGATGACTCAGAGAATGTGCTATTTGCAAGTGTTGTTCATTTCGGTGTTGACAGCATTGTCAGTGAGGTTGCTGCAGTACCAGCGTTCAGCAGCAGGTGTCAGATCTCGCCAGCTCTCTGCTCTTCCCAGCAAATGCTCGCTTCAGGCTGGATCATTGACTTGCCTGTCTGATACGTGTGTGGAAGTTGAGAACACAGATGAAAACTCTCATGAAGGGAAGAAGCTTTGTATAGCATATGAAGGCCCTATGAGAGAGGGTGGTGCAATAGCTGACCAGCTCTGAGGATGAGGGGTTTCAGCAGCGTGATTAAACTGGAGAGGGGGTTGCTGTTCACCATAGACAGCTGGAGGTGAGGGGATTTCATAGAAGTATAGTAAACTGTGCTGGGATGAAGGCAGAAAGAGGTGAGTTGTTCTAACATGGATGGACCAATTCCAGAAGACACAGTTTTACCTTATCCTGCCTCAGTGCTCTGTATAATGATCTCATCTGTATGAACAGTTTGCAGTACAAGCTTTTTACTGTATTTTTGTACATGTGACAATAATAAACCAATTCCCAGATAGTAATCAATGTTTACCATGACAAACACAAGGCTCTTTCAAAGTTCTGAAATTACTTGATTGCTTGAGTTTGAATTCTGCAGACACCATGCTGGGATTTGAACTCTTCTCTCTAAAACATTGGGCCATGACTCTGGCTGCCAGTGAATAACTTAGCCTCTATATTAATCACACACCCACTACTCTTTTACCATGCTTTCTATTTGGACTCAAAAGCAAAATTCCGCAGATACTTAAAGACTGAAGCAAAATATACAACCCTGTCTCAAAAGATCAGGCAGGAAATATGAAGCAAGAGTTAATGAATACACTGGAAACAGAGTCTACAGCAGAATAAATAATAGTTCAGCCAAAGAATCTCTGAACTGAAATGTTAATTGTATTTCTCTTCACAGATGCTGTCTGACCTGCTGAGTATTTCTAGTACACTCTGATTTTATTTCAGGTTTCCAACATCTGCAGGTTTGTTTTTCAGCAAATCCAGCATCTCTGTCCCTTTAACAATCCCAGTTCTTCTTTCCTGGTCCTTCCTCTGACACAAGTGCCCTTGAAATAAGTTTATGATAGCATTGCCTTTTATATTTGGATTATATAGTAATGCAGTTACTCAAGTTGAGTATGATATTCTCCTAAGTAATTATCTATTGGTTGGGCATCAACTACTTGCTGGACACCCACCGGGCATAATCCGGGATGTTAGGGTGGATTCCCTTGGCGGACATTTCCTGTGTGTGACTTTATTTAACGTGGGGAGGCACGTGTAGCCACCACATGGATCTTGTCAGATTGAGATCAGGGTCCAGTGGCCTGGAATGCAAGACGACTGTGGTCCTTTCACTATCCCACAGTATCGAGGTGTAGTGAAAAGCTTCTCTTACAATACTGTTCATACAGATCAGATCGTTACACAGGGCACTGAGGTAGAACAAGGTAAAACAATAGCAATGCAGAATAAAGCGTACTGACTGCAGAGAGAGAGCAATACAGATAAACTATAAAGTGCAAGATCCTAACGAGGTAGATTTATGAAGTCATGAGTCCATCTTCTGAATCAGAATCAGTTTTTTAAATTATAAACCTGAAGTATGTTGTGAAATTTGTTGTTTTGTGGTAGCGGTACGGTGCAAGACAAAATTAATGCTATAGCTTACATACATACATAAATGTTAGCGAGTACAAAAGAGAAATAATAAGGAATTGCTCATGGACCATTTAGAAATCCGATAGTGAAGGGGAAGAAGTTGTTCCTGAAGTGTTGAGTGTGAGTGTACCTCCTCCCTGATGGTGGTAAAGAGAACAAGGCATGTCCTGGTGGTGAGGGTCCTTAATGATGGATGCCACCTTCTTGAGGTTCCTGATGTTGAAGTTGTCGATGGTGGGTCCCTTATTCCTGTGATGGAGCTGTCTATGCCTACAACCCTCTGCAGCCTCTCCACGCATTGGAGCCTCCATTGCAGGGAAACATTCAATAGTTTTATAACAACAGGGTACAACCTGTTGCCTTGAATCATCATGGTCTGACACAGTGCACTTGAACTTTTGAACATCCCTCCCATTTGGCCTTACTGCAGACTGTCCACTAGAGGATGGTATTATACAATGTAAACCACATCCCTTCCCTATTTCACGTCCGGAATATTATCAGTACCCATGCTGGTTTCGTAACACTGCAGTGTTACACTGGACATCATACAGTCATAGAGGTTCAGCCCACCACATCCATTCTGACCTGTTTGCCTGTGTACATTGTCCATTTAGGACTGTACCCTGCCATACCTTGCCTAGTTAACGGTCTGTGTCAATTAAACATTGTACTTGTATCGGATTCCATCTGCTCCTCAGGGAATGAGTGCCAGATATCAACTGTTCTCTGTATCATAGAGCGAGGAAGTACATTGAGAGAAAGTTCCCAGGTAGAGGTGGCACAAACATGCATTTCGGAGAGCCACAGACTCACAAGAACAAAGACGCAGTTTCAATCCAGACTGCCATTCTCCATTTGACCACATGAACTTTCCCCGTTGCTCCTGATTCCGCCCACACCCCAATGACGTGCAGGTTCGTGACCAGTTTTCCTGTTATTGTGTGCAAGTGAGTGGTAGAATCTGGGGCGTAGGGGTGGGAGTTGAGGGGAATGCAAAGTGAATGAAAAAGATTCCAAGATTCGAGGTACATTTTTAATCAATGTAATTATACGGAACACAACTCTGAAATTCGTCCTCCGGCAAGCAGACACATAACAAAGAAACACAGAAAACCTACAGCACAGTACAGGCCCTTTGGCCCACAATGCTGTGCGGAATGTGTACTTACTTTAGAAATTATCTAGGGCTACCCATAGCCCTCTATTTTTCTAAGCTCCATGTACCAATCCAGGAGTCTCTTAAAAGACCCTATCGTATCTGCTTCCACCACGCACTCACCCACTACTCTCTGCGCAAAAAACTTAACCCTGATACCTCCTCTGTACCTACTTCCAAGCACCTTAAAACTGTGCTCTCTCATACTAGCCATTTCAATCCTGGGAAAAAGCCTCTTGCTATCCACATGATCAATGCCTCTCATCATCTTATACACTCCTATCAGGTCACCTCTCATCCTCCATCGCTCCAAGGAGAAAAGTCCAAGTTCACTCAAACTATTCTCACAAGGCATGCTCCCCAATCCAGGCAACATCCTTGTAAATCTCCTCTACATCATTTCAATGGTTTCCACATCCTTCCTGTAGTGAGGTGACCAGATTTGAGCACAGTACACCAAGTAGGGTCTAACTAGGGTCCTATATAGTTGTAACATTACCTCTCGTCTCATAAACTCAATCCCATGGTTGTTGAAGGCCAATACACCATATGCCTTCTTAACCACAGAGTCAACCTGCGCTGCAGCTTTGAGTGTCCTATGGACTCAGACCATAAGATCCCTCTGATCCTCCACACTGTCAAGAGTCTTACTATTAATACTATATTCTGCCATCATATTTGACCTACGGGAATGAACCACCTCACACTGATCTGCATTGAACTCCATCTGCCACTTCACAGCCCAGTTTTGCATCCTATCGATGCCCCACTGTAACCTCTAACAGCCCTCCACACTATCCACGACACCCCAACCTTTGTGTCATCAGCAAATTTACTAACCCATCCCTCCACTTCCTCATCCAGGTCATTTATAAAAATCACAAAGAGAAGGGGGTCCCAGAACAGATCCCTGAGGCACACCACTGGTCACGGACCTCCATGCAGAATATGACCCATCTACAACGACTCTTTGCCTTCTGTGGGCAAGCCAATTCTGGATCCCCAATGTCCCCTTGGATCCCATGCCTCCTTACTTCTTCAATAAGCCTTGCATGGGGTACCTAATATCTACTGCTCTTCCTTCATCAATGTGTTTAGTCACATCCTCAAAAAATTCAATCAAGCTCAGAAGACACAACCTGTCTTTGACAAAGTCATGCTGACTATTCCTAATTATATTATGCCTCTCCAAATGTTCATAAATCCTGCCTCTCAGGACCTTCTCCATCAACTTACCAGCCACAGAAGTAAGACTCATTGGTCTATAATTTCCTGGGCTATCTCTACTCCCTTCTTGAATAAAGGAACAACATCTGCAACCCTCCAATCCTCTGGAACTTCTCCCATCCCCACTGATGATGCAAAGGTCATTGCCAGAGGCTCAGCAATCTCCACCCTCACCTCCCACAGTAGCCTAGGGTACATCTCATCCAGTCCCGATGATGTATCCAACTTGATGCTTTCCAAAAGCTCCTGTACATCCTCTTTCTTAATATCTATATGGTCAATCTTTTCAGTCTGCTGTAAGTCATCCCTACAATTGCCAATATTCTTTTCCGTAGTGAATACTGAAGCAAAGTATTCATTAAGTACCTCTGCTATCTCCTCTGGTTCCATACACACTTTTCCACCGTTACACTGATTGGTCCTATTCTCTCACGTTTTATCCTCTTGCTCTTCACATAGTTGTAGAACACCTTTGGGTTTTCCTTAATCCTGCATGCCAAGGCCTTCTTATGGCCCCTTCTGGCTCTCCTAATTTCATTCTTAAGTTCCTTCCTTCTAGCCTTATAATCTTCTAGATCTCTATCATTACCTAGTTTTTTTAAACTTTTCGTAAGCTTTTCTTCTTGACTAGATTTACAACAGCCTCTGTACACCACGGTTCCTGTACCCTACCATCCTTTTCATGTGTCATTGGAACGTACCTTTGGAGAACGCCACACAAATATCCCCTGAACACTTGCCACATTCTGCCATACATTTCCCTGAGAACATCTGTTCCCAGTTTATGCTTACAAGTTCCTTCCTGATAGCTTCATATCTCCCCTTACTCCAACTAAAAGCTTTCCTAACTTGTCTGTTCCTATCCCTCTCCAATGCTATGGTAAAGGAGATAGAATTGTGATCACTATCTCCAAAATGCTCTTCCACTGAGGGACCTGACACCTGACCAGTTTCATTTCCCAGTACCAGATCAAGTACAGCCTCTCCTCTTGTAGGCTTAACTAGATAATGTGTCAGGAAACCTTCCTGAACACACCTGACAAACTCCACCCCATCTAAACCCCTTGCTCTAGCGAGATGCCGATCACTATTGGGGAAATCAAAATCTCCCATCACGACAACCCTGCTATAATTGCACTGTTCCAGAATCTATGACCCTATCTGCTCTTCAATGTCCCTGTTACTATTGGGTTGTCTATAAAAAACACCCATTAGAGTTATTAACCCCTTCCTTTTCCTAGCTTCCACCCAAAGAAACTCAGTAGACAATTCCTCCATGACTTCCTCCTTTTCTGCAGCCGTGTCACTATCTCTGATTAGCAGTACCACACCCCCACCTCTTTTGCCTCTCTCCCTGTCCTTTCTGAAACACCTAAAGCTTGGCACTCGAAGTAACCATTCCTGCCCCTGAGCCATCCAAGTCTCTGTAATGGCCACAACATTATAGCTCCAAGTACTGATCCATGCTCTACGCTCATTCGCTTTGTTCATAATACTCCTTGCATTAAAATAGACACATCTCAAACAACTGGTCTGAGCATGTCTCTTCTCAATCACCTGCCTATCCTCCTTCTCACACTGTCTACAAGCCCTCCCCATTTGTGAGCCAACCGCCCCTTCCTCTGTCTCTTCTGTTCGGTTCCCACTCTCGAGCAATTCTAGTTTAAACTCTCCCCAATAGCCTTAGCAAACCTCCCCGCCAGGATATTGGTCCTCTTCAGATTCAATTGCAACCCATCCTTTTTGTACAGGTCATACTTGCCCCAAAAGAGGTCCCAGTGATTCAGAAATCTGAATCCCTACCCCCTTTCCAATCCCTCAGCCACGCCTTTTTCCCTCACTCTATTCCTATACTCACTGTCACGTGTCACAGGCAGTAATCCTGAGATTACTACCTTTGAGGTCCTGCTTCTCAACTTCCTTCCTAACAACCTGTAGTCTGTTTTCAGAACCTCCTCCCTTTTCCTACCTATGTCACTGGTACCAATATATACGACGACTTCTGGCTGTTCACCTTCCCACGTCAGGATATTGGGGACGCAATCAGAAACATCCCGGACCCTGGCATCTGGGAGGCAAACTACCATCCTTGTTTCTTTCCTGCGTCCACAGAATTGCCTGTCTGACCTATGGAACACTATGGAACCCGTTCAAGAAAACATGGAACACCCAAAGTGAGAGAAAGTACAAGTTGTGTAAATGGCAAAAAGCGAATGAACAACACATAAAATATCAAACATCCAAGCAGGAGTCCAGTCGGAATCAGTTTAGTTCAGCTCAGCACCGCAACACCGGCCAGCACACTGCAGGCTGCATGGTCATTCTTTGCCAAAGTGCCCCAGTTCGCATTTATCGCTCCAATCCTACTGCTCAAAAACAGCAAAAAAAAAAGAGTAACTTGAATCCAGAAACACATGCAACATGAACCTCAAGCTCACAGCCTTGCCAATGAATCCTTGCAGTGTGAATCCTGAGAACCCTACACATTCCTTCGACAGCAGCGAGTGAGAAGGAGGGAAGACTGGTCAAACACAGAATAAAAATAAAAAATAGAATGGGGTAGTTAATGGTTAACATGAATTTGATGGGCTGAAGAGCCTGTTTGCTGTATCTCTCTGAGAATCTATATTGAAAAACAAATTCAGACATCCCACCCTGCAAAAACTCATTTCAGGGAGGTAGCACCATCAATTTGCAGGAGACTCCCGGAACTTCCGGGAGAGGTGGGATGTCTGCAATAGAGTAGCTCCTTAGCAGCTAGCCAGCTAGTTTAAATAACGTTAGCTATGCTAATGAACGAATGACACATGTTAAACTCACCTCAACATGTCTTTTACAGTCTTAACTCACCATGGGCAATAGAAAAGTCACTGTTGCAAAGAGTGCAGCGAGCAACACTGTCATTATTTAGACCCCTCTTAGGCAGGGGTACACTTTAGTGTAGTCTGGGGTGACGTACGTTTTATATTTTCTTTTTTTGGAACACTCTGCCATGGCATGTTCTCTCTCTCTCTCTCTCTCTCTCTCTCTCTGTCACTCTCTTGCGCTTTCTTGCTCTCTCTCGCGCTCTCTCGCTCGCTTGCTCTCAAAAAAATAGATTTCCGGGATATTGTATATAATTTGCAGGGAATCAGGGAGCCACTATTAATATGCGGGAGACTCCGGGAACTTACGGGAGAGGTGAGATGTCTGCAAATTGATTTCTTCTTTTCTGAATAAACATTTGCTTTATTAGGTCAAGTTGAAAATAGCAGAAAGCAACTTGAAAACATTAGGTCAGCTTAAAAATATCTAGTTGTAAATTTAAGAAATTTTGTTTTCCCTAAGAGGAATCTGAGTCTTTGGAGCACTCTTTATGAAAGCAAACCCAATGGACAGATTCTTACCCAGTAATGGCGTGTAAGATTCCTTTCAGAAACCGTCAAGGCAGTATTCAGGCTGCGATCTTACTAAATGGTGGAACAGACCAGAGGGCCCGAGTGGCCTACTCTCCCACTTCTGGTTCATGCAATCGGAAATAGATACTTGTGATTTGGATGTCGAGGGATACAGTGCTGGTAGACTCAAATCCAGTGGTAACACAGGTCAATAGAGAGAAATTGTTCATTATCAAGAAGTTCAAGAATAGGCCACGATGAGGGTTTTATCAATCAATCGATCAGAGCACAAAAACAGGCCCTTCGGCCCACAATGTTGTGCTGAACCAAATGAATTAGTAATCAAGTGGCCAGCTAAACTAATGCCTACACAATGTTCATGTCCTTCCATTTTCCTCACATTCATGTTCCTATCTAAACATTTCTTAAAAATCCCCAAAGCACAGTATCTGGCTCTATCGCCAACCCAGACAGAGCATTCCGGGCAAACTATCACTCCCTGTTAAAAAACATCTCCTTTGAACTTAGCCCCCCTCAACTTAAATGCATCAGACACTTCAACCCTGGGGAAAAGGTAATGTGTGTCAATAGGCTGAGGCAGGCTACAGAAGCAGACAAAGATGACCTTAGTAATCATTCAAGTGTATCTCTCGTGCAAGATTTTTTGAAATGACACGGCACTCTCATCACGAGCCTGCTTTTCCTGTTGCGGGCTATAACGTTGTCTTATGTCACTTCAGTATGATTGAATGTCTTATAATTGCGCTGGGAGCACTTACATCTGGTCCCAAATCATTGACTTCTTTACCTTGATCAATACGGTACCATTTTCTTTTATTGACTCGTTTCTTGACATTCACTGCGCATTTTAATTTAATTTTTTGTCTGATAGATCTTCATGTTAACTTGCTCAGCTTTGAACTGTGTGTTGAGAGAGAACCCTTTGGTTTCAGCAAGGCTACAATGTAACAGTAAAGTAAATTTGTTGTCTAAGTATGTATCTGTGACCGCATGCTACCCTGGGATTCGTTCTCTTGGCATTTACAGGAAAGTAACAAAACACAGTAATATTTATCCAGAGGGGCAGTACTCTGTGAGGACAAGATCCCTAACAGTGTTGATGAGCAGGGGGATCTTGGAGTCCAAGTTCAAAGCTTCCTGAAAGTGGCTACTCAGGTTTATAGGGTGGCTAAGAAGGCATATGACATGCTTGCCTTTATTAAACAAGGCATTGAGTTCAAAAGTCAGGAAATTACGTTGCAGCTTTATCAAACTCTAGTTAGGCAGCATCTGCCGTACATTTCTGGTGGCTTTGGAGAGGGTAGAAAAGACGTTTACTGATATGTTGCCTGGATTACAGGGTTTGTGCTATAACAAGAAGTTGGCAAACTTGGGTAGTTTTCTCTGGAGCGGCAGAGACTGTGACAAGATCTGATGGAGACATCTAAGATTATGACAGGCACGCTTTCAGAAAGGCCATAAAACTGTAAGACATAGGAGCAGAATTTGGCCATTTAGGCCATTGATTCTCTCTACCATTCCATCATGACTGATTTATTATCCCACTCAACTCCATTCTCCTGGCTTCTCCCCAAAACCTTTGAGACCCTGATGAATCACAAGCATATCAACCTTCATCTTAAATATACTTAATGAACTGGCCCGCATAGCATCCATGGCAGTGAATTCAACAGTTTCACTACCCTCTGATTAAAGAATTTTCCCTCAATGGATTAACTCAATCCTGAGGCTGTGCCCTCTGGTCCTAGACTCATCCAGTAGAGGAAACATCCTCTCCACATTTAGTCTATCTCGGCCTTTCAACATTCAATAGGTTTCAATGAAATCCAGCCACCGCCCCCCCCCCCGCCAATTCTTCTAAATTCCAGTGAGTACAGGCACTGAGCCATCAAATGCTCCTTACACGTTAAACCTTTCATTCCTGCGAGCATTCTCGTGAACCTCCTCTGGACCCACTCCAGTGCCAGCATCTCTTAGATAAAACTGCTCACAATACTCCAAGTGCAGTCTGACCAATGCCGTATAAAGCCTCAGTACTATATCCTTGCTTTTGTATTCCAGTCCTCTCAAAATGAATGCTAATATTGCATTTGCCTTCCTGACCACTGACTCAACTTGCAAGTTACTCTTTAGGAAATTCTGCACGAGAACTCCCAAGTCCTTTTGCACAACTAATTTTTTGAATTTTCTCCCCATTTAGAATCTAGTTCATGTCTTTATTCTTTCTACCAAATTGCATTACCGTGCGCTTTCCTACACTGTATTCCATCTGTAACTTCTTTACCCATTCTCCTAATCTGTCTATGTCCTTCTGTAGCCTCTCTGCTTGCTTAACACTCCTTGCCCCTCCACCTATCTTTGAACTGTCCGCAAACCTGGCCATAAAGCTATCAATTCTGTCATTCAAATCATTGACATATAACGTGAAAAGAAGTGGTCCCAACTCCGACCCTGTGGCACACCACGAGTCTCCGGCAGCTACCCAGAAGACACTCGCTTTATTCCCACTCTTCGCCAGCCTCATGTATGGCACCTTGTCAAAACCCTTCCGAAATTCTAAATAAGCAGCATCCACTGACTCTCCTTTGTTTCTCCCGCCTGTTATCTCGTCAAAGAACTCTAACAGATGTGTCACGGATGAGTTGACCGACGGTATCTTTCTCCAGGGGTTGAAATATCTAATGTCAGAAGGTATGCTTTTCAGGTCAGAGGGGGTAATCTGCAAGGAAATGTGAGGGGTAAGTTTTTCATACAGGAAGTGGTGGGTATCTAGAATGCGCTGTCTGGGTGGTGGTGGAAGCAAAAAAATTACAGACTGTTGAGACATTTAGATAGGTACATAAATGTTAGGAAAATGGAAGGATATAGGCATTGTGGAGGCAGAAGACATTAATTTAATTAGCCGTTTAATTACTAATTTAATTGGTTCAGCATAACTTTGTGGACCGAAAGGCCTGTTTCTGTGCCGTCCTGTTCTATGTTCTAAAAACTATTCATAAACAAAGCTTGATGAACGACCAACGTGCAAAGCTTAAATTGAACAGTGACAGCAAAACTGTCACTTGGTTTGATTGTTACTCCTCTGACTTTCAATGTCAAGGTTACACTTACTTTAGCTTCCAAATTTCAAAGAAACTTTATTATCAAAGTGGATATATACGTCACAAAATACTACCCTGAGATTTACTTTCTTGTAGGCATTCACAGTAGAACAAAGGAATACAGCAGATTCAATGAAAATCTACACACAAAAACAAATTGTGCAAATACAAAAATAAAAAAGTAATAATAATAAATAGATGCTATAAATAAATAAATAAAACCAGATGTTAGCAAGGCCACAGAGCAGTGTCCTTTCATTCTATGCATCTAATGATGTCTCCACAGAGACAGCATTGTTCAGCTTCTTGGAAGGTTTCTCAGTTTCACTTTAATTATGTCCAATCTGAAGGCCAAACCCACTTTTTTTCAGTCCATATCCTATTTTTTTAGATTATGAGGACACTCAGTCCTCATTTATTGTTATTTAGAAATGCATGCATTAAAAAATGATACAATGTTCCTCCAGAATGATATCATAAGAAAAACACAGGACAAACCAAGACTAAAACTGACAAAACCACATAATTATAACATATAGTTACAACAGTGCAAAGCAATACCGTAATTTGATAAAGAGCAGACCATGGGCACGGTAAAAAAAAAGTCTCAAAGTCCCGATAGCCTCATCATCTCACGCAGACGGTAGAAGGGAGGAACTCTCCCTGCCATGAACCTCCAAGCGCCACCAACTTGCCGATGCAGCACCATTGGAAGCACCCGACCGCAGCGGACTCTGAATCTGTCCGAAATCTTCGAGCCTCCGACCAGCCCTCCGACACAACCTCTCCAAGCACCATCCTCTGCCGAGCGCTTCGACCCCGCCCCAGCCGCCGAGCAACAAGCAAAGCCGAGGACTCGGGCCTTCTTCTCCAGAGATTCTGGACCACACAGTAGCAGCAGCGGCAACGAAACAGGCATTTCAGAAGTTGCACCAGATGTTCCTCCGAGCTCTCACGTCTGTCTCCATCAAATCAAGATTGTGCACAGCACCCTACTTGACAAATAACAGACATCACCACCGGAGTGGCTGCTGCGAGCTACGTCGCGCCGCCATCTTCTCCTCCTGCCGTATTTGATGCAAACTTCTTGGTCTCATTCTCTCAGTGAGAGGGAGCCTCACCGACACCTATAGGTTCAAACAAGACTGGAGAGATTAAATACAACAAGGAAATTCCCAATAGTTGAAGTCTTCAGGATCAGAAATCAATATGCAAGAGAAAAGCTACTGAAGAAGGAGACGAGGAGAAATTTCTTCTTACTGAAAATGACATGGACCTATGAAATTTGCCTTTATAGAAAGCAGTCAAAGGCATATCATTGGATTTCAAATATGTTGTTACATGAAAGTGGAGTCACAGGTAGCCAGCGTGCTGAAGAAGGTTTTTGGAAGCTGACCTTCTTCAGTCAGGGCACTGAGTATTAAATTTAGGAAGTTTTGGCATGATTATACAAGAGATTGGTAAAGCACTGTGTTCAGTCCTGGCCACCATGCTATAGGAAAGATGTTATTAAACTAGAAAGAGAATAGAAAGGATTTATTTACAGGGATGTTGCCAGGACTTGAGAGACTAAGTTATGGGATGAGGCTGGCCAGGTTAGGGCAGGAGACTAAGAGGAATTTTTATGGAAGTGTACAACTTTATGAAGGGCAAAGGTAGGATGGTTGCTCTCAGTCTTTTTCCCCAAGATTGGAGAATCAAGATCTAGAGGACATAGGTTTAAAGGGATAGGTGAGGGGCTTAAAAGGAACACGAGGGACAACTTTTTTTACACAGAGTGTTTGTATGTGGAGTGAGTTACCAGAGGAAGGGTGGGCTTAAGGTAGGTATAATAACAACCTCCAAATGAAACTTGGACAGGCGCATGGATAGGAAACGTTTAAAAGGATTTGGGCCAAAGGCTGGCAAATGGGATTAAGTTTAATGGGGCATTTTGGTTGACATGGACCAGTCAGTCTGAAGGGCCTGTTTCTGCGCTCTATAACTCTATGATTAGATATTTATTTATAAATTATTAATTGAGATATAGCGTGGGTGAGGCCATTCCAGCCCTTTGAACTGAGCCGCCCATTTCAGTCTAGCCTAATCAAGGGACAACTTACAATGACCAACTAACCTACCACCATCAAAGTACGTCTTTGGACTGTGGGAGGAACCTGGAGCCCCCGAAGGAAACCCACGTGGTCGCGGGGAGAACGTACAAACTCCTTCCAGTCAGTGGTGGGAATTGAACCCATGTTGAGTGTACTGTAAAGCATTGTGCTAACCACTATGCTATCATACTGCACCTAATATTCAAGAAAGATGTGGATAATGGTTGAGGGACAAAAGGGGTTAAAAGGTATGTGGATAAAGTTGGAATGGAGTTCTGAATTTGGATCAATAATTTAGAGCAATTTAATAATCATGCAGCGTCTGTGGGAAAGCCTGTTGGTATGTGCTTTCAGGCCCCATGGGAGAGGGGAAGACAAAATGTCCGGGTGGTTGCTTTACTGAGGCAGAGAGAAATATAGACAGAGTCCATAAAGGGAAGGTCGGTTCCTGTGATGTCTTCAAGGAACTGTCAACTTTGTGGGCAATACTCAGCCTCGGGATGAGTGGAGAGGAGAGGTGTCTGGTGTACAGAGGAAAAGGGTAGTGGCGAGCAGGAGCCCAAAAGGTGATTGGTGGGCTGAGGAGGGGTGTGGAATGACAGGCCGGTTGTGCCACGTAGGGGAGGGGAGATGGGTGGAGTTGAAGGACAGGTAAATGAGAGGCAAAAGAGAAAATGTGAGAGGCAAATGGTGCAAGTTGGGGGAGAGGTGGGAGAAGGTCAGAGCCAACTGCTGAAGGGAGAGAGAGCAGGAGCAGAGTGCTGGAATCTGGTAATAAAAGGAGGTGATAACAGGAATCAGTGCAGGAGAGGTGGAGGGCAGGTGGAAACAAAACTGTGCAGGGAGATGGGAATGGGGGAGACTGAGCTGGCCTGTGTGTGTGTGCAAATACAGAGAGCATAAGTGAATTTGATGGTCAGTGCTGCCTCAGTGGGCCGAATGGCCTGTATCTATATGTTGTGAATCTGTGAACCAAATGGAATCTGCAGCTACTGGAAACCTGAAATAAAAACAGAACTTGCTAGAAACACTCAGCAGGTTAGGCTGAATCTTTCATGACTGAAAGCAAGTTAACTGATTGGACTGGGTACCTGGATATCTTCTCTCTGTGCTATTCATTCCACCAACTATATTCCTTATGACTTAAATCCATCTTTTTTAGTCATAGACTCATGGAGAAGTACAGCACAGAAGCAGGCCTTTTGACCCATCTAGTCTGTGCCAACCCATTTAAGGTACCTACGCCAATCAACCTGCATCAGGACTATAGCCCTCCCCATCCCTACCACCCATGTACCTATTCAAACTTTGCTTGAACATTGAAATCAAGCTTGCATACACCACTTGTGTTGGCAGCTCATTCCACACTCTCAGGACTCTCTGAGTGAAGAAGTTTCTCCTCATTTTCACCTTTCACCCTTAACCCATGACCTCTGGTTATAGTCCTGCCCAACTTCAGGTGGAAAAATCCTGCTTGTACTTACCCTATCTATACCCCTCACAATTTTGTATACTTCTATCAAATCTCCTTCAATCTTCCATGTTGCCAAGAATAAAGTCCTTACCTATTCAATGTTTCCTTATAACTCAGGCACTCCAGACCCAGCAACATCCTTGTAAATTTTCTCTGTACTCTTCCAACCTTGATTACATCTTTTCTGTAGGTAGATAACCAAAACTGCACTCAATACTCCAAATTAAACCTCACCAATGTCATATACAATTTCAGCATTTTTTTCTTTAATTTCTCTTTCCCAATTCTGTAAGAGCCTCCTCCTAAAGTACTATCTCTCTCTCTCTTTCTCTCTCCTCAGATGCTACCTGATCTAGTGAATGTTTCCAGCAGTTTCTGTGTTTAGTTATGAGACAATACATATTGTGAGGAGTTTGTCTGTTCGTTTCTCAGGATACTGTACCACTGGGAAGGTGGAGTTTACTGCTTGCTGAAGTGAAAATTGGAAATGTCGGAAACTCAACTGAAGCTGATGGTGGTGGTGCTGGCTGGCGAGGGGTGGATTGGGGCAATAAATTCCTGTTAATTGTGCCTTAGCTGTTTGGAGATTGTGTAAATAGACAGAGATGAACGAGAACAAGGGAAAAGGGAGTAAAACCCAGCGGAATTGCTAGAGAAACCCAACAGGTCATGTGGGATTTGTCCAGGGAAATAGACCATCAATTTTTTAGGCTGAGACTCTGCAAGTGGACAGGGAATAAGTCAATGCTTGAACTGTGGATATAGAGCACAACAATGCTTAGGAACCGGAAATTAAATTGAATTCTGGGAATACCCAGTGGATTAGGCAGCATCTATGGAAGTCGATGTTTTAGATCTTTATTTGTCACATGTATATTGAATTGAATTGACTTTATTACTTACATCTTTCATATACATGAGGAATAAAAATCTTTGTCATTTTTCCATCTAAATGTACAATTGTGCAATTATTGTAATTTATAATAAATATTATGTACAACAGGATAGTCAATATAACATAGAGATACAGTTGTGTCAGCATGAGTTAATCAGTCTGATGGCCTGGTGGAAGAAGCTTTCTCAGAGCCTGGCTTTTATGCTGCAGTACCGTTTCCCAGATGGCAGCAGCTGGAACAGTTTGTGATTGGGGTGACTCGGGTCTCCAATGATCCTTCGGGCCCTTTTTACACACCTGTCTTTGTAAATGTCTTGAATAGTGGGAAGTTCACATCTATAGATGCGCTGGGCTGTCCGCACCACTCTCTGCAGAGTCCTGCGACTGAGGGAAGTACAGTTCTCATACCAGGCAGTGAAGCAGCCAGTCAGAATGCTCTCAATTATGCCCCTGTAGAAAGCCCTTAGGATTTGGGGGCCCATACCAAACTTCTTCAACCGTCTGAGGTGAAAGAGGTGTTGTTGTGCTTTTTTCACCACACAGCCAGTATGTACAGACCACGTGAGATCCTCAGTGATGTTTATGCTAAGGAACTTAAAGCTGTTCACCCTCTCAACCCCAGATCCATTGATGTCAATAAGGGTTAGCTTGTCTCCATTCCTCCTGTAGTGCACAACCAGCTCCTTTGTTTTTGCGACATTGAGGGAGAGGTTGTTTTCTTGACACCACTGTGTCAGGGTGATGACTTCCTCTCTGTAGGCTGCCTCATTATTATTTGAGATTAGGCCAATCAGTGTAGTGTTGTCAGCAAATTTAATTAGCAGGTTGGAGCTGTGGGTGGCAACGCAGTCATGGGTATACAGAGAGTAAAGGAGGGGGCTTAGGACACAGCCCTGAGGGGCACCTGTGTTGATGGTCAGAGGGGCAGAGGTGAGCGAGCCCACTCTTACCACCTGCTGGCGATCTGACAGGAAGTCCGGGATCCAGCTGCACAAGGCAGGGTGAAGGCCGAGGTCTCTGGGCTTCTTGTCAAGCCTGGCGGGAATTATGGTGTTAAATGCTGAACTGTAGTCCAAGAACAGCATTCTCACATAAGCATCCTTCTTCTCCAGATGTATAAGGATGGTGTGTAAAGCAGTGGCTATTGCATCGTGTATTGATCAGTTGTTGGTAGGCGAATTGTAGGGGGTCCAATGTGGGTGGTAACATGCTGCAGATGTAGTCCTTGATCAGCCTCACAAAGCGTTTACTTATTATTGAGGTGAGTGCAACAGGACGCCAGTCGTTCACACATGTCACCTTGGTCTTTTTAGATACAGGGACAATGGTGGATATTTTGAAGCAGGAGGGCACTCTACACTAGTAGAGGGCGAGATTAACAATGTCTGTAAACACATCTGCCAGTTGTGCCGCACACACTCTGCATACCTGCCCTGGGATGCCGTCCGGTCCCACAGCCTTGCGACCGTCCACTCGTTGGAAACACTTGCACACTTCGGCCTCAGAGATGACCAAACTGCCGGTCGCATGATCTGCACGTCTCCTCAGGGGCTCAGTATTGGCGATATCGAATTGAGTGTAGAAAAGATTTAGCTTGTCTGGGAAAGAGGCATCGATGTTGGAAATTCCACTTCGTTTAGCTTTCAAGTCCACGATGGGGTGCAGACCTTGCCATAAGCTGTGAATGTTGTTGATAGAAAGTTGAGTCTGAATCCTGTCTCTGTATTGTTGTCTCGCTGCCTTGATGACTTTGCACAGATCGTAGCTGCATTGCTCGAGCTATTGCTGATTACCAGCAATGTAAGCTCCATCTCACGTGGTTAGTGCTGCTCGCATGGAACTGTTGATCCAGGATTTCTGGTTTGGAAAGACCCTGACTGATTTGTGGGAGACAACATCCTCGATGCACTTCTAGAGGAAACTCATGACCCCTTCCGTGAACTCAAACACATCCTCATCATGGAAGACATTCCAGTCAACATTATCAAAGCAATCCGGCAGCACGGAGGCTGATTGATCGGACCGACAGTCGACGTTTTAACTATAGCTGCCTCTTGTTTCAGCTTCTGCCTGTACTTTGGCAGCAGGAAAATGGAGGAGGGATCTGATTTCCAAATGAGGGGGCGGGGGGGGGGGTGCCGAGGAGCGTTTGTAAGCCTTGCAGAAGGGAGAATAGCAATGGTTGAGTATGCTGTCTCCCAATGTGCTCACCTGGATGCGTTGACAAAATTTTGGAGAGACTTTAGTTAGCGACACTCTATTAAAGTCACGAGCGACGATGAAGGCAGCCTCCGGGTCTGCAGTCTCCAGGGTGCTATTGGTCTCATACGGTTCCTTGAGAGTCAGATCAGTGAAACATACGGTGAGATGTGTCATTTTGTGTCAGTACGCGGATGTGCTGGGTGTAGTCTACAAGTGTCACCATGTTTCCACCAACCACATAGCATGTCCACAACTTGCCAACACTAACGCACACACCTTTTCAGAGAAAGTAGAATCAGAATCACTTTACTGCCAGTATGTGAAACTTACCAGAATTGACTGCGGTTCGGTGCCAAGCATAAAACACAGAATAATACCACAATGGGTAACACAATAGCAACCAACAATTTACAAGTCAATAGTGCTAACAGTCATGAGCAATCAACAATTAGCAGAATGGTCATATGTGCAAATATCAATAATCAAACTCAAATAAATGTGCAAATATGAACAGACTCAGTAATTATCAACAGAACAAGGAGTGCAGGAATGACCATTCACAGTTAGGGTATTGCAATTGAGTGAGTTTTCTTGAGCAGCTGGTTAGCTACAGGAAAGAAGGTTTGGAGGTGACGTGTGGTCCTAGTGGTGATGGATTTGTAGTGTCATTTTGGTCAATAGGTGCCTGCTCGGCTGGGTGGAGTCAGCAATAATGTTTTCAGCTCTTTTCTTCGCTCTGGCAATGAACAGGTCTTTTAATGTCACCAGCTGACAGCCAATGATCTCCTCTGGACTTGGAGAGGGAGGAGGCGTCGGGAAAGCAAATAGTGGTAGGGGTGGTCGCAACACTCTCAGTGATGGCTGAGTAAAAGTTCAGCAGGATATGCCCTGAGACGGTAAGTTTCCTAAGCTGGCGTACGAATAACAGTCTCTACTGGGCTTTCCCAGCGATGAGCTGCTGATCTCCTGGGATTTTCACCTACAACCATCTCTGAGTTTATAGAGATTGGTGGGAAGAAAAAAAAACATCCAGTGAGCCGCAGTTCTGTGTGTAAAGATGCCTTGTTAATGAGAGAGGTTAGAGGAGAATGACCGGACTGGCTCAAGCTGACAGGAATTTAAATAACCGCTTGTTATAACAGAGGTGTTTAGAAGAACATCTCTGAATACTCAACACAGCGAACGTTGAACTGAATGGGCCTCAGCAGTAGACGACCATGATGTAGACTCAGTGGCCGGTTTATTAAGTACAGGAGATGTCAAATAAAAAGGCCACACAGCATATATGATGAATAAAGTTGATCTTTGATCCTTGAACAACCAATATTTTGATGTTATAAAAAGATACTTTCCTATTTCAAGGCTGTCCTTCTGTAAGAGATGGTGATTGGCATTGGCTTCCCCTGCAGTGTTAACTGAGTATGAAGCTTGCTTTTTAATTAGTTTCACTGACGTGGCTGAACTAACCGTTCCTTTAGGGTCTATCTTCGCTCAGCTGGTCAATGCATCTAAATCGACCTACACTTACAAGCTTAGTATGAAAATGCTACATTAAGGCAAAAGTGGAAATGGCCAATTAATCCCTTCCTCACATCCAGAGAAACGTTTCCTGTGGTGAAAGGCACTCACGTTACTGTTCTCTTTTTATTTCTCAGCAGGGCATCCATTTAGTGGTCATTCCAAACTGCCCTTCAATTGAACGGCTTTCTGGCCACCTTAGGGGATGGTCAATAGTCAGCATCATGTCATGTAAAACCAAGGGCAAGGACGATCAACAGATTGGTATTGGCATTAATGAAAGGCTTCTCCTGCATACTATTCATACAGATGGAATCGTTACACAGTCTGCTGCAGTAGAATGAGTAAAACAATAACCATAGGAATGCAGAATAAAGAATATATTTATAAGTGAGTGGGGGTGATGAGGTAGGGTCATTAAAGAATATTAATGAGCAAGGGAGGGTGTGTGGTTACAATCCAGAGGTTTCAGAGTCACCATAACCCAGGCTATCCTTTATCTTTCAGACATTGAATTCCAGCGATGGAAAGAAGGAAGGATGGTTGTAGTTGTCAGGAAAATTTGGATATTCACTGGAATATGGGAGGCTGGAAGGTGATCATGCTGAGGGTCAGTAGCCTTCGAGGGTTTACACAGGATAGATAGAGTCTTTTTCCCAAACAGGGCTATCTAAAGGACACATCTTTAAGCTAAGAGGAAAGAAATTTAAAGGCAATCTAGGGGTTAGTTTTGCACACACAGGGTGGTGAGTACCAGAAGAATTGTTGGAAGTAGATAGAACTGAATTGTTCAAAAGGAGTTTGGATAGGGACTGAGATGTTCAAAAGGAGATTGGGCAGGTGGTTAGTTAAGAAAAGTAGAGCGAGACTCAGGTTTAATGCAGCGAAATGTGATCACAGTAGATAGGTCCATAAGACCATAAGATATAGGAGCAGAAGTAGGTCATTCGGTCCATCAAGTCTGCTCCATCAGTCAATCATGGGCTGATCCAATTCTTCCAGTCATCCCCACTCCCCTGCCTTCTCCCCATACAGTTGATGCCCTGGCTAATCAAGAACCTGTCTATCTCTGCCTTAAATGCACCCAATGACTTGGCCTCCGCAGCTACTTGCCTGATCAGTTACAGTTTCTACCCCGGAGACTTGGCCCTCGGCTTCGGCCGTTCTTGTATCAAGATTTTTAAGCTCCAATGTTTTGTTCTGGAGTGTTAGAGAGAGTGGAGCCAGCTTCTCGTCCATCATTTTGGATACATTCTCCGTAACTTCCTGAATTACTTGACGAAAAGCAGGGTCCAACATATTAGCAGAGCTAGCAGTAGCTAGCTCCTCAGCCCCAGGCGAGCGCTCTGTGCAGCCCATCTTGGCTGCCTTTTTAGTACCTTTCAATGGCATGGTGTTGAAGCAGCTCAAAAAAAAATACTCATCAATGTTCATGTCATTAAATCCGACACACAAGCATTTTAAAAAAAAAGTTGAAACGGATAGGGTTATATGCGAAATTATCAGTGTTGTGGTGCTGAGCTCAGCAAAGCAGACTTTTCACTACGCCGCCATCTTGAAACTCCCCCGTATATTGGAATCGATTCTTTTTATGTTATATGTCATCATTATGTGTCAATGATTTGGATGATGGAATTGATGGTTTTGTTGCAAAGTTTGCAGATGATATGAAGATAAGAGTAGAGGCAGGTAGTTTTGAGGCAGTAGAGAGGCTACAGGAGGACTTAGGTTAGGAGAATGGGCAAAGTAATGGCAGATGAAATACTGTGTTGGGAAGTGTATGGTCATGCACTTTAGTAGAAGAAATGACAGGGTTCACTATTTTCTAAATGGAGAGAAAATTCAAAAAACTAATGTGCAAGGGGACTTGAGAGTCCTTGTGCAGGATTCCCTGAAGTTTAATTTGTAGGTTGAGTGTGTGGTGATGTGAGATTCATTTCAAGAGGGCTTAAATGTAAAAGCAAGGATATAATGTTCAAAATTTGTAAAGCACCGGTGAGGTTTCACTTGGAGTATTGTGTGCAGGTTTGGGCTCCTTATCTTAGAAAGGATGTGTCGAAACTAGAGAGGGTTCAAAGGAGGTTCATGAGAATGACTCCCAGATTGAATGGCCTCTTGTATGAAGAGCATTTGATGACACTGGGCTTGTATTCACTGGAATTCAGAAAAATAAGGGGTGACTCCATTGAAACCTATTGAATGGCGAAAGGGCCTTGATAGAGTGGATATGGAGAGGATGTTTTCTATGGTGGGAGAGTCTAGGACCAGAGGACACAGCCTCTGAATAGAGGGACATCCTTTTGGAACGGAGATGAAGAGGAATATCTTTAGCCAGAGATTGGTGAATCTGGGGAGTTCTTTGCACGGGTAGCTTTAGAGGCCAAGTCTTTATGTATATTCAAAGCAGAATTTGATATATTCTTGATTGTTCAGGGCATGAAAGGTATGTGGGGAGAAGGGAGGAGAAAGAATGTGGCTGAATGGAAATTTAGATTAGCTGCAATGAGATGGTGGTGAGGACTCTTTGAGCCAAATGGCCCAATTCTGCTCATATCCGCCTAATGGTCTTAACAACATCTGTTTCTATCAGCCCTTCAGGCACTCAGGTTCCCTCTCCCTGCAACTCTAGTTTACACCCTTCCCTCCCCCGACCCCCTTAGCATTGGCTATCCTGCCAGCTGGGATATTGGTCCCCTACCAGTTCAGGTGTAAACTGTCTCTTCTGAACAGGTCCCACCTTCTCTGGAAGAGAGCCCAGTGATCCAACAATCTTGAGCAATTCTGAGATTACAGCTTTGTAGGTTGTTCTGTTTCCTTGAACATCTAACTCCCTGAACTCACTTTGCACGACCTTGTCACTCTTCCTGCCTGTATCATTGGTGCTTACATGAACCACGACCTCTGGCTGTTCACCCTCTCACTGAAGAATGCTGAGGACTGCATCTGAGATATTCCAGACCCTAGCACTGGGAGAGAACATGCCATCGGGGAATCTCAATCTCATTCACAGAACCTCCTTCCTGTACCCCAATCTACTGAGTTCCCTATCACCACAACTTACCTCTTTTGTGCCCTTCCCTTCTGCGTCACAGAGCCAGACTCAGTGTCAGAGTCCCAACCGCTGTAACGTACGTCTGCTAAGTCATCCCTCCAACAGTATCCAAATTGGTATACTTTTTGTTCAGGGGTATGGCCACAGAGATACTCTGCATTGGCTGTTTAATCCCTTTCCCCTTCCTGACTGTCAACAAGTTTCCTGTCCCTTGCACCTTGAGTGTAACTACCTCTCTATATGTCTGATCTATCACCTCTTCAGCTTCCCGAGTGATCCGAGTTCGTCCAGTTCCAGCTCAAACTCCTTAACACAGGACAGCATTAGATCTTTGACCCATTGGGCCTGCTCTATCATTCAATCATGGCTGATTTATTTTTCTTCACAACCCAATTTGCTTGCCTTCTCCACGTAATCTTTGATGCCCTTTCTGAACAAGAACCAGTTACTCTCTGCTTTAAATATACACAGTGCTTTGACCTCCACAGCTCTCTGATTTACCACTCTCTAACTGAAGACATTCTTCTTCATTTCTGTTCTAAAGAGATATCCTTCAATTCTGCTAAACAGGACAAGAGCCACGGTGTCACAGGAAAGATACCAGCATGGAAAGAAGATTGGCTGAGAAGCAGGAGGCAAAGAGTGGGAATAAAGGGAGCTTTCGCTAGTTGTCTGCTGGTGACTAGCTAGTGGTGTTCCTCAGAGGTTAGTATTGGAACCACTGACTTTCACATTATATGCGAATAGTCTGGATGATGGAATTGAGAACTTTGCACCACATTTGTAGACAATATGAAGACAAGTGGAAGTGCAAGTGTTGGGGAAACAGAGTCTGCAGTAGGACTTAAGACAGATTGGGAGAATGGGCAATGAAGTGGCAGATGGAATAAAATGTAGGGAAGTATATGGTCATACACTTTGGTAGAAGGAGTAAAGGAATGGATTAAATGGGGAGAAAATTCAAAAATCAGAGTTTCAAAGAGTCTTGGGAGTCCTTGTACAGGATTCCTTAAATGTTATAATGCAAATTGAGTTGGTGGTAAGGAAAGCAAATGGAATGCTAGCATTAGTTTTGAGAGACCTGGAAAATAAGAGCAAGGATGAAATGCTGATGTTTTATAAGGCATTTGTCAACATCATTTGCAGTAGAAAACATAGAAAGTATAGAAAACCACCAGCACAATACAATGCTATGCCAAACATGTACTTACTTTAGAAGTTACATAGGGCTAGCCATAGTCCTGTATTTTCCTAAGCTCCATGTACCTATCCAGGAGTCTCTTAAAAGACCCTATCGTATCCACCTCCACCAGTGTCGCTGACAGCCCACTCCACACACTCACCACTCCCTGTGTAAAAAACTTACCCCTGACATCTCCTCTGTACCTACTTCCAAGCACCTTAAAGCTATGCCCTCTCATGCTAGCCACTTCAGCCCTGGGGAAAAGCCTCTCATCATCTTATACACCTTCATCAAGTCATCTCTTATCCTCCGTCGCTCCAAGGAGAAAAGATCGAGTTGACTCAACCTATTCTCATAAGGCATGCCCGCCAATCCAGGCAACATCCTTGTAAATCTCCTCTGCACCCTTCCTATAGTTTCCACATCTCTTCCTGTAGTGAGGTGACCAGAACTGAGCACAGTACTTCTCGTCGGGTCTGACCAGGGTCCTATATAGCTGCAACGTTACCTCTCAGCTCTTGAACTCAATCCCACGTTTGACGAAGGCCAATGCACCGCATGCCTTCTTAACCACAGAGTCAACCTGCACAGCAGCTTTGAGTGTCCTATGGACTCAGACCCCAAGACCCCTCTGAACCTCCACACTGCCAAGAGTCTCACCATTAATACTATATTCTGCCATCATGTTTGACCTACCAAAATGAACCACCTCACACTTATCTGGGTTGAAGTCCATCTGCCACTTCTCAGCCCAGTTTTGCATCATATCGATGCATCCTATAGGAAAAGCTTGGAGACAGTGCGAGAGGGAGGGTAGGTAGGTGATAGAGAAGCGACACACTCAGATGGATGATTTGAGATGTGTCTATTTTAATGCAAAGAGTATTATGAACAAAGTGGATGAGCTTAGAGCATGGGTCAGCACTTGGAGCTATGACGTTGTGGCCATTACAGAGACTTGGATGGTGCAGGGGCAGGAATGGCTACTTCAAGTGCCAGGCTTTAGACATTTCAGAAAAGACAGGGAGGGAGGTAAAGGAGGTGGGACGTGACACTGTTGATCAGAGATAGTGTCACAGATGCAGAAAAGGAGGAAGTCATGGAGGGGTTGACTGCGGAGTCTCTGTGGGTGGAAGTTAGGAATAGGAAGGGGTCAATAACTCTCCTGGGTGTTTTTTATAGACCACCCAGTAGTAACAGGGACATTGAGGAGCAGATAGGGAGACAGATTCTAGAAAGGAGTAATAATAACAGGGTTGATCTGCCGGGAGATTTTAATTTCCCAGATATTGATTGGCATCTCCCTAGAGTGAGTGGTTTAGATGGGGTGGAGTTTGTTAGGTGTGTTCAGGAAGGTTTCTTAACACAATATGTAGATAAGCCTACGAGAGGAGAGATGTACTTGATCTGGTATTGGGAAATGAACCTGGTCAGGTGTCAGGTCTCTCAGTGGGAGAGCATTTTGGAGATAGTCATCACAATTCTATCTCCTTTACCATAGCATTGGAGAGGAATAGGGACAGACAAGTTAGGGCAGCTTTTAATTGGAAATAAGGTGATCCAAGGCTGTGTGAAGAGCCATTAACATTGTGTCAGCTGTAAACCTATTGTGATGATAGGTCAAATGCAGTGTGTCCTGGTCCTTGTTGAGGTTGGAGTTCATTCTAGCCATGACTAACCTCTCAAGGAGTTTCATTATCATAGATGTGAGAGCTGCTGGGTTACAGTCGTTAAGGCAGCCCACACTACTCTTCTTAGGCACTGGTATAATTGTTGTCTTCTTCAAGCAGGTGGGAATTTCCACCTGTAGCAGTGGGAGGTTGAAAATGTCCTTGAATAGTCCCACCAGTTGGTTGGCTCCGTCACGGCTGATTTATTATCTTTCTCAACCCGATTTTCCTCCCTTCTCCCCATAACCTTTAACACTTGCTAATCAAGAACTCAGCAACCTCTTTTTTAAATATACCCAATGACTTGGCCTCCTAGTCACCTTTGGCAACAAATTCCACACATTCACCAATCTCTGGCTGAAGAAATTCCTCCTCATCTGTTCTAAAGAGTCATCCTGGTCTTCTGAGACTGTGCCTTCTGGTCCTAGACTCACCTGCTAAAGGAAACATCCTCACCAGGTCTTGCAATATCTGACAGGATTTAATGAGATTCCCGATTCTTTACCCACCACCCCCCCCATTCTTCTAAACTCCAGGGAGTACAAGCCCAGAGTCATTAAAGAGTCCTCATTTGTTAACCCTTTCATTGCCGGCACATTCACTCCCACACTTCCTTTAGTGTTTAAGATGCAAGAGGAAGGAAGCAGGTCTCATTTCTACCTGCTCGTAGTTCTGCTGAAAGGTCATTGACCCGATATTTTAACTGTGTTTCTCTTTTCACAAATGGACTGTGACGTTTAGTTAAGACTGTGCTAGTCACAAGCAGCGCTGTGGAAAATGATCCTTTGCAACATCCTAATACATTTTCATGAATATTTCATTGCACGGGTCTCTTAGGTACCGATTCCAATAAAGAATAAATCTAAAGGAAAGGACACTTTAATTGGATACAGATCCCATGAGTGATGTCTCTGCATCTTCTCACTGTTGCACAGACTCTTAATATCTCCCCTCCCTTATAACTGTGCTTTACAAAATTCACATTTTTACTGCTTTAGTGACCCTCTTCGCTCACTCATTCCCCCACCCACCCAACCCCAGGTACGAATAAAAAGGGGCAAAAAAAAAATCCCTCTCGATGACTCCCAAAGAATAGCTTCTGTCGCCATGTACTCTACATGCTAACTTTTCTGACCTGGATCAGATTTCTTGACGCGACAGGTGGGTATTTGTTATGACTTACCGAGCTGCTGCCTCTCGGATCTCTAGAGTTTCAAGTTCGATCCCAATCTCGGCTGCTGTCTGTGCAGTTTGTGTATCCACCCTGTTAGTGTATGGGCTTTCCCCTGGGTGCTCCGGTTTCTTCCTGCGTCCCAAAGATCTGCAGTTTGAATGCTGGTGTCAAGTTAATGGACATGGAATTGGGAAGGGGAGAATGTCTTGCAGGACTGGTTCATGGGAGAATGGAGCTAGAATAGATACGATGGGATGAATCACCTACTTCTATACCATAAGGAAGTCCGTTGGTTAAGGTATTTTCAAGGGAAGCTTAGGTCAAGGTAATAGAAGGGCAGGGTATAAAGGACGAGGGATAAGAGGATGAAGAGGGGTGTGGCAAGGCTGCTGTGAAACAATACATGAGATGACAAGATGATGCTGCAGACATTGAAATCTGGTGCAAGAAACTAAATGCTGAAGCAACACAGTGAGTCAGGCAGCATCTGTGGAGAGAAATGGTCAGTTAACATTTCAGATTGAGGCCTTTAATTTCTAAAGATAAAGATAACCTTTATTTGCCACATGTATTTCAAAATATCAAAACGTTCAGTGAAAATGCATTCTTTGTGTCAAATCAAATCAGCAAAAATTGTGCTGGGCACAATGCCACCATACTTCCAACACTCACATAGTATGCCCACAACTCATCAAGCCTAACTCGAATTGGACATCTTCGGAACGTGGGAAGAAACCAGGGTACCTGGAGGAAACTCATACAGTCACAAGCAGAACATGCAAGCTCTTTACAGTCAGCAGCAGGTAACACAATGCGCTAGCTGCTATACTACCGTGCCCCCCAACCCCGAAAGTAGAAGGGAGAGCATCAGTATAAAGGAGAGATGGGGTGGCACTGCTGTCTTGCTCTATTCCTTTCCCTCAACTCATTATACTGACTGTTCTTCCTCTGTCGTTCTGTCCTGACGCAGATCTTGACACAAAACTTCAAGTTCCGTGAAGCAAAACAAATGCATAAGAACACCATAAGATATAGGAGCAGAAGTAGGCCATTCAGTCATGGGCTGTTCCAATTCTTCCAGTCATCCCCACTCCCCTGCCTTCTCCCCATAACCTTTGTCCAAGGAAACAATTCAGTCAAAGGAGTTTTATTGTAGGTAACGAGTTACTAGAATTTAGATTAAACTGCTTGAAAGTGTGGTATATGTGGATTCTATATTACCTCCAGGAGTGAGGGTTTGTTGTATGAAAGAATTAGTTGGTTAAGATGGACCTTATAATTTGGTGACATTGTTGATTTTTTTTTTATTTTTGACAGGATGGCTGTTGAGAGTTTATTTCTCCTCATGGGGAAATTTGGAATGGTGGATCCGATAAGGGGTTGCCTATTTAGATTGGGAAAGAGAAAAAAACATTTTTTAGTTTGTATGTTATTTACAGATACAGCGTGGAACAGGCTCTTCTGAACCAGCAAAACCATTGAGGGTAATTGATGGGTGTGCGTGCTGAGATCCCTTTCTGAGAGTTTAGCACCAAAAGTTACAGCCTCAGGTTAAGGGTTGTGAAGAAACATGGAGAAATTTCTTTCTCCTCAAAAGTTTCTCTCTCCTAGAGGCCTGACGATGTTTACGTATTCTCACAGAGGGTTTGAAGTATAAGGAGAGCAGAAAGTTTTTGGGCATTTGGAAAGCAAGTAGGTGCACGTTTGATAAGGATCATGAGAAATATGGAGAGATCTCTTTCCCTCAGAAATGTTGAAGATACTTGGCTTTCTCTGCCACAGGGGTCTGTCGATATATGGGTGTTGTCATAGAGGACGTGGAGTCACTGACTCAGAAGGCTGTGCGGTATTTGGAAAGCAGGTAGTTGCATGTTTAGTCATAGTCATAGTCATACTTTATTGATCCTGGGGGAAATTGATTTTCGTTACAGTTGCACCATAAATAATTAAATAGTTATAAAACCATAAATAATTAATAGTAATATGTAAATTATGCCAGGAAATAAGTCCAAGACCAGCCTATTGGCTCAGGGTGTCTGACCCTCCAAGGGAGGAGTTATAAAGTTTGATGGTCACAGACAGGAATGACTTCCTATGACGCTCTGTGTTGCATCTCGGTGGAATGAGTCTCTGGCTGAATGTACTCCTGTGCCCACCCAGTACATTATGTAGTGGATGGGAGACATAGACCAAGATGGCATGCAACTTGGACAGCATCCTCTTTTCAGACACCACCGTCAGAGAGTCCAGTTCCATCCCCACAACATCACTGGCCTTACGAATGAGTTTGTTGATTCTGTTGGTGTCTGCTACCCTCAGCCTGCTGCCCCAGCACACAACAGCAAACATGATTGCAGTGGCCACCACAGACTCGTAGAACATCCTCAGCATCTTCCAGCAGATGTTAAATGTTTGAAAGAGCAGGTACTTGAGGGTGACGAGGATCTGGCATAGAAGAGGAATTGAGGCCTGGGGTTGATCAGGCATGATAAAGTTGAATAGCAGGGTCGATTTGAGAGGCCAAGTGGATGCTCCAGCTCCTTTTGCTTGTGCTCTGTGTTATATTGAAGGCGGAGACTGATAACTGTTCACACACTAGAGGATCATTACGAGATTCTGAGATAGTCGACAGGATGGATGTTGACAATTAGTTCCCCTCATGGGGAAATTGGAACCATGTGATTTAGCTGTGGGATAAGGGGTTGCCTGTTCAAGTTGAGGAAAAGGCAAACCCCTTTTTTAAAAATTTCTTATTTTATTTAGAAATACAGTATGAAACAGGCTCTTCTAGTCCGGTCTGCAGGGCAGTCAGTGTTAGTTGTCCACCGTTTCCAACGATGCCGTTTTTCTGTGCGGCTCATCGGTTGTGTGTTCTGAGGTGACTCTGCAGTCTGATTCTAGAAAGGCATGAGCATTGACAGTGAGGCCAGGTAAATGATCTGCCTGCTGTTGGAGCAACTGATGTGGCCATTTTTCTCCTCTCTCAAGCAGCAACCAGATCTACACGTCGACTATTCTCGAATTTGTTGGTGGCTTCTCACCAGGGCGCCCCATCCGGGCCGGTCCTGAGCACTCTGCTCAAGCTGCTGAGGTGCAATGCCAGAGGGTGGCTTTCACACAGTCCTTGAACCTCTTACAAGGTCACCCTTGTCTTTTCTTTCTTGCAGTAGCTCTCCGTATAGCAATTGTTTAGGTATTAGATTAGATTATTAGATTATGACGACACGCAGTCCTCTTTTATTGTCATTTAGTAATGCATGCATTAAGAAATGATACAATATTCCTCCGGTGTGATATCACAAAACACAGGACAGACCAAGACTGAAAAACTGACAAAAACCAAATAATTATAACATATAGTTACAACAGGGCAACAATAGCATAAACTGATGAAGAACAGGCCATGGCACAGTAAAACAAGTTCAAAGTCTCTCGAAAGTCCCACATCTCACGCAGACGGGAGAAGGAGGAAAACTCTCCCTGCCATGCCCGACCACAGTCCGACTCTGAGTCGTCTGAAAACTTCGAGCTCCGATCAGCCCTCCAGCACCGAGCACCATCTCTGCCAAGCGCTTCGACCCCAGCCCCGGTCACCAGCAGCAGGCAAAACGGGGGATTTTGGGGCCTTCCCTCCGGAGATTCTCGACCGCACAGTAGCAGCGGCAGCAAACTGGGCATTTCAGAAGTTTCTCAAGATGTTCCTCTGACGTCTGTCTCCATCAAATCAGAATTGTTCACGGCCCCTATTTAACAAATACAATATCATTTCACCGGAGAGCTGTGCGCGCTGCGTCGCGCTGCCATCTTCTCCTCCTGCCGGGAATTCTGGAACCCTCCATGCGTATAAATGCCCTGTCCAGCAAAGCTGAGCTGCAGGATCAATGCTTCTATGCTTGTGCTTTCTGCTCTTTTGAGGACTTCCAGGTCCTGCCAACAGATCCCCAGGATTGATCACAGGCTACGTGGATGGAAGGGTTCCAGCATTTTAAGGTGCTGTCTAGTACACGGTCCAGGTTTCACAGCCGTATAATAGACTGCCAAGGATTACTGCTCTGTACACTGTGAGTTTTGTGGTTTTTTGGATGCTATGTTGGTTCAGTACACCTGCGCACAAGTGCCTGAGGGATTGACTGGCCTTACACTGATTTCTTTGTCCAGGGAGCCATCACTAGAAATAACACTTGCGAGGTATTTGAATTCCTCCACTGTTCTAAGCTGTGTATCTTCAATGCAGATGGATGGAGTAGGGGCAGTAGATATTGGACCAGTTTGGAACAGGACTTCTGTATTTTGTAGGATGATGGTGAGGCCAAGCAGACAAGAGGCTTCTGCAAACCTATTGACAAGCAGCTGAAGATCAGCGGCTGCTGTGTGGGCCATAAGGGGACAATGATCAATATACAGGGCTTCTCGAATGGGATTACTGATTGTTTTTGTACGGGTCCTCAAGCGACACGAGTCAAAAAGTGATCCGTCCATCCTGTACCTTTTGTATATCCCACGTAGCTCAGTGCCAAATGAGTGGTGTAGTACGACGTGAGGATCAGATTCAGCAGTACAGGTACCAGTGTGCCCTCTTGCTTAATGCTACTTGAAATGCCGAATGGCTTTGAAGTCTCCCCATTTGACAGAACAAGGCCACTCATGTCATTGTGGAAGAGACGAACGGGACTGACAAATCTGTGTCAGCACCCAAGTTTTAACAATGCTCACAATATGGACTCCCTGTTGACCATATCAAAGGATTTGTTTAGATCCACGAAGACGGGAAGGAGTTGCAAATTCTGTTCAGTACACTTTTCTTGAATCTGGCAAACGGTGAAAGCCATGTTGATAGTACTACAGCTTGGACAAAAGCCACATTGCGCCACAGAAAGGTTCGCCTCTGGTATGTTGGTGATCAAGCGGTTGAGGATAATGTGAGCTAAGATTTTCCCCGACAGGCAGGAGAGATATGCCCCAGTAGCTGCCGCAGTGAGCCCTGCTACCTTTGACCTTGAACAGTGGAACAAGTATGGCGCCCCTAAAGTTTTCAGGCATGTCTTCTTCCTTCCATAAGCTTGTTAGGAGGTCGTGGAACGATGTGAATGTATGTGGGGCTGCTGACTTAAAGAACTGATTAGGAATTCCATCCCTCCCAGAGCTACCAGAGTTTGTCTGAGAAATGGCTTTCCTGACTTCACCCAGGGTAGGAGGAAGGTCATAGGTGTTGATGACAGGCTTCTGGGGGATCTGATCAAGCACGATTAGATCAACAGTGCCCAACATGTTGAGTAGGCTACGAAAGTGTTCTCTCCATCTCTCACTGATGCTAGTCCTTGCCCCTTGCAGGGTTTTACCATCTGCTGATAAGAGGAGTGTGTGATTTGGTTTGCACGGTCCGTAGACTGCTTCAATGGCCCTGAAGAACATCTTCCAGTAGCACTGAACTTCATCTGCTTCTCTCTCCCACCATGCATCCTGCATTCTGTGCAGTGCACTCTGTGAGGTGCCTAAACTGATCACGTTTCGAAATACAGGACAAGTCATTCTGCCATGCAATAAATGTTTTCTGCTTTTCTCGTACGATCTTAGTGGTGCTCTCATCATTTTCATCAACCCAGTCTTGGTGGTTCCAGTTTCTGGACTCCAGAACAGATGTAGCCAGCTCTGTTGCCAGGGCTTTATATTCCTCCCATTCTGTGTGGGATTTCTAGTGAGGGGGCCTTGTAACATCAACTTGTCATTCAGATTGTCCACAGATTGTTCCCAATTGCTGGGGTGGTTCAGCTTCCCAATACACAATGACTATTGAATAGCATTTGGCTTTTTGAGCTGTTTAGGAGCAATGCATATTGTAAGTATTGATCTAACCAGCCGATGATCAGTCCAGCACTCTGCTCTGCGCATCGCTCTGGTTGTTCTGAAGTCACCAGCGTTCAGTCTCAGAGTGATGACAACATCTATCGGATGCATCCACGTTGTCTTGTATTTGTCAGCTTGGGTGTTGGAGATAGTCAGATCATTTGCAGCGCAGAGGCTCGACAGCCGCAGACTGGTACAGTTCATTTTGCCAACACCATGCGGACCCAGCACCTCTTTCCAGTTTCTGAAATCTTTGGCAGCCCTCCCGTTACAGTCACCAAGCAGAAGCAGTTTGTCTCTTGGAGGTGTTGATTTCACAGTTTGATCGAGTTGTCAGTGGAGGTTTTCCTTGACCTCATCACGGTAGTTCATAGTGGATACGTAGGTACTGATGACTGTGATGTGACGGGATGCATTGACAGGAAGTCGAAGTTTCATTAGTTGCTTGTTGATGCAGGTTGGAAGGTGCGGTACTTGGTGCAGGAGTGAGGTTTTGAGTCCTGCACTGTGGATTCGGTCTTCACTCACTGACTAGTCCTTCCAGAGAAAGGTGTAACCTCCTTTGTGTTCAGTGATAGATCCTTCTTCAGCCAGTCTGGTTTCACCAAGGGAAGCAATATCGACTTGGTAGCGAGCCAGTTCTCGTGCTATCAGAGCTGTCTTTCACTCAGTTCTTGTGCTGTTTTCATTGTCCATAAGGATTCAAACTTTCCACATTCCGAAAATGAATTTCCTTGGGACGTGTTTTTGACTGCTGGTGGGTAAAACGGCCAGCTGCGGTGTGCTGGCCAGTTGGCTTGGGACAAGCAATTTTGGAGATATCTTCGCTAGTCCGTTCCCCCATTTGAGGATGAGCAGAGCTGATCCTGAATAGGACTGCTCAGTCACCTGGGATGTGCCAAACTACTCCGTTGACCCGGCCGGGGTCAGAGTGGGATGACCAAAGTACCCGGGCCACCTGTGTGCAGGCTTGAAGCTACCTCCCTCTGCCGTTCAGCCCCTCTCCCATCACCGCAGGACTTGACTTGGGTAAAGAGCAGCACAGAGAGAAACCCGTGTTGGAGGAGCTTTATCATGAAAAGGCCATTGCACTGGGGCAGCTCCACTCCCTCAGCCTCAAAAACCTTGGTCAAATGGTACAAAAAATCATCATGACGGGAGACTTCGTTGGCAGCAATGGATAGCCGTGACGCATCCTGTGCCTAGTCATGCTTTTCGTACTCCACAAAGTGGTACAGCAACGCCTTATTGACCGTTGGATCTTGTAGTTGATCTTATCTACCCAGGATTCTGGAACTGGCTTGGCATACTGGTGTAGACATAGCCCTGCCTCACCAAGGTTGGAGGTTCCCTGCTACCCTCGCCTGGTTAAGCCCGCCTGTCAAAGCGTTGCACCGTGGTGTGGCCACTGTCACAAGCAAAGAGTTACTTGGAGCCACAGGTGATGGGTGGTAGGTGAGGACCAAAGGTGCATGAACTGTCCTTGGGTGGAGCACAACAAGCCTGCCATCAGAGGAGTACCCACCCCTGGGCACCCCATACACCCAGGGAGTCAGTGATTATGAGAACTAGGAATGATATGAGTTATCTGGAGAGGTTGAAAACACTGTGTCTTTATTCCCTGGAGCACAGGAGAATGATTGGGGGGTGGGGGTGGAAATGGTCTGACAGAAGTTTAGACAAAGTTTATCCAGAGGGTGAAACTTCTATCAATCAAGATAGAAGTGGAATTCAATGCTACAGATGGAGGTCAAGTCATTATGTATATTTAAAGTGGAGGTTTATTGGTTCTTGATTAGTCAGGGCATCAAAGATATCTGGGAAAAGGCAAGAAAATGGGGTTAAAAGGGAAAATAAATTAGCCATGATCAAATGGCAGAGCAGACTCGATGGGATAATTCTGCTTCAATGTTGAATGGACTTATGATCTCATAAAATCATGAGGGTAATAGATAAGGTGAATGGTCATTATCTATTTCCCAGGTAAGGGGCTCAAAATTGGAGGGCATAGAGGGAAAAGGGGTTACTTTTTTACACAGAGGTTAGTGGGTACCTAGAATGAGCTTCCAGAGGAAGTGGTTGAGATGAGTAGCACAGCTGTTGTTCGTCCATCGCGTCGATGAAGACCTCGTCACCATTATGATAATGATGGTGTTGAGACTAGCTTGTGATTTGGATTTTAGTGAGGGAGAGTTGCGCAGCATCAGCCTCACTCTCTCTTCCCAATTCCCATCTGGATCCAGTGGCAAGACAAGAGTCGAGATGACTGGAGATGGGACTAGGCGCAGTGGATGACCAGGACATCTTCTGTGTCTTGTCCTGCTCTACACGTTCCACAACGCTTGCAGAGACCGCCTTCTTGACCGTTGGACCTTCCATTGGTCTCATCCGCTCAATCCGCCAGAGTCTGTCTTCACATACTGGGATAGACAACTCGCTATCTCAGCGAGGGTTTGAGACCCGTCAGCTACCCTCACCTGGTTTAGTCGGCTTGTCAAAGCCATTGCCCAGGGTATGGCTGCTGTCGCATGCAAGGTATTTGGGTAGGCACATGGAGGGGAAACGTCTAGAAGGTTCAGAGTCGAATGCAGACAACCGGTACTAGCAGGGAGGACCCTGTGGATGGGCTGAAGAGCCTGTTTTGTGATCTATGAATCTATGATCTTAGTAAATGATAGAGCCAGTTTCTGGATCCATATATCGTGCCCCTAGACCCATTCTTTACATTCTTCACACATGGAGGGGTAGGTGGTGTTGATGAAGCAGGGCATCTGGAGAAAGGCTGAGACAGATGAAGCAAAGAAGTGACAGTTGGACTTACGCAGTTTGGTAGAAGGAATAAAAGCATAGGCCATTTTCTAAACAGAAATCAGAGGTGCAACAGGACTTGGGAGTCCTCATGCAGGATTTCCTAAAGGTTAATTTGCAGATTGAGTCTGTGGTGAAGAAGGCAAATGCAATGTTAGCTCATCAAGTCAAGTCACTTTTTATTGTCATTTCGACCATAACTGCTGGTACAGTACACAGTAAAAACGAGACAACGTTTTTCAGGACCATGGTGCTACATGAACAATACAAAAACTACACTGAACTACGTAAAACAACACAAAACTACACTAGACTACAGACCTACCCAGGACTGCATAAAGTGCACAAAACAGTGCAGGCATTACAATAAATAATAAACAAGTCAATATGCACAGTAGACAGGTGGAGGGTGATGGCATTGCTTTTATATTCTAGTCCTCATTTCAAGAAGACAAGAATATAAAAGCAATGATGTAATACTGAGTCTTATAGGGTATTGGTCAGACCAAACATGGTGTATTGTGAGCAGTTTTGGTTCCTTATATAAGAAAAGTTGTGCTGACATTGGAAAGAGTCCAGAGGAGATTGTTGAGAATGATTCCTGCGATGAAAGGGTCATTGGACCTGTCTTTCTTACTGGACTTTGCTCTGAGATGCGACATACTATAGAAAGGTCTGACTTACATGGTCTCGTGCTGCCTCGGAGACATACACTGTGACTCAGGGATATTACTTCAGGACTGGTATTAGCGAAAATGAGGAATAACCGGAAATTTTACATAATGCTTTATTAACTCTGTTGGAAAGCAACGCAGCCCATTTCTGCACACAGCAGGATCCAACTATTGACAAACAGTCCGACAAGCTGTGTTTGGTGTGTCGATGGGGAAATAATGTAAAGGCAGCGCTTTGCTCAAAGCAGAATTAGCGCTTCAGCAAACCAGGCAATAAATAAAAACAACTGAGCAACACGCACACAATTCTGGAGGAACTCAGCAAGTCAAACACCATCCTGACTTGGAAATACTCTCAAAGGCACTGTGGGAGCTACTCCAGCACACAGACCTCAGTGACCCTCGAAGGAAACTCACTAAAACCTTCTGCAGAGCGATGCTGTAAATATTAGCGATGGCCACACTAGAGATTTCACTAAGACCACACAAGGCAGGTATCATTCTGATGGAGTTTTAAAAATGTTTTAATAGAGAAGAAAGAGCCAGAGAGATACTAAAAGTATTCATTCATCTTTAGAATTGGTTGTTGCACTTACCTACATGGCAACAGCATCTAACGATCAAAAGAATTGTAACTCATTGGCTGTGAGGTGCTTTGGAAGCTAATTGGGAGATAATACTATAATTGCTCATTTTTCTTTCCCTCCCACTGGCTACAAAGCAACATCTGTTATTCTCCCAAATAGTGGTGTGAATTTCAATTGATGGTAGGGGAATGGATTAACCCCTCCAGCCCTCTCTTGAAACACAAGCATGCTTGCAAGTCAATTTGCTGCCTCCAGCTTTGCAACTATACAGAAGTATAATTAAATAGAAAAAAAATATTTGGCCCATCAACAATCTGCTGGTTTCTTTAAAAATTCTTCAATCTTGATCTGCATTTTACAAACACAAGAGATTTTGCAGATGTTGGAAATCCAGGGTAGCACACACAAAATGCTGGAGGAACTTAGCAAGTCAGACAGCACCTATAGAAAGGAATATCGAGTCAACTCTACGATGCAGCCTCTGTGATTTTGGAGAGACACGCTGTAAATTGGGGGGCCGCTTTGTTGAACACCACCACCCCATCTGCCACAAGTGGGATGACCCGGTAGCCAGACATTTTAATTCCGATTCCCACTCCTTTTCAGACATGTTGGTCCGTGGCCTCCTCTTGTGCCGAGGAGAGGCCAACATCTTATATTCTACCTGAGTAGCCACCAGTCTGATGGTATGAATATTGATACCTTCATTAAGTAAAAAAATGTTTCTCTCCCTCTCCCATCTTCTTCTATTCCCCACCACTTCTCACTTGCCTGTCACTGCCCTTGGGTGCTCTCCCCTTCCCTTTCTCCTGTGGTCCACTCTCCTCTCCTATCAGATTCCTTCTTCTCCAGCCCTTGACCGTTCCCACCCACCTGGCTTCGCCTATCACCTTCCAGCTAGCCACCTTGCCCTCCACCACTTCTTTTATTCTGGCATCTTCCCCCTTCCTTTTCAGTTCTGAAGAAGGGTCTCAGCCCAGAATAGCGGCAGTTTATTCATTTCCATAGATGCTGGCTGACCTATTTGTTCTCTTTCATTTTGCGTGTGTTGTTAAAGTGGGCTTAGAACATAGGACATAGAAATCTACAGCACATTACAGGCCCTTCGGCCCACAATGTTGTGCTGACCATGCAACCTGCTCTAGAAACTGCCTAGAATTTCCCTAGCACATAGCCCTCTATTTTTCTAAGCTCCATGTACCTATCTAAGAGGCTCTTAAAAGGCCCTATTGTATCCCATAGTGTTGCTAAACTAGTAAAGTTGCACCAGTTGGTTCAAAAGTCAAATATGTGATGTATTGGACAGAGGCCACTACTCTCTGCAGCTTCTTGTGTTCCTGCAATTTCAATTACTAAACAAGACCATGATGCAGTCAAGATAAAGTATATCTGTAGCAGTTGGATTTATTGGTGAAAAGATGAACCTCCATAACTACTTAAGAAAGTGAAGTGATTGGTGCAATATCTTTGTGATTGCATCTCTGTGCAGGGCCTAGGACAGTGCAGATGGGCTGGTTGAGTATCCTCAAAAAGGGATCAGAAACATAGAATGCCTGCAGCACAATACAGGTCCTTGCACCCACAATGCTGTGCCGAACATGTACTTACTTTAGAAATTACCTAGGGTTACCCATTGCCCTCTATTTTTCTAAGCTCCATGTACCTGTCCAGGAGTCTCTTAATAGACCCTGAGAAGAAGTGGGGAGAATGAACAGTTTCAAGTTCCTGGCTGTCAAGATCTCTGAGGACGTCATAGTCACACTTTATCGATCCCGGGGGAAATTGGTTTTCGTTACAGTTGCACCATAAATAATTAAATAGTAATAAAACCATAAATAGTTAAATAGTAATATGTAAATTATGCCAGGAAATAAGTCCAGGACCAGCCTATTGGCTCAGGGTGTCTGACCCTCCAAGGGAGGAGATGTAAAGTTTGATGGCCACAGGCAGGAATGACTTCCTATGACGCTCTGTGCTGCATCTCGGTGGAATGTAACCTGGTACAACATATCAATACAGTTATAAAGAAGGCAGGACAACAACTATACTTCATTAGAAGTTTGAAGAGATTTGGCATGTCAACAAATACTCTCAAAAGTTCTAAGATGTACCATGGAGAGCATTCTGACAGGCTGCATCACAGACATCCCACCTCTCCCAGAAGTTCCAGGAATCTCCCGCATATTGATAGTGGCTCCCTGATGCCCGGAAATTATATACAATATCCCACAAATCAATTTTTTTGAGAGGGAGAGCAAGAACGAGAGCGAGAGCGAGAACGAGAGTGAGAGCGAGCATCCTGATTGGTCTCTCTTCATGCTAAGTAGACCTATCAGTGTTCTCTGTGGGCGGGCTTTACAATCGACCTCAAAAATAATGACAGTGTTGCTCACTGCACTGTTTGCAACAGTGACTTTTCTATTGCCCATGGTGGGTTAAGACTGTAAAAGACATGTTGAGGTGAGTTTAACAGGTGTCATTCGTTCATTAGCATAGCTAACGTTATTTAAACTAGCTGGCTAGCTGCTAAGGAGCTACTCTATTGATGTCCTACGTGATATCGCCAAACTCCCTGTAGACTTGCTTAAAGTTGTAATAGAATAAACATGATAATATATCTGCATATTTTAATGTCACATTTTCTGCATATACCCTTGGTTTACAGATTAGACAAAATCACTAAACGAAGTATTACATACACCCTTGGAGGTCGACTGGGGGTGGGGGGGGTATATGGGGTTGTGGGGAGGTGGGGCTGCTACCTCCCTGAAAATAGTTTTTGCAGGATGAGATGTCTGGGATCACTGTCTGGTATCGGGGTCGGGGGGGTGGGGGCTACTGCACAGGACCGAAAGAAACTGCAGAGGGTTGTAAATTTAGTCAGCTCCATCTTGGGTACTAGCCTACAAAGTACCCAGGACATCTTCAAGGAGTGGTGTCTCAGAAAGGCAGCGTCCTTTATTAAGGACCTCCAGCACCCAGGGGGCCGTTTTCTCACTGTTACCAGCAGGTAGGAGGTACAGAAGCCTGAAGGCTCACACTCAGCGATTCAGGAACAGCTTCTTCCCCTCTGCCATCTGATTCCTAAATCGACATTGAACCCATGAACACTACCTCACTTTTTTAATATATATTATTTCTGTTTTTTTCACGATTTTTAATCTATTCAATATACGTATACTACTTATTTATTTTTTTTTCCTTTTCTTCTATATTTTGTATTGCATTGACCTGCTGCTGCTAAGTTAACAAATTTCATGACACATGCTGCTGATAATCAACCTGACTCTGATTCTGATTGTGATTTCAATGGGAGAGACAGGCAGAGGGTGAGTGGGTAAAAGCCTGGCAGTGGAGTTTAGTTTAATGTGGAGAAGTAATGAACTTTAAACAACAGGAATTCTGCAGATGTCCTGACGAAGGGTCTCGGCCTGAAACGTCGACTACGCTTCTTCCTATAAGTAATGAACTTTGATCATTGGAGCCAAAAAGCAGATCGTTATTTAAAGGGAGATGCAAATGAGGGATCTAGGAATTACAGTTAGCTAACTGCTGCAACAACGAGTTATGAAGGCAAATAACATATTTACTGTTATTGCAAAGATGGAGATCAGAAATAAGCAAGTTTTGTTACAATTGTACAGAGTGTTGGTGAACCACCAAGACACCGGGGTTGGATATCAGAGCAAGTCCAGCAGTCCAGGTCCGCGGTCGGAACTGTGATTGTCGAATCTTGCCGTTGAGGCCACACCTGCAATACTCTGCGCAGTATTGTTCCCCTTGTCTGAAAAAGAAGGGGTCAGTCTAAAGAGATAGACTGGACTAATTGTTTTGAAATGAGGTTTGCCTTATCAAAAGAGGCTAATCAGGTAGCTGTTCTCATTGTCACAGAGTCATTGAAAAGTACAGTAACAGACCCTTTGGCCCATCTAGTCTATGCCAAACCATCAATCTGTACTGGGACTATAGCTCTCCAAACTCCTACCATGCATGTACCTATCCATACTTCTCTTAAACATTGAGATCGAGCTGAAATGCACCACCTGCACTAGCAGCTAAATCCACATTATCACCACTCTCTGAGTGAAGATGTTTCTCATTTTGTCCTTAAACTTTTCACCTTTCACCTTTAACCCATAAGCTCTAGTTGTAGTCCTATTCAACCTCAGAGGAAAACATCTGCTTGCATTATGCTGTCTACACCCCTCATAATTTTTTATACCTCTATCAACTCTTTGGAGTTCAGGAGAATGAGAGGTGATCTAATTGAAACTTACAGGGCATGGGGGGGGGCCTGAGAGAGTAGAAGATATTTTAATTAGTTGATAAAAGTTTTGTCATTTAAACCTGAGCTACATGTGTGGAAATTTCATCTCATACAGGATGGTGAATGGTTTAAAGTAAAAGCATTAATATGCTTTTGGGGCGGGGCGGGGGGGGAGAAATACTTGATGAGCCATATGCCCTTGTCTGCTGTTACAATTATATAATTTTATGAAATTTTCAATCCTTATCTGGACAGTCATGTATCTGAATGCAGACCCACAGCTATGTGGTTTGAAGTTTAATTGGTCTAACTATTCAAACAAATGGAACTTCTTAGATGGAGGACAACACAGAAGCATTACTATAGGCATTGGAAAAAATCTTCCTTGATCATAATTTCCAAATTATCACCCTTGTAAATCTTTATTTTGCCTCTCTCAGCACTCCTATACCTTTCTTTTCTCTAGAATTATAGAGAGATGGTCTAAACATTCAGTGTAACGTGTATACACTGCGTAGCCTGCCTAAACGCAGACCTGTGCCTGTATATTAACACATTTCTTTCTCTAAACTGTCATTCACTCCATCTGTTAAAACACTATTACTCTGTATTTTCTCCTCGTTCTTTGAAAACAATCCCAGAACAGGACAATTTGGAATAAATTTGGTCAATAACAAGTGCAATGACAGCAGCTGTCAGAAATTCCTGGTCTGATCTGCTTCTGAGTGTCGAGCTTAGCGTAACTCTACTACTGCACCATTGACCCAGGAGAAATTTGCACTACTGTCTGTAAGGAATTTGTACCTTCTCCCCATGACCAGGTGGGTTTCCTCTGGGTGCTCTGATTTCCTCCTAAAGTCCAAAAACATGCATATGTTAATTTGTCACATGGGTGTCGCGGGCTTGGGAAGCTAAAGGATCTGTTACCGTGCTGTATCTCAAAATGAAGTAAAATAAAATCAATCATTGAATAGCTCTTTGGAACATTCCAGTAGACTTCCACTGGTACTAACTGGTCACTTAGTTACTTTTATGAGTTATGCTTGAAATGGGTTTATTGGAAAGGGCAGCATCCTCGTACCTCACCACAGTGTATTAACCATTCCAGGTAAAAGTCAACCATAGGTTGATAGTCACTTCTTGGTCACATAAGAAAGCAAGAGAACAGGAAATGAACCAATCAGCCTCTCAAGCCTGCACTACCATGGTTAATTGTCACCAGGCCACACCTCCTTTCCTCTGCCAGTTCCCCAGAGCCTTCAAGTCTATGGTTTCTCAACATATATCCACCTCCTCTTTATACACGTCTGTGTTCTTGCCTCCACCACCTCTGAGGTACAAAATTCCAGAGATTCTACCCCTTCTGTGAGAAGTTCCTACAATTGTGAATTACCTCCCCTTAGCATGCAACTATGTCTCAGGTTCCCACTAGTGGAAGCACCTCAATACTGACCCTGTAGGAGAGGGAGGTTTCCTTCCCTAGAGGACAGGTGGATTGTTATGACGATCCAGCCATCCTTTCTGCCAATATCTCTGTAACCATGTACACATGCTTTTATGCATGGAGTCGCTGCCAGATGATTGGCTGACTAGATGTTTGCATTAGCGGGCAGGTGTACCTAATAAAGTAGCCATTGAGTGAAGCCTGTCCTGCTGCCACAGTGGGAAACAAGATCCTGTGATATCAGCATTTTTGTCCCTATTTCAGCTAAAGTTGACGTCAGAGTCGAGGTTAGTGTCGTAGGCGCAGGGGCAGTGAAAAACCCGGAGCAGCATCACAGGCACATCGCAACGGATAAGCAGCATTTGCAAGGGAAATGTAAATTAAACATAGATTATGCCGAATTTTAGCAAGAAAGAGCACAATTAAAAGAAAAAATAATCCATTTTAGTGCAAAGTGATCAATGTGATTAGGACTGTGGAGCTTGTTTCAAGAACTGACTGGTTGAAGGGAAGTAGGTGTTTTACAACATGGTGGTGTGGGGCTCCAGGCCTCTGTGCCTTCCATCGGATGGTAGATCTGTGAAAATGGCATGGCCCGGATGATGCAGATCTTTGACGACGGATGTTCGCTTCTTAAGGCCATCACCATTCGCAGTTAAATGTTCAGAATCAGAGTCAGGTTTAATATCACTGGTATATGTCATGAAATTTGTTGTTTTGCAGCAGCAGTAGATTGCAGAACATAATAATAAAAACGGTGAATTACGATTGTAATTAAATTAAATAGGTAGTGCAAAAGGAAAGCAAAATAATAGTCAGGTAGTATTCATGGGTTTATTGTCCATTCAGAAAGCAGATGGCAGATGGGAAGAAGCTGTTCCTGTAGTGATGGGGGAATAGAGAGTGCAGGGTAGGGGTGGGGTGGGGGCTATCTAGAATAGTTGATCAGATTAACTGCCTGGGGGAAGAAACTTTTGAGATGCGGTAATTGTTTTGTTATAATAACTCTACAGCACTTTCTAGATGGGAGCTTTTGGAAGAGGCAATTTGCAGGGTGGGTAGACTTTTCCTGCCCGCTCCTTCGACCTGGTCACAAACAGGTCCTGTAGTGATGGTAGACTGCAGCCAATGGCCGTTTCTGTTGATCTGACCGTTTGCTGTAGCTTCCATACATCTTTATCAGCACAGACTCTTGATGAAGGTTCTGGCCCAAAACCTCAGCTGTCCACTTCCCTTCATAGATACGACCTGACTTGCTGAATTCTTCCAGCAGTTTGTGTAAGTTGTTTAAAATCCTTGTGAGATCAGACAGGTTTGGGAGGAGTGCGCAGACGCAGTAGCTTATCATCGCGCAAGGCCACTGAGAAGGTTCTGGGATGAAAGGGAGACACTGCCTAGCAGAACAGTCATTGAAGGAACAGTTGTCGGAGTAGCGTGAGTCAGAGTGGCAGGGCTTTGGCTCATCAGGGCTTCGGCGAGGACAGGCCTAGGCGAGGTAAGGAGGTAAGTTACTTTTATATCGTTTTTCCTCTCTAACTTAAGAATAGTGCGTGTGACTGCAAGGTCAGTTTTCTGCTCTGGGTGGCAGATGCGGGATATCTGGGAGGCTTCCAGCCTCCCTGATGGCCTCTTCTGCAGCAGGTGCATCGAGATGCAGCTCCTTGGAGACTGAATTAGGGAAATGGAGCTGCAGTTCGATGTCCTTCAGCTTGTTAGGGAGAGGGAGGAGGTGATCAGTGGGAGCTACAGGTAGGTAGTCACACCGGGGCCACTGGAGACAGATAAGTGGACGACTATCAGGAGACAGAGGGAGAGCGTCAGGTAGTGGAGAGCACCCCTGTGGCAGTCCCCCTAAACAGTAAATACCCCAATTTGAGTACTGCTGGGGGTGTGGGGGGTCCTACCTGGGGAGGTAACAGTGGCCATGCCTCTGGCACGGACTCTGACCCTGTGTCTCAGAAGGGTAGGGAACTGATGAGTATGGCAGCAGTAACAGGGGACTCGATAGTCAGGGGGACAGACAGGCGATTCTCTGGATGCAAAAAGGAAACGCGGATGGTACTTTGCCTCCCAGGTGCCAGGGTCCGCGATGTTTCTGCATGCATCCTCAATATCCTTAAATGGGAAAGTGAGCGGCCAGAAGTCATGGTACATATTGGTAGCGACGGCATAGGTAGAAAAAGGGAGGAGGTTCTGAAAACAGACTACAGGGAGTCAGGAAGGAAACTGAGAAGCAGGATCTCAGAGGTAGTAATCTTGGGATTGCTGCCTGTGCCACGCAATAGTGAGTATAGGAATACAGTGAGGTGGCAGATAAATGCGTGGCTGAAGGATTGGTGCAGGGGGCAGTGGTTCAGATTCCTAGATCATTGGGACCTCTACTGGAGCGAGTGTGACCTGTACAAAAAGGAGGGTTTGCACTTGAATCCGCGGGGGACCAGTATCCCGACAGGGAGGTTTGCTAATGCTATTGGGGAGGGTTTAAACCAGATTTGTGGGGGGATGGGAACATAAGGCAGAGGATGGGGAGGCTGGAGCACAAGTAGAGGCAGCTTGTAGGGAGTTTGTGAGGAAGGTTAGGCAGATGGAGCAAAGATGCACTCAGCCTGATGGTTTGAGGTGTGTCTATTTTAATGCAAGGATTATCATAAACAAGGCGGAAGAACTTAGAGCGTGGATCAGCACGTGGAGCTATGACATTGTGGCCATTACAGAGACTCCAAGTCTGCCTCAGGGGCAGGAATGGCTGCTGAGTGTGCCAGGGCTTTAGATGTTTCAAAAAGGGCGGGGAGAGAGGCAAAAGAAATGGGAGAGTGGCATTGCTAATCACGGATGGTATCATGGCTGAAGAAAAGGAGGAAGTCATGGAGGGATTATCTACCTAGCAGGTGAGGGTGGAAGTCAGAAACAGGAAGGGAGCAATAACTCTACTGGGTGTTTTTTATTCTGGAATGGTGCAATAATAATAGGGTTGTGGTGATGGGTAATTTTAAGTTTCCTAATATTGCCTGGTATCTCCTTAGAGCAAGGAGCTTAGATGTGAAGTTTGTGAGGTGTGTTCAGGAAGGTTTCCTGACACAATATGTAGATAAGCTACCTAGAGGAGAGGCTGTACTTCATCTGGTATTGGGAAAAAAACATGGTCAGGTGTCAGATTTCTCAGTGGGAGAGCATTTTGGAGATAGTGATCACAACTCTATCTCCTTTACCATAGCGCTGAAAAGAAATAGGAGCGGATAATTTGGGAAAAAAATTAATCGGGGTATGGGGAAATATGATGCAATTAGACAGGAGCTTAGGAACACAAATTGGGAGCAGATATCCTCAGGGAAATGCACAGCAGAAATGTGGCAAATGTTTAGAAACATGGCGTTCTGCGTAGGTATGTTCCACTGAGGCAAGGAAAGGATAGTAGGGTAAAAGAACCATGGTGTAAAAAGGATGTAGAAAATTTAGTTAAGAAGAGAAACAAGCTTATGAAAAGTTCAAGAAACTAGTTAGAGCTCTAGAAAATTACAGGTTTGTCAGGAAGGATGAACACCTAACAAACTTCACCACATCTAAGCTCCTTGCTCTAAGGAGATACCAGTCAATATTAGGGAACTTAAAATCACCCACCACAACAACCCTATTATTATTGCACCATTCCAGAATAAAAACACCCAGTAGAGTTATTGCTCCCTTCCTGCTTCTGACTTATACCCTCACCTGCTCAGTAGAATGAAATTAGGAGAGCGAGAAGGGGTCATGAGAAGGCCTTGGCGAGCAGGATTAAGGAAAACCCAAGGCATTCTACAAGTATGTGAAGAGCAAGAGGATGAGCCATGTGAGAATAGGACCAATCAGGTGTGATAGTGGAAACGTGTGCATGGAGTCAGAGGAAGCAGCAGACGTACTTAATGAATACTTTGCTTCAGTATTCACCAGGGAAAAGGACCTTGGCAATTGTGGGGATGACTTACAGTGGATGGAAACACTTCAGCATATAGACATTAGGAAAGAGGATGTGCTGGAGCTTTTGAAAAGCATTAAGTTAGATAAGTCACTGGGGCCACATGAGATATACCCCAGGCAACAGTGGGAAGCGAGGGAGGAGATTACTGAGCCTCTGCCGATGACCTTGCATCATCAATAAACGTGGGAGAAGTACCAGAGGATTGGAGGGTTGCAAATGAAGCAAATGGAGTAGAGATAACCCAGAAAATTATAGACCAGTGAGTCTTACTTCAGTGGTGGGCAAGTTGTTGGAGAAGATCCTGTGAGGCAGCATTTATGAGTATTTGGAGGGACATAATCTGATCAGGGATAGCCAGCATGGATTTGTCAAGGGCAGGTTGTGCCTTACGAGCCTGATTGAATTCTTTGAGGATGTAACAAAGCACATTGATGAAGGTAGAGTAGTGGATGTATGTGGATTTCAGTAAGACATTTGATAAGGTTCCCCATGCAAGGCTCCTTCAGGAAGTACAAAGTCATGGAATCCAGGGGGCCGTTGCTTTGTGGATCCAGAACTGGCTTGCCCACAGAAGGCAAAGAATGATTATAGGTGGTTCATATTCTGCATGGACGTCAGTGACCAGTGGTGTTCTGCAGAGATCTGTTCTGGGACCCCTCCTCTTTGTGATTTTTATAAATGACCTGGATGAAGAAGTGGAAGTGTGGGTAGGTAAGTTTGCTGTGACACAAATGTCGGGGTGTTATGGATATTCTGCAGGGATGTCAGAGGTTACAGTGGACATTGATGGGATGCAGAACTTGGCTGAGAAGTGGCAGATGGAGTTCAACCCGGATAAGTGTAAAGTGGTTCATATTGGAAGGTCAAATTTGAAGGCAGAAAATAAATATTAATGGTAAGACTTGGCAGTGTGGAGGATCAGAGAGATCTTGGGGTTCGTGTTCATAGGACACTCGAAGCTGCTGTGCAGATTGACACTGTTGTTAAGAAGGTGTATGGTGTGTTGGCATTCATTAACTGTGGGTTTGAGTTCTGTGAGGTAATGTTACAGTTATATATAGACCTTGGTTAGACCCCCCTTGGAGTATTGTGTTCAATTCTGGTCACCTCATTACAGGAAAGACATGGATATTACAGAAAGAGGGCAGTGGAGATTTACAAGGATGTTGCCTGGATTGGGGAGCATGCCTTATGAAAATAGGTTCAGTGACCTTGGCCTTTTCTCCTCGGAGTGACAGAGAATGAGAGGTGACCTGATAGAAGTCTATAAGATGATGAGAGGAATTGATCGTGTGGATAGCCAGATGCTTTTTCCCACAGATGAAATGGTTAACACAAGGTGGCACAGTTTTAAGGTGCTTGGGAGCAGGTAAAAGCAGGATGTCAGAGGTAAGTTTTTCACACAGAGAGTGGTGGGTGCGCGGAATGCACTGACAGCAACGGTAGTAGAGGCGGATACAATAGGGTCTTTTAAGAGTCTCTTAGATAAGTACACGGAGCTTAAAAAAATAGAGGGCTATGCGGTAGGAAAATTCTAGGCAGTTTCTAGGGTAGGTTACATCACTCTTGCCTGCTGAGTCTGAAGGTTGTACACTCCAGAGATATGAGCACCGATAACTAGTCTGACACTTCTGTGATTACCAAGGGAACCCTTTGCTATTAGAGATGCCACTTATCAGTTGAAACGTAGCTCCATTTGTGTCAACATGAGAGATCCCAGGGACCAGTCTGGAAAAATATCTGGTCCAATATTTGATATCAGAAGCAGAATGAATGTTATTATCACTGATAGTATGTCATGACGCTTGTTGGAGTCCTGATGAAGGGTCTCAGCCCAAAATATCACCTGTTTATCTATTTTCATAGATGCTGCCTAACCTGCTGAGTTCCTCCAGCATTTTGTATGCGTTGCTTATGAGTTTTGCAGCAGTGCAAGACATACAAAATTACTATAAGTTACAATGAAAAATAAATATCCTGCAAGACGCAAACCTGATTAGGTTGTTTCTATTTTGTGAGACCTTACTGTATATAAATCAGCTGCTGCATTTCCTACATGACAACAATATCAGCTCATCAGAGTATCCATTGCCAATCCAGGGACTAGGGTGATGAAAAGCATTTTTTTCGTATTTTTCATCACAAGTCTGCTAACTGCTTCAGACCTTGAGATCTAGTAATGAGCAAACTTTTACCATTTCTGACCGCACTTTCCTGATCAATGTATTTAAAAAATTCAACAGTTAAGTGTTTTAGCAGGACTGGCAGCAGCAGAATACGTGTAGTTTCAATGCAATGAATGAGATTACATTTTGGATCAGAATAGTGTACTGTCATAGAGAAATCTGATTGTACCAGAACACTGACTCTTTCGGGAGTTCATATCTATAGTAAGATGATCTCAAAATGATGTTTTATCTGGGAAAGAGGGAAGTGATAGTTCATAATTCCACTGAGACAAGGCTACTTAAAATGATTAGGATTCTGAGCACGAGCATGTGAATGAAAATCCATGGAATTAGTGTCCACAGCACTGATTAACAACGTTGGATTATAGGGGGTGGGAAATACCAGCCTGGTAAAACTTCAATTCCAGCAGAGGAATTTCTGATCCTTTGATTTTCCTTCTACATTCCTCCACCTCTAAATATTTGATCTGAATCCATTCTTGAAATTTCACACAAGACTCTCAGCCCATGATCTCAAGAAACTGCAGAGGTGGTGAACACAGATCAGCACATCATGGAAACCAGCCGCCCCCCCCCACCAATCCCCCAGATGGATTCAAAGACCCCATCCACATTGGACTTTCTCTCTTTCCCCCCTCAAATCAGGTAGAAGATACCCAAGACTGCCTACCCGTTGAAGCGCAGCACATTTTTCTTTGGAAGCGGAGAAAGAGAGAGTTAACGATGTTTGGGTTTAAAAGGAAAGGCAGAAAACAAGATAAAATTAACAAGCAATGTGTTTGGCTTTGGGTTTATAATCAGTGAATACTAAGTGATATTAATACTAATAATAATAATACATTTTTAAAAAGCAAAAATTGCTGGCTCTTGGTGAAAGCTAGATGAATTTGATTGCACAACAGATAACTGGAAAATGTATACTGAACGAATTCAGTAGTATTTTGAAGCAAATGAAATAGTCAATGCAAAACCAGTGCTAGTGTACCTGAGTGAAATAGATGGAAAAGCAAACAGTTTGTTTTGATGTTCAACTACTTCAACCAAACCAGCCGAAATGAGCCTTGCTGAGATTGTGAATGTAATGCAGGAACATTTAGAACCAAACTATTGCTGGTTGCAGATTTCATGAGTGTAATCAAAAGGAAGTGGAGTCCTTTTCAGCTTATGTGGCTGAATTGCAGAGATTGTCTGAGTATTGTCATTTCAGTGATGGGCTTAATGATGCACTGAACAATTATTTAGTTTGAAGAATCTTACAAGAAAGCATTCAAATACAGCTCCTGCCTGAGCACAAATTACATTTAGAAGAGCAGTTGAAACTGCTGTATCAATGGAAATGGCAGACAGAGACACAATTGAGTTGCAGCTGGGAATAAAAGCCAGGGTGAACAAAAGTGCAACATCTCAACAGAAACCTGCATGGCCGATCAAATTGGATTACCATTGTGGCAGGGGCTGTCATACATCACACCAATGCAGGTTAAAGTTGAAATTTACAGGAAATCCAACAGTGCAGGGCACATACAAATCAGCATTTTGGGCAGATAAAAAGAAATGGACTGCACAAATAAGAGAAAGAGATAAAAAGTCAAGTTGCAGTTTCAGAAAGAGCACTAACCTACATGCTGTTGATGAAAATTCTGATAACGAAGAAAGTGACACAGGACTGATAGCCTTGAGATTTAAAATATGAAAACTAACAATAGACAAGCAACACACACAAAAAATGCTGGTGAACGCAGCAGGCCAAGCAGCATCTATAGGAAGAGGTAGAGTCGAAGTTTCGGGCCGGGACCCTTCTTCAGGACTAACTGAAAGAAGAGATAGTAAGAGATTTGAAAGTGGGAGGGGGAGGGGGAGATCTGAAATGATAGGAGAAGACAGGAGGGGAGGGGTGGATCTAAGAGCTGGAAAGTTAATTGGAAAAAGGGATACCAGGCTGGAGAAGGGAGAGGATCATGGGATGGGAAACCTGGGGAGAAAGAGAAGGGGGGAGGGGAGCCCGGAGGGTGGAGAGCAGGCAAGGAGTTAAAATGAGAGGGACAGAGGGAGAAAAAAGAGAGAAAAAAGGGGGGAAAATAAAAGAAAAAAAAATTATATATATATAAATTAAATAAACAAATAAGGGATGGGGTGTGAAGGGGAGGAGGGGCATTAACTGAAGTTAGAGAAGTCAATGTTCATGCCTTCAGGTTGGAGGCTACCCAGACGGAATATAAGGTGTTGTTCCTCCAACCTGAGTGTGGCTTCATCTTTACAGTAGAGGAGGCCGTGGATAGACATGTCAGAATGGGAATGGGACATGGAATTAAAATGTGTGACCACTGGGAGATCTTGCTTTCTCTGGTGGACAGAGCGTAGGTGTTCAGCGAAATGGTTTCCCAGCCTGCATCAGGTCTCGGCAATATATAGAAAGCCACACAGAGAGCACTGGACGCAGTTTATCACCCCAGCCGACTCACAGGTGAAGCGTCGCCTCACCTGGAAGGACTGTCTGGGGCCCTGAATGGTGGTGAGGGAGGAAGTGTAAGGGCATGTGTAGCTCTTGTTCTGCTTACAAGGGTAAGTGCCGGGAGGGACATTGGTGGGAAGGGATGGGGGTGACGAATAGACAAGGGAGTCACATAGGGAGCAGATCCTGTGGAAAGCAGAAAGAGGAGGGGAAGGAAAGATGTGTTTGGTGGTGGGATCCTGTTGGAGGTGGCAGAAGTTATGGAGAATTATATGTTGGATCCGACAGCTGGTGGGGTGGTAGGTGAGGACAAGGGAACCCTATTCCTAGTGGGGTGATGGGAGGATGGGGTGAGAGCAGATGTGCGTGAAATGGGAGAGATGCGTTTGAGAACAGAGTTGATGGTGGAGGAAGGGAAGCCTCTTTCTTTAAAAAAGGAAGACATCTCCTTCATCCTGGAATGAAAAGCCTCATCCTGAGAGCAGATGTGGCAGAGACGGAGGAATTGCGAGAAGAGGATGGTATTTTTGCAAGAGACAGAGTGGGAAGAGGAATAGTCCAGGTAGCTGTGAGAGTCTGTAGGCTTATAGTAGACATCAGTAGATAAGCTGTCTCCAGAAACAGAGACAGAAAGATCAAGAAAGGGAAGGGAGGTGTCGGAAATGGACCAGGTAAACTTGAGGGCAGGGTGAAAGTTGGAGGCAAAGTTAATGAAGTCAACGAGCTCAGCATGCGTGCATTTTGCAGCGCCAATGCAGTCGTCGATGTAGCGAACGAAAAGAGGGGGACAGATACCAGTACAGGCTTGGAACATGGATTGTTCCACAATTGAAAAGGCAGGCATATCTGGGACCCATACGGGTGCCCATGGCTACACCTTTAGTTTGGAGGAAATGGGATGAGCCAAAGGAGAAATTATTAAGAGTAACGACTAGTTCCGCTAGACGGAAGAGAGTGGTGGTAGAGGGGAACTGGTTAGGTCTGGAATCCAAAAAGAAGCAGAGAGCTTTGAGACCTTCCTGATGAGGGATGGAAGTATATAGGGACTGGACAACCATGGTGAAAATCAAGCGGTGGGGGGCAGGGAACTTAAAATCATTGAAAAGATTCAGAGCGTGAGAAGTCTCACGAAGGGATTGAACAAGGGGGGATAAAACCGTGTCAAGGTATGCAGAAATGAGTTTGGTGGGGCAGGAGCAAGCTGAGACAATGGGTCGACCTGGACAGGCAGGTTTGTGGATCTTTGGTAGGAGGTAAAAATAGGAAGGGCGGGGCGCGGGAATTATAAGGTTGGTAGCAATGGATGGGAGATCCCCTGAGTTGATAAAGTTGGTGATGGTGTGGGAGACAATGGCCTGGTGCTCCTTAGTGGGGTCACGATCGAGGGGTAAATAAGAGGAGGTATCGGCGAGTTGTCGCTGTGCCTCGGCAAGGTAGAGGTCAGTACGCCAGACTACAACAGCACCCCCCTTATTGGTGGGTTTTATAGCATGGTTAGGATTAGTGTGGAGGGATGTTCAGAAGGAGTGAGGTTGGAATTGGAACGAAGTGTGGTGAAGTCGAGACAGTTGATATCCCATCAGCAGTTAGCAATAAAGAGATCCAGAGCAGGCAGAAGAGCAGAGCGGGGTGTCCATGAAGAGGAGGAGGGTTGAAGACAGGAGAAGGGGTCATTAGTAGAGGTGGGAGAGCCTTGACGAAGAAGTGGGCTTGAAGACGGAGCCGGCAGAAGAAGAGTTCAGCGTTATGGCGCACGCGGAACACGCTGAGGTGTGGGCGAAGGGGGACAAAGGTAAGGCTTTTACTGAGGGCAGAGGGCTCTGCCTCAGAGAGTGGAAGGTTGGAGGGGATGGTAAAGACCCGGCACGGATGAGGTGGGATCAGAGGGGGGAGGGGGAGGGAGGCTGGTGGTGTCAGTGGAGAGGAGAGGGTTGGGGTGAGAGGGCCATTGTCTCAGCTTGCTCCTGCCCTACCGAACTCGTTTCTGCATGCCTCGACACTGTTTTATCCCCCCTTGTTCAATCCCTTCCCACCTATGTTCATGAAACTTCTCACGCTCTGAATCTTTTCAATGATTTTAAGTTCCCTGGCTCCCACCGCTTTATTTTCACCATGGATGTTCAGTCCCTATATACTTCCATCCTCCACCAGGAAGGTCTCAAAGCTCTCCACTTCCTTTTGGATTCTAGACCTAACCAGTTCCACTCTACCACAACTCTCCTCCATCTAGTGGAATTAGTCCTTACTCTTAACAGTTTCTCCTTTGGCTCCTCCCACTTCCTCCAAACTAAAGGTGTAGCCATGGGCACCCATATGGGTCCCAGCTATGCCTACCTTTTTGTTGGCTTTGTGGAACAATCCATGTTCCAAGCCTATACTAGTATCTGTCCCCCTCTTTTCCTTCGCTTCATCGATGACTGCATTGGCGCTGCTTCCTGCACGCATGCTGAGCTCGTTGACTTCATTAACTTTGCCTCCAACTTTCATCCTGCCCTCAAGTTTACCTGGTCCATTTCCGACACCTCCCTTCCCTTTCTTGATCTTTCTGTCTCTATCTCTGGAGACAACTTATCTACTGATGTCTACTATAAGCCTACGGACTCTCATAGCTACCTGGACTATTCCTCTTCCCACCCTGTCTCTTGCAAAAATGCCATCCTCTTCTCGCAATTCCTCCGTCTCCGCCGCATCTGCTCTCAGGATGAGGCTTTTCAATCCAGGACGAAGGAGATGTCTTCCTTTTTTAAAGAAAGAGGCTTCCCTTCCTCCAGCATCAACTCTGCTCTCAAATGCATCTCCCCCATTTCATGCACATCTGCCCTCACCCCATCCTCCTACTACCCAATGAGGAATAGGGTTCCCCTGGTCCTCACCTACCACCCCACCAGCCTTCGGGTCCAACATATAATTCTCCGTCACTTCCGCCACCTCCAATGGGGTTCCACCACTAAGCACATCTTTCCCTCCCCCCCATTTCTGCTTTCGGTAGAGTTCGCTCCCTACATGACTCTCTTGTCCGTTCATTCCCCCCCCCATCCCTTCCCACCAATCTCCCTCCTGGCACTTATCCTTGTAAGCAGAACAAGTGCTACACATGCCCTTACACTTCCTCCCTCACTACCATTCAGGGCCCCAGACAGTCCTTCCAGGTGAGGCGACACTTCACCTGTGAGTTGGCTGGGGTGATATACTGCGTCCAGTGCTCCTGATGCGGCCTTCTATATATTGACGAGACCCGACGCATGCTGGGAGACCGTTTCGCTGAACACCTACGCTCTGTCCACCAGAGAAAGCAAGATCTCCCAGTGGTCACACATTTTAATTCCACGTCCCATTCCCATTCTGAGATGTCTATCCACGGCCTCCTCTACTGTCAAGATGAAGCCACACTCAGGTTGGAGGAACAACACCTTATATTCCGTATGGGTAGCCTGCAACCTGATGGCATGAATATTGACTTCTCTGACTTCCGTCAATGCCCCACCTCCCCTTCACACCCCATCCTTTATTTGTTTATTTAATATTTTTTCATATATATATATATATATATATATATATATATATATATTTTAACCCCTTTTTTTTTCCTCTCTCTTTTTTCTCCCTCTGTCCCTCTCATTATAACTCCTTTCCTGCTCTCCACCCTCCGGACTCCCCTCCCTCCTTCTCTTTCTCCCCAGGCTTCCCGTCCCATGATCCTCTCCCTTCTCCAGCCTGGTATCCCTTTTAACAATCAACTTTCCAGCTCTTAGCTCTATCCCTCCCCCTTCTGTCTTCTCCTATCATTTCAGATCTCCCCCTCCCACTCCCAGTTTCAAATCTCTTACTATCTCTTCTTTCAGTTAGTCCTGACGAAGGGTCTCGACCCGAAACGTCGACTGTACCTCTTCCTATAGATGCTGCCTGGCCTGCAGCGTTCACCAGCATTTTTTGTGTGTGTTGCTTGAATTTCCAGCATCTGCAGATTTCCTCATGTCTGCGTTTTTAAGTAGACAAGCAATATAGCTTACACTAGAAGGAAAATGGAATTGGACACTGCCTTGGGTGTTCCAGTCATTTCACAAAATGAGGTTGAACAGTATTTCAAATATACTGAAGCCTACAGATACCCAGCTAAGAACTGATACTGGTGAAAAGCGGCTTCTGTAACAGTGAAATACAACAACAAACAAATTAAATTGGGGTTGTGTGTGGTAAAAACAGGAGGGCCAGCATTGTGGACGTATGTTTGTCCAAAACAACTACAACTTGATTGGAGATCCATCTACAATTTGCATGCCACATCTCCTGCAACAGAGTCAACTGAAAGTGAATTAAGAAAGATACTGAATGATGCCAGAGCAGAATTCAAGGATGGCATTGGAAAATTCAAACATATCAGGGATAAAATAGTGTTAAATGAAAAAGGCACACCCAAGTTTTACAAAGCCTGTGTGGTTGCTCATACCATCCGTGGTAAAGTAGCTAGTGAGTTAGATTGCACAAAGCTTGAAGGAATTCTTTCCAAGGCCTAGTAGAACTCAGGACTCATTAGCCAAGAAGGAATGGTCTGTCAGGATCTGTCGTGACTTTAATGTGACCATCAACCCAGTACTGAACGTAGATCAATACCTTCTGTCTAGGATAAAGGATATCTTTGCAAACATTTCTGGAGGAAAACACTTCAGCAAAGAGAACTTAGCTGAGGCCTACCTACAGATGGAGATGGAAGAAGAGTCCAACGTGTTTTTCACCATAAACACTCACAAAGGGCTTTATCCTTATAACAGGCTTATTTCTAGGGGTAGCATTTGCACCTGGTAGAAAACTACGAACCAGGTGCTGCAAGGTTGCCTCATGCACTCAGAGTTACCTCGATGACTTCATTGTTACCTCTGGAGAAGACAAAGAACATCTTCAAAATCTCGAGACGGTGTTAAAAGGAATAGAAGATGATGGGCTCAAAGTCTAATGCAACACATGTGAATTCTGTAAACAAGCATTACTTACTCTGGTCACACCATTGACGCAGAGCAATTGTGTTGAGAAAATTCAAACGGTGGTGGATGCCCCAAGGCCAAAGGATGAGTCACAGACGCAGAAACCCAAGATGGCTGGAAGTTCCCTCATTTTTACCAGCGCCCGGATAAACTCGCACTGGATGGGGGTTGCTTGTGTGGCAATTGAGAGTTGTTGTACAATCCAAGCTAAGAGCTAAGTTTTGAAGGAGCTACATGCCACTCAAATAGATGTGGTCAAAATGAAAACATTGTCTCAAAGCTTTGTCTGGTGGTCTGGCATTGATCAGCAGATCGAGCAGCTTGTCATACACTGTTCGGGACACCAACATAACCAAAAGTTGTCAAGAGCAGCACTTCTCCATCGCTGGGAATGGCCTGTATTCCCCTGGCAGAAAATTCATGTGGATTTTGCTGGATCATTCATAGGCACACATTTCTCAGTAGTAGAGGATGCAGCTACAAAGAGGCCAGAAGTGTTTCACTTCCTGTGAGGAACTGAGGAAGGGTCTCAGCCTGAAACATCAGCTGTCTATTCCATAGGTGTTGGCTGATCTGCTGTGTTCCTCCAGCGTTTTGTGTGTGTTGCTTTGGATGTCTGCAGCCTCACACTGTTGATGTGCCAAGAAGCCTCTTCTCAAGGAATGGTGTTCTGGAACGCTTAGTCAGTGACAATGGGCCCCAGTTTGTTGCAGAAAAGTTTCAGTCATTCCTGAAAATGAATGGAATAAGGCACAATACATCTGCACCGTACCACCCAGTTACTAAATGGCTTGGTGGAAAGTTTTGCCAACAGTCTAAAGAACGCACTGCAAGCAATGTCAGCAAATAACACTACACTGACACTGAATCCACAACTCACCAACTTCCTCCTTGCATTTCGCAATACAGCACGCTTCACAACCAACAGTTCACCACCAATACCGTTCCTCGTTCGCCCCTTGCGCTCGCGCTTGGATCTCCTCAAACCCAATCTCAGAAGGAGTATGCAGTACAAATGGCCGAGACAAATTGAAGGCTGCTCAAACAAGGAGGTTTTGTGTTTCACTCCTAGACAAGCAGTCTTTGTGATGGACTACAGAGGTGATCAAAAATGGTACTGTAAAGATTAAGGGCGGAACTGGACCACTCTCCTACATAGTGGAGATTGCATCTGATATCATCTGGAGATGGCATATCAATCAGTTGGGGAGAACAGAGTCAATTGTTCAAGAAGGAAAGTGTCCAGTGTTGTCAAAACCACTTCTTGCATTCCCAGAGTCAGTTCCTATAACCACCACAGGGTAAGGCCCATAACCCCAGATTACACAGCCACAAGTCCCACCTGTCAAGCAGAGCAACCCCCTTGTCAGGAAAGACGTCATCCCACAACAGCAAGAAATCCTCTACATCCTCCACTCTTTAGGTCTAAATGAGACAATTTAAACTTTACTATGCTGTGGAAGTCTATGTAGTAGTTATATAATACACTATATATAAATGACTAGAGAGCAATATGGTTTACATTTGAGTTGAGATACATTTTATATTGAGTTGCAGTTTATAACTAAGCAGGGAGGAGCATTGTGTATTTAATATTTGAGTAATATTGTAAATATGTTGTTTGATTCAGCATTCTTTCTTTACATAATTTATTGCGGGTTATATGAAAGAAGTATATGAATGGCATATGTCATTATGCCACCACGTCATATGTGAGCGCCTCACTCAAAAGAAAAGGTAAAGAAAAACAAAGTAGACAAATACCCTGGCTCCTGTCTTTTTCATTCAATTAATTTCTGGAGTTATAAAACTTAACGTAGTTTCTATCCATCTGATATCAGACACTTGAATTGATCTATTATTTGAGAAGATGGACGCTTGACCTCACAGTTTATCCTGTCATGGCCTTGCACCTTATTGTCGGCCTGCACTGCATTTTCTTTGTAACTGTGTCCCTATATTCTGCACTCTGTAATAGTTTTACCATTGTATTAACTCAACATCCTGGGAAGCAAAACAAAGTGCTTGGTTGCACAGGGGACAAAAATAAACCAGTTTACCGATTCCATTTGTCCCTCTAACTCTGCAAAGGCAAATATCCAGATTTTTCAACCACCTTTTAGAGTCAGGCTTCTCCTTGATCCTTTCAGCTGATCTCTCACCCTTCCTGGATGTGTGTCGGGCACAGATACCTGTGCCCTCTGATCTGAAAGCAAATAATGCCAGGAAAGCAAAGGGTTAAAACAGAAATGTTTGCATTTGTATGTTGTAGCTATGTGAGTAGAAATGCATTTAGGATCAATGGAACCTGGAATGGATGCAATGGGCCAAATGGCCTCCTTATGTGTCTACTACCTCAGCGTGTCTCTGTCCACTCTTACCAATTGTTATAGATGCCCCATGGAAATCATTCTGTCTGGATGCATACAATTTGGTATGCCAGCTCCTACCACCAGGGCCAAGGACAGCTTCTATCGCACTGTTATCAGACTTTTGTACAATAAGATGAACTCTTGACCTCACAATCTACCCCATTATAACCTTACTCTTTATTATTTACCTACACTACCGTTTCTCTCTAGCTTTTACACTTCATTCTCCATTGTTATTGTGTTACCTCAATGCACATGTGATGATTTGATCTGTACAAACAGTGTACAAGACAAGCTTGGCACTGTATGGGTGCATAATAAACCACCAACAACTCGATACGCCTGACATACAGTACATGGTGCAGGTTTCAGACCTGAGGCATCAACAATTCCTTTTCCCTACCGAACCTCTGAGTTCCTCCAGCAGATCATGTGTTGCTCCAGATTCCATTATCTGCACTCTCTTATGTCACCAGGTATTATTAAATGTTTTAATATCTTCAAACAAAAGATTTAAATAGTTTTGAATAGCACTTAACATGTATATGAATATTTACTTTTTGTATACAGTACCAGGGACATTTACAAATTTAAAATCTTCAGTATTTGGTAAGCCTGGAGGAGGCATGGCTAAACCAGCTCTCAGAATAATTCCGCGCGCAGAGTGGTATTGGCATTAGTTTAGTATTGTCACATGTACCAAACACAGTGAAGAGCTTGTCATGCAAACTGTTCATACAGATCAAATCATTATACAGGGCGTTGAGGTAGAACAAGGTAAAACAATACCAGTACAGAATAAAGTCTAAAAAGTACAGAGAAAGGGTAGTGCAGGTAAGCAACAAGGTGCAAGATCATAAGAAGCCAGATTGTGAGGTCAAGAGTCCAAAAGGCCCATTCAGGAGACTGATAACAGTGTGAGAGAAGCTGCCCTTGAGCGAGGTGGCAAGGGCTTTCAGGAATGGAAAATTGCAAGTGTCACTCCACACTTTAAGGGAGGAAGGGAAAAGAAAGGAAATTAACCTAACCTCAGTGGCTGGCAAAGTGTTGGAGTCCATCATCAAGGATGAGGTTTCGAGGTACTTGGAGACTAATGAAAAATAAGTCAAAGTCAGCATGGTTTCTGTAAAGGCAAATCTTGTCTGATAAATCTGTTAGAGTTCTTCGAGGAAATAACAAGCAGGGTGGACAAAGGAGGGGCAGTGGATTTCATTTACTTGGATATTCAGAAGGCGTTTGATAAGGTGCCTCACATGAGGATGCTTAACAAGATAAATTCTTATGGCATTACAGGAAAGATACTGGCATGGATAGCAGAATGGCTGACAGGCAGGAGGCAGCGAGTGGGAATAAAAGAGGCTTTTTCTGGTTGGCTGCCAGTGACTCGTGGTGTTCCTCAGGGGTCAGTGTTGTGAACGCTGCTTTCCACATTCTTTGTCAATGATTTAGATAATGGAATTGATGGCTTTGTGGCAAAATTCGTTGATAATATGAAGATAGGTGGAGGGGTAGGTACAGTTGAGGAAACAATGCAATTGCGGCAGGACTTAGACAAATTGGAAGAATGGGCAAAACGTAGAAAATGGAATATAGTGTTGGGAAATGTATGATAATGCATTTTAGTAAAAGAACAGTAGTGTGGACTATCATCTAACTGGGGAGAAGGTTCAAACATGAGAGGTACAGAGAGACTTAGGAGTCCTTGTGCAAGACTTCCAGAAGGTTAATTTACAAGTTGAGTCTGTGGTAAAGAAGGCAAATGCAATGTTGGCATGTATTTCAAGGGGGATAGAATATAAAAGCAAGGAGATAATTCTCAACCTTTATAAGACACTAGTTAGGGCACACTTGGAGTATTATCAACAGTCTTGGGCCCCAAATCTCAGAAAGGGTGTGTTGTCATTGGAGAGAGTCCAGAGGAGGTTCATGAGGATGGTTCTGGGAATGAAGGGGTTTACATATGAGGAGCGTCCGGCAGCTTTGGACCTGTACTCACTGGAATTTAGAAGAATGCGGGGGATCTCATTGAAACCTACTGAATGTTGAAAGGTTTAGATAAGGTGGATATGCAGAGGATGTTTCCTATGGTGGAGGTTTCCAGAACTAGAAGGCATGGTCTCAAAATTGAGAGGCGACCCTCTAGAATGGAAGTAAGGAGGAATTTTTTTTTAGGCAGAGAGTAGTAAATCTGTGGAATGCTCTGCCACAGACTGCGGTTGAGGCCAAGTCTGTGCGTATATTTAAGGCAGAAGTTGATCGCATCTTGATCGATCAGGCATCAAAGGATATGGCGAGAAGGCAGGTGTACGAGGTTGAGTGGGATCTGGGATCAGCTGTGATGGAGTGGCAGAGCAGACTCGACGGGCTGAATGGTTTAATTCAGCCCCCATGTCTTCTGGTTTCATGGACTTTTCCATCTTCTGCCCGATGGGAGGGGGAGAAGAGAAAATGTCCAGGGTGGGCGGTATCTTTGATTACAATGGCTGCTTTACTGAGGCAGCAAGAGCTAAAGACAGGGAAGATCAAGGGGTGAGCTTTTCTGTCTGTGACACCAGCAGATGCCTGCAGGTCTGTGCATTGGACTTGACCCTACCTATCAGCTGGGAAGTGGTTTCCAGGTGGGGGGGTGGGTGCAGGGTGGAGTGGAATGTTCACTCAATGTGATCCGTACTCCACAATGGTGAGTTGGGGGTTGATTACTGTGTAATTAGTGGTAGCACCTGGTCTTTATCTTATCCCTTAGCTCTTCCATTTCCTGCCTGCCTTGGCCCTTCATGGTCTTACAACCCTGTCCACCTGCAGAGCTGACCTTCCACACCAGGAGGAAGAATCGGAGCTAAGCAGTGACTAGGCTTCAGATGACCTTTATCCCTTTCCTCTATCCCTCCTTCCCTTTCCTCTATCCTTCCATCCCTCTCCTCTATCCTTCCATCCCTCTTCACATCCCATTCCCACCATTCCTCATCCCTAACGTCTCCCTCCTTCTTTCCTCTCAGCATTAAAATCTTCCTATAAACTACACCAATCCAGGCCATGCTCTCTTCTTGCTACTGCTGTCAGGCAGGAGGTATATAAGCCTTAAGTCCCACAGTTATTACACTTCAACCATCAGACTTAGAATCAGCATGGATAAATTCACTTACCAAAACTCTGAACTGATTCCACAACCTACAGACACAACTTTCAAGGACTCTACAATTCATGTTCGAAATGTTATTTTTTATTTGCATCACCTGCCTTCTTTTGCACATTAGTTGTTTGTCAGTTTTTGTTAATGTATAGCTCTTTCATGAATTCTATGATATGTCTTTATTTTTCTCTAAATGACTGCAAGATAATGAATCTTGAGGTAATATATGCCAGCATGTATGTACTTTGATTTTGAGCACACAAAATGCTGGAGGAACCTGTCACAGGGTTTTGGCCTGAACCGTCGACTGTAGTCTTTTTCATAGACACTGCTTAACTGCTGAGTTCCTCCTTCATTTTGTGTGTGTTGCTCGGATTTCCGGCATCCGCAGATTTTCTCTTGTTTGACTTTGACCTCTCCTCCTTCCACCCTCCACGATCCCCTCACCTGTTATCAGTCCTTCACCCCTTCTTCACCAACCCCCACCTTCTGGCACCTGCCTCTTCTCCTCTTCTCCTCTTCTCAATCCCTCTCTCCACACTTCTCTGACCTGGAGTGGCTAATGCAAAGGTCTGCATTCACAAATGCTGACACTAACAGTTCAAAGATACATTGACAATTTTTGAAACCTATACGTCATATGTTGTGAAGCGTATTTAAAATCTTTTATCTCTAGGGAAATATAAAAATTCTCAAATGCATTTCAATCACTATTTTTTTTGATCTTCAATTTCTAAACTATATGAGAAAATATAGCCATTAGTGAAACTTGGTGGCAAGAGGGACAGGACTGTTTGATCAGTATTCTGTGGTTCAGTTTGTTAAATGTGTTCAGGAAAGTTTCCTTCATCACAGTTTGAGGATAAAAGGGAAGCCTTTTAGCACCGAGATTAGGAAAAACTTCTTCACACAGAGAGTGGTGAATCTGTGGAATTCTCTGCCACAGGAAACAGTTGAGGCCAGTTCATTGGCTATATTTAAGAGGGAGTTAGATATGGCCCTGTGGCTACAGGGATCAGGGGGTATGGAGGGAAGGCTGGGGCAGGGTTTGGAGTTGGATGATCAGCCATACTCATAATAAATGGCAGTGCAGGCTCAAAGGGCCGAATGGCCTACTCCTGCACCTATTTTCTATGTTTCTATATCAGTACACAGAAGTCCCAAAAAAGAGAGTGTGCAATACTGGATCCGCTATTAGTGACTGAGGTGGGGCAGGTGACAGAACTTTGTGTGGTGGAACACTTTGCATCCAGAGGCCACAATGCCATTAGTTTCAAAATAAATATACAAAAAGATAGGTCTGGTCCATGGGTTGAGATTCTAAGTTGGAGAAAGGCCAGTTTTGATGGTATCAGAAATGATCTGGCAAGTGTGGATTGAAACATAGAAAACCTACAGTACAATACAGGCCCTTTGGCCCACAATGCTATACCGAACATGTACTTAAGAAATTACCTAGGGTTACCCATAGCCCTCTATTTATCTAAGCTCCATGTACCTATCCAGGAGCCTCTTAAAAGACCCTATTGTATCCACCTCCACCACAGTTGCCAGCAGCTTCTTCCATACACTCACCACTCTCTGCGTATAAAACTTACTCTTGACATCCCCTCTGTACCTACTTCCAAGAACCTTAAACCTGTGCCCTCTCATGTTAGCCATTTTAGCCCTGGGAAGAAGCCTCTGACTATCCACACAATCAAGCCTCTCATCACTTTATATACCTATATCAGGTCACCTCTCATCCTCCGTCGCTCCAAAGAGAAAAGACCAAGTTCACTCAATCTATTCTAGCAAGGCATTCCCCCCTAATCCAGGCAAAATTCTTGTAGGTCTCCTCTGCACCCTTTCTATGGCTTCCACATCCTTCCTGTAGTGAAGTGACTAGACCTGAGCACAGTACTCCAAGTGGGATATGACCAGGGTCCTATACAGCTATAACAATACATCTCAACTCTTGAACTCAATTTCTTGGTTGATGAAGGCCAACACACTGTATGCCGTCTTAATCACAGAGTCAACGTGCAGCAGCTTAGAGTGTCCTAAGGACACGGACCCCAAGAACCAAGATCCTCCATACTACTAAGAGTCTTACCATTAATGCTATATTCTGCCATCATATTTGACATACTGTAACAAAATTAACCACCTCACACTTATCTAGATTGAACTCCATCTGCCACTTCTCAGCCCAGTTTTATATCCTATCGATTTCCTGCTGTAACCTCTGACAGCCCTTCACACTATCCACAACACCCTCAACCTTTGTGCCACCAGAAGATTTACTAACCCATCCCTCCACTTCCTTATCCAGGTCATTTATAAAAATCACAAAGAGAAGGGGTCCCAGAACAGATCCCTGAGGCACACCACCGGTCACCGACCTCCATGCAGAATATGACCCATCTACAACCACTCTTTGCCTTCTGTGGGCAAGCCAGTTCAGGATCCACAAAGCAAGGTCCCCTTGGATCTCATGTCTCCTTACCTTCTCAATAAACCTTGCATGGAGCACCTTATCAAATGTCTTGTTGAAATCCACATACACTACATCTACTGCTCTACCTTCATCAATGTGTTTAGCCACATCCTCAAGAAATTCAATCAGGCTCATAAGGCATGACCTGTCTTTGACAAAGCCATGTTGACTATCCCTAATCATATTATGCCTCTCCAAATGTTCATAAATCCTGCCTCTCAGGACCTTCTCCATCAACTTACCAACCACTGAAGTAAGACTCACTGGTCTATAATTTTCTGGGCTATCTCTACTCCCTTTCTTGAATAAGGGAACAACATCTGCAACCCTCCAATCCTTCGGAACCTCTCCTGTCCCCATAGATGATGCAAAGATCATTGCCAGAGGCTCAGCAATCTCCTCCCTCGCCTCCCACAGTAGCCTGGGGTACATCTCATCCAGTCCTGGTGACTTATCTAACTTGATGCTTTCCAAAAGTTCTAGCACATCATCTTTCTTAGTATCTATATGCTCAAGCTTTTCAGTCTGCTGTAAGTCATCCCTAAATCGCCAAGGTCCTTTTCTGTGGTGAATACTGAAGAATACTATCCATTAAGTACCTCCGCTATCTCCTCCAGTTCCATACACACTTTTCCACTGTCACACTTAATTGGTCCTATTCTCTCACATCTTATCCTCTTGCTCTTCACATACTTGTAGAATGCCTTGGAGTTTTCCTTAATCCTGCTCGCCAAGGCCTCCTCATGGCCCCTTCTGGCTCTCCTAATTTGATTCTTAAGCTCCTTCCTGTTAGCCTTATAATCTTCTAGATCGCTGTCATTACCTAGTTGTTTGAACATTTCATAAGCTTTTCTTCTTGACTAGATTTTTAACATCCTTTGTACATCATGGTTCCTGTACCCTACCATCATCTCCCTTTCTGATTGGAATGTACCTATGCAGAATGCCACGCAAATATCCCCTGAACATTTGCCACATTTCTGCCGTACATTTCTCTGAGAACATCTGTTCCCAATTTACGCTTCCAAGTTCCTGCCTGATAGCTTCATATTTCCCCTTATTCTAATGAAATGCTGTACAAACTGTACAGATTACAGAGGAGGAGGTGTTTGCTAACCTGAGGCAAATCAGGGTGGATAAGTCCCCAGGACCTAAAAAGGTGTTCCCTCAAATCCTACGGGAGGCAAGTGCAGAAATTGCTGGGGCCCTAGCAGAGATTTTTAAAACATCCTTAGCAACAGGAGAGGTATCAGTGGATTGGCGGATAGCCAATGCTGTTCCGCTATTTAAAAATGGTTCTAAACAGAAACCAGGAAACTATAGGCTGATGAGTCTGACATCAGTTGTGGGAAAATTTTTGGAAGTTATTCTGAAGGACCTTATATATAAGTATTTGGATAGATATAGACTGATTAAGGATAATCAGCATGGCTTCCTAACCAATCTATAGATTTTTTCAAGGAAATTACAAGGAAAGTGGATAAAGACGAGACAATGGACGTTGTCTACATAGACTTTAGTAAGTTATCTGACAAGGTCCTGCATGGGAGGTTGGTCAAGAATGTTCAGTCACTCAACATTCAGGATGAGGTAGTAAATTGGATTAGACATTGGCTCTGTGCGAGAAGCCGGAGAGTGGTAGTAGATGGTTGTACAGTACGTACCTCTTGTCATGTAGCCATCCCACTCTCACTAATTGGTAAATTTTCCCACTGGAGATATCACATTGGGCTGGAAGGAGCACGCCTCCTGAAATGCTTTGGAGACAACCCAGCTGTTTATGCCCACACAGAAGGCTGAATAGACTTACTCTCCTGCCTTCATGTCATTTGTGTGCTCACATCATCTGAAAGGAATCATATTGACAGAACCAAGAGCCTCTCTCCACTGCTGACAGCCGCAGATAATGAACTTTCTGGTATTCTGGAGCTCTGTTTGAATTTAAATCTTCCTAAATATACAAGTGTTGTCTGAAACATTACTGAGACTCATTGGTGGCAGATTCTTCAAACATTTTGCAAGGACCAGACAAAAATAAATGAGCAACACACACAAAATGCTAGAGGAACTCAGCAGATCAGACAGCATCGATGGAAATGGATAAACAGTCAATGTTTTGGACCGAGTCCTTTCATCAGGATTGTTGACGCATATCAATTGTTTATTCCTCTCTATAGATGCTGCCTGACCCACTGAGTTCCTCCAGCATTTTGCATCTATAACTCTGGATTTCCAACATCTGCAGGAACTCTTGTGCTTGGACAAAGGATTGAATTTTTGTCATGATATTTTGTTAAGATTTGCAAATCAATTTTCCTCCAGTGTGGCCTATGTGTGATTACAGACCAACAATGCTGTGGGGTGGGGTGAATCACTGCAAAGACCACACGGCAGTTAACCGTCCCTAAGTCATCTTGCTGGTCAGTAAGAAAGAAGGTAATAAAACATGGTCCTTGCAAAGACGTTCAGATCCTGGAATAAAATTATTTCCCAATTATTCTCATTTCCAGCATTGGAGGCCTCATGATTGAACTTTGAATGCTGAACCCCGATTTTACTTCACTCTTTCTGGGGTTTCTGGTGGCATCCAGGATGTGAGGCTTCTTTCATAGTTGGGAGAGAAGATGAAAGGTGTTTTTCCTAGCTGAATCTAGGATGAGAGGCTTCCTTCCCTAGCTGGAGACAGGATACAAGATATCTTCCCCTGGTTACATCAAACATAGAATATTACAGCATAGTACAAGCCCTTCAACCTCCAGTGTTGTTCCAACCTTTTAACTGACTCTAAGGTCAAACTAACCCTTCCCTCCGGATCATCCATGTGCCTATCTAAATTTTTCTTAAATGTCCCTAATATACGTGCCTGTACCAACACCCCTGGCAGGGTGTTTAATGTACTCACCACCCTCTGTGTAAAAAACTTAGCTGACATTCTCCCTGTGCTTTCCTCCAAAGTTATAATTATGCCCCTTTGTATTAGTCATTTCCACCTTGGGGGAAAAAATCTCTAGCTATCCACTTGATCAATGCCTCTTATCATCTTGTCACTTGTCTCTATCAAGTCACTTCCCATTCCCCTTCGCTCCAAAGAGAAAAACCCTAAGCTTGTTGAACCTATTCTCAGAAGGCATTCTCACTGACCCAGGAAGCATTCTGGTAAATCTCCACTCGAAAGCTTTCACATCCTCCTGTAATGAGCAACACACATAAAAATTGCTGGTGAACGCAGCAGGCCAGGCGGCATCCCTAGGAAGAGATACGGTCGATGTTTCGGGCCGGGACCCTTCGTCAGGACTAACTGAAGGAAGAGCTAGTAAGAGATTTGAAAGTGGGAGGGGGAGGGGGAGATCCAAAATGATAGGAGAAAACAGGAGGGGGAGGGATGGAGCCAAGAGCTGGACAGGTGATTGGCAAAAGGGATACGAGAGGATCAGGGGATGGATGGGAGGCCTAAGGAGAAAGAAAAGGGAAGGGGGGGAAGCCCAGAGGATGGGCAAGGAGTATAGTGAGAAGGACAGAGGGAAAAAAAGGAGAGAGAGAAAAAAATATATAATAATAAAAGATAAATAAGTAACAGATGAGGTACGAAGGGGAGGTGGGGCATTAACAGAAGTTAGAGAAGTCAATGTTCATGCCATCAGGTTGGAGGCTACTATGTATGTTGCTTGAAATTCCAGCATCTGCAGATTTCCTCGTGTTTGCTTCCTATAATGAGGTGGCCTGAACGGAACATAATATTCCAAGTGTGGCATAACCAGGGTTTCATACAGTAGCAACATTCCCTCATGGCTTTTGAACTCAATCTCCCAACTCATGAAGGCCAACACTCCATATATCTTCTTTAGCACCCTATCAAATATAACAGCCACTTTTGAAGGTTTTCTATGTACATGGACTCCAAGACTTGATCTAGGATGAGAGCGGTCCTCCCTAAGTTGCAGACTGGAGAGGTGTCGTTCCTTGGCTAGCTTCAGGATGAGAGCTGTCCTTGCTACCTGGAAATAGGACAAGAAGTGTCTTTTTCTAGGTGAACAATGGATATCGGATTCCAAACTACAATTAGATTATTATTGTCACATGTACTGAGATACAGTGAAAACATTTGCATCCATCTATACAGATTATTTCATCACATCAGTGAACAATTCTACTAGAATTTTTGAGTCGATCCACAGACAGCAGTTTACAATAAGTTGCCATCTTGCATCCCTGGATGTCTTTCTTAGACATCCCTGGATGTCTTTCTTAGACATCCCTCAGGGATGTCTGAGAGTCATATTTCTTCTCTGCCTATGTTGAATTCACAGTTCCTGGCCATTTCTCACACAGAGGGACACACAAAACGCTGGAGAAACTCAGTAGGTCAAGTAGCATCTATGGAGGAGAATAGTCAATGTTTTGGGCTGAGACACTTCCTGATGAAGGATCTTGGCCTAAAATATTGACAGTTTATTCCCCTCCAGCATTTTGTGTGTGTCATTCAAGATTTCCAACATCTGTAGAATCTCTTGTGACTCACAGAGAGGGCTCACTTTCCATTTTGTATAGAAGGCCTTTGTGTGCAGACAGATACAGTAGGTATGTATTTATAAGGAATTTGTATATAAATCGTGCAGCTTCCTGGGCTGAACACAACCACGGACGTACCCACACACACTCACACATCCAGACATATGTGTATGCACACACACATACACACACACACACATGCCCACACATACGTACATAAACACTCACACAGACACAGATACATATACACACACACATTCCATACAGACACATATACACACACACACAGACATAGACACATACACACACACACAGAGACACAGACACACACACACACACACACACACACACACACACACTGCAATAATAATAATGTTTCCAGACCATTAATCCATCCATCTGGATCACTGATCCACTGACATGAATTCAAATCTGATCATGGCAGCTGGGGACTTAAATTCAATAAAAGTAAATCTGGAATATAAAGCTAGTCTCAGTAATGATAATTGTCCACCTGCTCGATCGTCATAAAAACACCCCGAATGATTTATTAATATTCTCTGTGGACAGAAATTTACCATTCTTACTCAGCCTACTCGATATGTGACTCCCATCAAAATAATGCAGTTAATCCTTAGCTGCAAGGACACCACGTACAGAGGCATTTCTGATCCTGCCCATGAAAACATGTCCACACCTGATAGTACTTCTGTGGCATGGAGATTAATGTGATGTGATCACGGTGCAAGCAAGCTGGACTCAGGTCCCACTGCTGCCTGCAAGGAGTTTGTACATCCTCCCTGCAACGTGTGCGTTTCCTTCAGCTGTTCCGGTTCTCTCCCACCTTCCAAGACATACGGGTTGGTAAGTTATTTACTGACATGGGTGTAACAGGGCAGCTCGGCCTCACTGGACCGGAAGGGCCTGTTACCATGCTGTGTTTCTAAAACTAGATATTAGGAATGGGAATAGTCAGGAAAGAATTTTGTTGTTTGATTTTAAAAATGCAAACGAGAGGAAATCTGCAGATGCTGGAATTTCAAGCAACACACATAAAAGTTGTTGGTGAACGCAGCAGGCCAGGCAGCATCTATAGGAAGAGGTGCAGTCGACGTTTCGGGCCGAGACCCTTCATCCTGATTCATTTGTTTGATTTGTTTGTATTGTTTGATTCCTTTGTCGGGTTTGGATGTCACTGGAAAGACAATTTGTTGGCCTTCTCCATTTGTTCCTGCTGAGCCATTTCAGGGGGCATTTAAGCGTCAGTGACACTGATGTGGGCCTGGAGTCACATACAGTCAAAGGTGGTCAGGATGGAAATATTCTTTCCTGAAGACCATTAGTCAAACTAAGGCACACAGAAATCTCTTCTCACAGAAGGTGGTGGATCACTGCAATTCTCTGCCAGTGAGTGGTGCCTAAAGTGAAGCAGGATTTACATTTGTCAGATTGAAGTAGAAAAAGGCATGGAGAAATAGTGCAGAAAAGGTGTCGGGCAAGCATAGACCAGCTGTGATCACATTATGGCAGCACACAAAATGCTGGAGGAACTATGCAAGTCAGGCAGCATCTATGGGGGGGGGGAATAAATATCTACGCTTTGGGCTGAGGCACTGCAACAGGACTGGAAAGGAAGGGGGGCTGAAACCAGCGTACGAAGGCGGGAGGAAAGGGAAGAGTACAAGCTGGCACGTGATGGGTGAGGGGCGAGCTGGTTGTTGGGGGAGAAGAAAGGAGAAGCTCAGGGATGATAGGTAAAAGAGGTAAAGAGCTGAAGAAGAAGGAATCTGATAGGGGAAGACAGTGGAATAAAAAGGAAATGGGGAGCGAAGAGAGGTGATGGAAAGTTTACGAGTGTGGGGGAGAAGAAAAAGGGTGAGCAGGCCACCAAAATGGAGGGGCGGGGGAGGAACAAGAAAAAAGATGGGATGGGGGCAGAGGGATGTGGTTACCAGAAGCTAGAGAAATCGATGTTCTTGTCATCGAATTGGAGACTAGCCAGGAATATGAGGTGTTGCTCCTCCAACCAGGAAGGGCAAGCTCGAAGGGCCTGACAATTCACTCCTACTCCCTTTGTTCCCAGTATTCTTGTGAAACCAGATCATTTTTATTTACATGTAGATAGCAATCCATCAGGTTAACAGTCACCAGTGCTGACACCAACTCTTCAATACAGATCCAGGTAATTAACTGTATTTAAGTTCTCCAATGGCCAGCAAGGGATTTGAACAATGTCTCTGAACCATTACATTTCAGAATTACTGGTTAAATAAACACCATTCTTTAAAATTAATTGAGCTGCCTTTTCAAGAAAACAATGAGTTAATGAACAGGTTTGAATCGTACAAAAGTGTTGTACAGCAGAGAAACAGGTTTTTTGGGCCACCTTGACGTTGCTGAGTGAGAAGAGGGAGATATTGGTAAAGATCATGCAGAATCAGGAGCAACTAGATGTTGAGTGAGAGCCTGTCAGTCCCCTAGTCAGGGACCTCAGAGTAGTGACGGGGAAGACTGTAACATTAGAATATACGAACATAAGAGACAGGAGCAGGAGTAGGCCATCTGGCCCGTCGAGCCTGCTCCACCATTCAATAAGATCATGGCTGATCTGGCCATGGACTCATCTCCACCTACCTGTCTTTTCCCCTGAACCCTTAATTTCCCTGCTATGGAAGAACATCGGAACAGCGAGCTGCTCGTCTCCCGCTCCCATTAGTGCCACAGTGATCTCTCTCTCCCTCACTAGTAGAGAGACCCTCTCTGATATACCAGTGGTGGGTTATGGACTCTGGATCCAGGGCTTTGTGATTGCTTGTATGGTGGGGGTTCAAAGCTTTTGCTGGAGCGAGTGAGGGAGAGTTGAATCTTTTGCTGGTGCTTGTGCATGGGAGGGGAGAGGCAGGGATTTGGAGTTCTGAATCTTCTGTCATTTGTTCTTTGGGGTTTTTTTTGTTTTGTAGGTGCCTGCAAAGAGTAAGAAATTCAGGTTGTAGACACGCATACATTCTCTGATATTAAATTGAACCATTTGAACTCTAAATTCAGGCCAGGCATTTGAATTGTAATTTAAAATTATTATCCTGAAGGTTAACATAGAACATACATAGAAATCTGCAGCACATTACAGGCCCTTTGGCCCACGATGTTGTGCCGAGCATGTAACCATGTTAAGTTTGTTAACAGAGAAATAATTAAATTTAATTTACAAAGTTATGATGGGAATAGATGTGGTGAATACATGCAGGTTTTTTTTCCCTTGAGGTGGGGTGATACTAGAAATGGAGGTCATAGATTAAGGGTGAAATGTGGAATATTTAAAGGGGGGACTTGAGGGGCAACTTCTTCACTCAGAGGGTGGTGAGAGATTGGAGTGTGCAGCCAGTGGAAGTAGTGGATGTGGGTTCAGTTTCAATATTTTAGAGAAGTTTGGATAGGTGCATGGGTGGGAGGGGTAAGGAGGGTTTTGGTTCAGGTGCAGGTCAATGGGACAAGGCAGAATAATAACTTGGCACCGATTAGATGGGCTGTAGTGTTCTAAGACCTAATATGAATCCAGAACATCAGTCCTGCATTAACTTCTGATTCCTCTCCTCACAGATGCTGCTCCCACTCACAGTCAGAGTCAAAAGTAAAAGCAATGTAAACTCTGGTAGTGTCACTGCAGCTTTTAGTTTGGGTGCTGATTATTTAAGGGTTAAAGCAGTCTATTTCTGAAATTGCCCTTAAATAAATGTGTTTGATTTCTTATTCTCAAACACCTACATTTGCTCACTATCTCTGAAATGATTCTATTGTTAAATGAGAAAATTTGATCGCCTGAAGTGCTGCTATTTATGTTACTGGGCGAGTGTAATGACCTCTCAGCTGTTCTATTCATTTTCAGCAGCAAAACCTTTATTCAGATTGCTCTTTCTCTCATCATTTTTTTCAATTTTATTATTGATTTAAGGTTATCATTGTCAATTTTCTATTGTTGAAAAGCCGCCAGACTACTTTTTGTTCTTCTGTGGAAATGCAATCAGCGGTTCTGAACAATCTCAGACTGCCTTTGTGAAGGTACGGGTGAACTGCAGTCGTCCTGGTGAAGGTAATTCCACAGTGCTGTCGGGAAGGGAGGTCATAGCTTTAAACCAACAATGTACAGTCATTTATTTATGAGGTATATTATCACTGACTGACTATGTCGCAGACAGGAGAAGCTCTGCAGATGCTGGAAATCCAAAGCAACACACCAAAATGCTGGAGGAACTCAGCAGGTCAGGCAGCATCTATGGAAATGAATAAACCCTTTCTCAAGACTGCAGACATCCCACCTCTCCCGGAAGTTCCGGGAGTCTCCCGCATATTAATAGTGGCTCCCTGATGCCCGCAAATTATATACAATGTCCCGAATATCTATTTTTTCGAGAGCGTGAGAGAGAGCGAGAGATAGCACGCAAGAGAGAGCAACCACGAGAAAGAGAGAGCATGAGAGACAGCAAGAGAGCGAGAACGTGCGCATGAGAGAGAGCAAGAGAGCGCGAGAGCGACCACGAGGTAGAGAAAGAGAGAGAGCGAGAGCGCGCCATGGGAGAGTATTCCAAAAATATATAAAATGTATGTCACTCCAGACTACCCTAAAGTGTGCCCCTGCCTAATAGGGGTCAAAATAATGACAGTGTTGCTCGCTGCACTGTTTGCAACAGTGACTTTTCTATTGCCCATGGTGGGTAAATGACTGCAAAAGACATGTTGAGGTGAGTTTAACAGGTGTCATTCGTTCATTAGCATAGCTAACGTTATTTAAACTAGCTGCCTAGCTGCTGAGGACTACTCCATTGTAGACTTCCCACCTCTCCCGGAAGTTCCGGGAGTCTCCCGCAAATTGATGGTGCTACCTCCCTGAAATGAGTTTTTGCAGGGTGGGATGTCCGAGACTGCCGAAGGAGGAGGAAGGCACCAGGATATAAAGGTGGGGGGGGGGGGCGGCGTGCTGGGATGGGAAAGAAGCTGGCTGGAAGGCGACAGGTGAAGCCAGGTAGGTGGGAAAGGTCAGGGCAGGGGCTGCAGGAGAATCTGTTAGGAGAGGAGAGAGGACCAGAGGAGGTAGGTAAGGAGGACACTGGGGGAAATGATAGGCAGGTGAGAAGAGATTAAAAAACAGAACGGGGAACAGAGGAAGAGTTGCAGCAGTACAGTGCAATACAAAAAATACTCCAAGTTATAAAGTAGACAAATAATGCAAAAGTGGAATAGTGAAGCTGTGTTCACTGTGTACACGGACCTTCCAGAAATCTGACGACAAGGAGGAAGAAGCTGTTCTTGAAATTTGAGTGTGGATCTTCATGCTGTTGTACCTCCTCACTGGTGGTCATAATAAGTAGAGGCCATGTCTGAAATGGTAAGGATACGTCATGATAGATGCCACCTTCTTGAGACACTACTTCTTGAAGATGCCCTTGATGGAGGGGAGGCTTCTGCCAGTCCATCACAGGGAAAGCTCTCCCCACCACTGGGCACATTTACAGGGAGCGCTTCACAGGAGAGCAGCATCCATCATCACGGACCCCCATCACCCAGGCCTTGCTGTCTTCTCGCTGATGCCGTGAGGAGGAAGTAAAGAAGCCTTAAGTCACACACCACCAGGTTCAGGAACTGTTACTGAGCCTCAACCATCAGGCCCTTGAACCAGAGGCGATGATATAGCAGGTTTCCAGGCCCTTATAAACTACATGCTTCAGGATGTTCTCCATAAGTACACTTTTGTCGACTTGCATGCGTCCTAATTTTCTCGAAGTCCATAGAGGAGCACGTTGCTCATGTCAGAGATATCCGAAAGTAGCTTCTCGATCATGGACTTTATGTCAAGCTGGAGAAGTCCAAATTTCATGTAACCTTCATTTCATTTTTGGGTTTCATCTCTAATGGCAATCTCAAGATGAACCTAAGTGAGATACAGGCAGTCAGAGACCGGCCACAACCATCCAGTGTGAAACAAGTCCTACGATTCTTGGGGTTTACCAACTTTTCATGAAAGTTCATCAGAAACTTCAGCTCAGTGGCGGCTCTGCTGTCAGCACTAACCGAGAGATCCACGGGCCCTTTTGTTTGGGCTGCTGGGGTGGAGGCCACTCTCACAGAGCTCCAGTTGTGGTTCACGACAGCTCCTATTTTGGTTGCACCTATCTCAGACCTTCCCTTCATGGTGGAGGTGGATGCCATGGACATTGGAGTGATACCTTGTTGTCAATAAATTGCACTCATGTGCATTCTTTTCCAGGCGGCTATTCCTGGCAGATATGAACTATGACATTGGAAATAGATAGCTCCTTGTGGTCAAGTTGGCTCTAGAGGAATATCATCACTAGCTTGAGAGGGCCAAGAACCCTTTTATTGTATGGACTGACCACAAGAACCTGGCCTTTATTCAGCAGGCCAAGAATTCCAGGCAGGCCAGGTGGTCTCTTTTCTTTAACTGTTTTAATTTAATCGACCGGGAGTTCAGAAACCAGATGCCTTGTCCCGTCAGTTCGACAAACCCGAAAGTGAACAGCAGCCTAGCACCATTTTGGCCCAAGCCAAGGTGATAAAGCCAACTCGTGAGGGAATTAACACACTCATTCACAAAGCCCTGGTTCAAGGGGAGATTCCTCAGAACGGCCCTCAGTGTCGGCTGTTCATTCCAAGTCCCATCTGGTCTCAAGGCTTTCAATAGGGACATGCATTGAGAATGATTGCTCGGCCAGGGATTGCCAGAACCCTTGAGTTCGATAAGAGAAGATGTTGGTGGCCAGGAATGGAGAGGGAGGTCCATCAATACGTGTAGGCATGCAAGGTGTGCACCCAGAACAAGGGGCCCCTTACTGGACATCAAGGGCTTGTTCACCCTCTCCCCATTCCAGAAAGACAGTGGGCACACATCTCCATGGACTTTGTCACAGGTCTTAACTTTTCTGTGATACCATGGGCTCTTAACTTGGTAAGTAGCCTCAGGTATGGCACCTTCTTAAAAGCCTTCTGAAAATCAAAATATACAATACTTACTGCATCCCCTTTATCTATCCTACTTGTAATCTCCTCAAAGATTTCCAACAGGTTCATCAGGCAAGATTTTCCCTTAAGGAAACTATGCTGACTTTGTCCTATCTCATCCTGTGTCAGCAAGTACTCCATAACCTCATCCTTAAGAATTGACTCCAACATCTTCCCAACCACTGAGGTCAGGCTAACTGGTCTATAATTTCCTTTCTGTTGCCTTCCTCCTTTCTTAAAGAGTGGAGTAACATTTGCAATCTTCCAGTCTTCCAGAACCATGCCAGAGTCCAATGATTCTTGACCGATCATTACTAATGCCTCCACAATCTCTAACGCTATCCCTTTCAGAACCCTAGAGTGCAGTTCATTTGGTCTGGGCACCTTTAGGTCTTTCAGCTTTTTGAGCACCTTCTCTCTTGTAATAGTAACTGCTCTCACTTCACTTCCCTCACACCCTTCAACACTTGGCACACTGCTAGTGTCTTCCTTAGTGAAGTCTGATGCAAAATGCTCACTTAGTTCATCTGTCATCTCCTCGTCCCCCATTAGTATTTTTCTAGCAACATTTTCTAGTGGTCCTATATCCACTCTCATCTTTCTTTTATTTTTTATATACTTAAAAACCCTTCTCTATCTATGTTGATATTTTTTGCTAGCTTGCTTTGATATTTCATATGTTCCCTCCTAAAGATTCTTTTAGTTGCTTTCTGTAGGTTTTTAAAACCTTCCCAATCCTCGATCTTCCCACTAATTTTTGCTTTGTTGTACGCCCTTACCTTTGCTTTTACTTGGCTTTGACTTCCCTTGTCAACCACAGTTGTACTAAGTTGCCATTTGAGTATTTCTTTGTATTTACATCTATCCTGTTTTTCCTCATTTTTTCCCTGAACCCCACACCATTGCTCCTCTGTTGTCATCCTTGGCAGGAGTTTTCTTTGACCAATTCTTCTCTCAAGCCACTGTGATTTACTTTACTCCGCTGAAATACTGCTATGTAGACTCTACTTTCTCCCTATCAAGTTTCTAGTTGAACTCAATCATATTGTGATCACTGTCTCCGAAGGGTTCCTTTACCTTCAGCTCCCTAATCACCTTTCATTCTTTACATAACGCCCAGTACAGCTGATCCTCTAGTAGGCTTAGTGACAAGCTGCTTTGAAAAGCTATCTCATAGCCATTCAAGAAATTCACTCTCCTAAGATCCATTACCAATCTAACTTTCCCAATCTACCCGCATGCTAAAATCTCCCATGACTCTTATAGGACTACCCTTTTAACACACCTTTTCTATTTCCCAGCGTCTGTGGGAAACCTACACGCTCACAGGGAAAATTGTAAACTCCACACGCAGACTCAAGTAAACCCTCAATCCTGATCCCCACGTGCTCCCTGCATGTTCTCACTGTAACTGCATGGGTTCCCTCCCTCATCTTCTATATGAATTAGCTTCTGCAGGTTACCCCTTCACAAAGCTAATGGCAAATGAATGAAAAGGGAATTGTTTGACATGTGAGACAGGGTTAAAGGTCATTGGCTGGGCCACTCTTAGAATTTTGTGTGAAATCGTGGTCACCCCATTACAGGAAGGGCATGGAGACTTTCCAATTGGGGCAGAACAGGTTTACCAGGATGCTACCTGGATTGGGGGGCTTAACTATAGAGAGAGGTTGGACAAATTTGGAATGTTTTGTTTGGATTGTCTGTAGCTGAGCAACGACCTCATGGAACTTTTTAAAACAATGTGAGGCATAGGGCGGATAGAGAGCCAGGATATAAATATCAAACACTAGGGCACGTGCATTTCAGGTTAGAGGGGGAAGTGTCAAGGAGATGTGTGTGGCAAGTGTTTTACACACAGAGAGGTGGCTGCCTGCAGTTGTGGTGCAAGTAGAATCAATGCTGGTGTTAGACCGACACGTGAATGTCAGCAAATGGAGGGATGTGGATTATGTACAGGCAGAAGAGATTTAGCTTAATTTGACACTGTATAGCAGATATTGTGGGCTAAAGAGCCTGTTGCTGCATTGTATTGTTCTTTATTCTTTGTCAATGGGAGTGATGGGGTTGTTCATCTGGGGACTTGCATGAAAGGGTTGAATGTCCACTTCTGTATTGTGATGACTAATAGCACATAATACTCCAACCATGGCTCAGACAGGGTCTTTACAGATTCAATTCCCCATTGGGTAGGGCAGCTATACCTCACTAATAAAATCAGAAACACTGTGGTCAGGTAGCAGCCGTGGAGAGAGAAAAACAGTCGATTTCTCAATTCAACAACCCAAAGTCAAGATACATTTATTAGGTTTGAAAAGGTGCATTTAATCACAGAGAAATGTATACAATATACCTACTGAGGGAGTTAGGTTTGGCCCTTGTGGCTAAAGGGATCAGGGGGTATGGAGGGAAGGCTGGTACAGGGTTCTGAGTGGATGATCAGCCATGATCATACTGAATGGCGGTGCAGGCTCGAAGAGCTGAATGGCCTACTCCTGCACCTATTTTCTATGTTTCTATGTTTAAAACAGAAGAGTTTTCAAAGAACGAATGACAGTTAAATGTTCAAACCCCAAAGCCCCCCAACTCCCCCCTCCCACGCATGAGCAGCAGCAAAGCGATGGCCTCCCCACCCCAACCCACCACCAAAAAGCATCGACACCCCCCCACCAAGCACTCAAGCATGCAGAAAAGCATCAATAAGGACACCGACTTGCAGTACCCCAAAGACTACTCGTTCACCCGGTAATTCGACAGGCGCTCTCTCTCTCTCCCTAATAAGGGAAAAAGAGGTGTCCCCGTTATCAGAATATGTATGTAGTATACAACCCTGAGATTTGTCTTCCTACAGACTACCACAGAACACTGAAACAGCATGGAACCCATTCAAAGAAAACATCAAACGCGCAAAAGAATGAACAAATCATACAAATGGCAAAATACGAGTTAATAACACACAGAATATCAAACTACAAACCGCAGAATCCTTCAAACAGTCTAGGAATGTTCAGTTTAGTTCTGTTCATTTCTTACAGCTATGTCGTTCAGTGACTGTAGGCCGCACAGACAGTCCCCGATCAAAATCACGCAAAATATCAATTAAAAAAAAGGAGTAATCAAAAACCAAAAACACATATAACGTGAACTGCAGAGTTATGTTATAACTGCAATCTACAAACTGCACTGATCAAACCTTGCCCAAGACCCCTGCACCACCTTCCAGCAGCAACGAGTGAGAAAGTAGGGGGAGACAGATCAAACGCAGGCAACAGAGATTCAAAGATTTAGATTCTGGTGAACACCAGCTTGACTTCTGCTCTCTTCCTGGTTGATTTCAATCTTGTCTGATGCTTTAATCAGTGAGTTGGTTGAGAACTGGAGTGCTCCAGCATTAGACACACCCTGTTGTCAACCTCACTCTCAGCCACACCGAATTCCCTTGGAGATCACTCAGTCAGCCCAAAAACACATCATGAAATTTAAATTACAGGCCCCAATCACACACGGATTAGTTTTAGAAATGTATTTAAAATTCAAAGAAGGAGTAGTGTAGTTTTGTGAACTGTCTGCAGGACGTGACCATCAGTCACGTTGGTCGCTGGCGCAATCTTGTAGGTAAGGGGACCTTTGAAACATTGGTTCTATGTTTCACTGCTCACAGACACTGCCTCGTCTACCGAGCATTCCTGGCACCTGGTATAATTTTATTTCCCATTTACAGCATCTGCAGTTTTGTTTTAACTTTCTAATCTTAACTAACTTACTGGTTGATGCCCTGAAGCTGAAACTTTCCGTCAGGCTGTACCAGATTCCATCCAGTGCCCCATCCTCTCCCAACTCCGTCTGGACCTATTTAATTCTTTCCGTCGAGCAGACATCAACTTAAGTCAATATCTTTCAGCAAAAGGTCACAGACTCATGGACCAGCCAGACCAACAAGGAGTTAACAAATAATGCATTCAGTTAATAGCAAATACTAAATAATCAGACTCAGAACAAGGCACTGAAATGTCATGAAATCTGTTGTTATATGGCAGCAGTACATTGCAATACATAATAATGAAAAACTGTAAATTACAGTGAGTATAAATATCTTTAAAAAGTTAAATTAAATAAGTAGTGCAAAAATTTTTTTTAAACAAGTATTGAGGTAGTGTTCGTGGGTTCAATGTCCATTCAGAATTCAATGGCAGAGACAAAGAAACTATTTCTGAATCACTGAGTGTCTCCCTTCAGGCTCCTTTCGTTACCCCTTGATGGCAGCAATGAGAAGAGAGCGTATCCTGGGCGATGAAGTCGTTAATGATGGATGCCACCATTTTGAGGTATCGCTCCTTGAAGATGTCCTGGATGCTGAGGAAACTAGTGCTCATGATGGAGATGACCGAGTTTACAACTTTCTACAGCTTATTTCAGTCCTGTGCAGTAGCTCCCCCACTCCCCCATACCGAACGGTGATGCAGCCCGTTAGAATGCAGTGTACAGTATTTCTGTGGAAATTTGGGTGTATCTTTAGTGACGTACCCAATCTCCTCAAACTCTTACTGAAATACAGCTGCTGTCTTCCCTTGTTTATAGCTGCATTGATAGGTTGGGCCCAAGATAGATCCTCAGAGATGTTCACCCCCAGGATCATTGCTCTTTCCAATTCCGATCCTTCGATGAGGACTGGTGTGTTCCCTCACCTTACTCTTTCTGAAGTCCACAATTGGTCATTTGGTCTTACTGATGTTGAGGGCAGGGTTGCTGCTGCGACACCTCTTAACCAGCTGATATATCTTGCCACTGTGCACCTTCTCAAAACCATCTGAAATTCTACCAACAATAATTGTGTCATCAACAAATTTATAGATATGATTTGAGCTATGCCTGGCACACCATCATGAGTGTAGAGAGATTAGAGCAGTGGGTTAAGCATCCTTGAGGTGCGCCAGTGTTGATTACCAGCAATGTAGTGATCTTATTTTCAATCATCAGCGAATAATCAGTGAAGTGGGGATTATTATATGACAAATGTCGTAAGCGACATCTTGAGATTGCTTAGATTGAAAAATATGACCTAGTCAATACTTTCTTTTTGAATATACTTTAGCTGGCTGAACCCTTCTAGTTCCTCTATACTATCTTCATTCCTTGTTAACTGGAGCCTGCAAATTATTGTGAATGAAAGCCATTTATTTTCGGATTATACTTTGCTCGGAGTTCTGCGAGAAAGTGCTGAAATTATTTCTTTTCATGCCTCCCTCTGCGATGTCCTACAGGTGTGCACTGATCACAGAGCCCTCAGCTATCCAGCAACACAAACCTGTGTGTGCTTTTATTAGCTGGTCACACTGCTCAAATGTTATTGTCTGCAGTTTTCCATAGCTGGTGGGATTAACAACACAAGAGTCGAGAGGAGCTTCATGAAAATGATCCTGGGAATGAAAGGGTTAATGTATGAGGATTATTTGACGGCTCTGGGCCTGTACTCACTGGAGTTTAGAAGAATAAGGGGGGGGCTATCATTGATTATTGAAAGGCCTAGATAGAGTGGATGTTGAGAGGATGTTTTCAATAGTGGGAGAGTCTAGAACCAGAAGACACAGACTTGGATTAGAAAGACAACCCTTTAGAACAAACATAAGAAGGAATTTCATTAGCCAGAGCATGGTAAAGTGATGGAATTCATTGTCACAGGCGATTGTAGATACCAAGTCATTGAGTATATTTAAAGCAGAGGTTGCTTGGTTCTTGATTAGTAATGGCATCAAAGGATATGGGGACAAGGCAGGAAGATGGCTTTGAGAAGGATAATAAATCAGCCATGATAGAATTGTAGAGCAGACTTGATGGGCTGAATGGCCAAATTCTGCTCCTGTGTCTTATGGTCTTTTGGTAAAACATCATGAGGTAAAATGTTGTGATGATCAGGACCATCTGAGATGTTGGGTTCTGACAGTCAAGAAAATACAAATAACAGAGCTTCAAGTTCAATGCAAACTTATCTTTGTACAGCACCTTTAGAGGTAGTAGAAATGTAAGAATAATATGGGTAAAGATTAGTCTTATTTGTCACATGTACATCAAAGCATATAGTGGAACACTTTGTTTCATGTCACTGAGCAATGCAGTCTAACGATTGTGCGGGGGACAGCCCACAAGTGTCATCAGGCTTCCTGCACCATAGGATGCCCACAACTCATTAACCCTAGCCCTGACTGTATATCTTTGGAATGTGGGAAGAAACCAGAGCACCGAGAAGTGTCAGTCACAAAGCAAACATACAAATTCCTCACAAACGTTGGTGGGAATTGAACCCGGATCGGTGATCACTGCTGTTGCATTAAATGCTACAAAGGATGGCAATGGACATGGATCACAACCTCCATTAAGCTCTATGAAAACCTCACAGCCCACTATGGTGCACTCACACACTCTTACATTCCAGAACTTAATGGAGGTCTCTGAATATGCTGTGAAGAAGCCAACTGACAAGCAACAGATGACTGATGTTGTTTCATATTTACTGTGTGGATGACACTGAACTGGTATATGCACTGACCGCTGGGGCAGATTCTTACCAGAAGGTGACATCCTGTTTTAGTTAAAGAACATGACCCTTTCTGTGCAGTGATGCAGAGTTCAGTATTGGCGAAGCAATCCCATTCCTCCTGGGCACCCTCAAGTCTGTCTGCTGGAGATCCTGAACCACCATGATTCCTGCTCCAGGTGTCAACTCCCAGAAGGTGCCAAAGAAGTGCAGAGTGACTTTATAGGGGTTAGATTCCGAGGGCATATATTACATGAGTGGCCATAATCATTTCCAAAGAGTAGAGGAGGTAATAGAAGAGATAATTTTAAAGTGAGAGGAGGAAGATTTAAGAGGGACCTGGGAGGCAATTTCTTGATGCAAATAGTGACCCAAATATGGAATGAGCTGCTGAAAAACATAACTGAGGCAGATTCAATTATGATATTAAAATAATTGGGCAGATATACAGATAGGAAAGACTTAGAGGGATATGGGCCTATGATAGACAAATAGGACTTGCGCAGGTAGGCAACTTGGTCAATACAGAGAATTTGAGCTGAAGAAATTGTTTCTGTGTAGTCTAGCTCTAATTCAACGTAATCCATGTTCAAGGGTAATCTATGGTGGACTATGTTCAAGATCAAGATTTCTCAAAGTTTTGAAGATGAATTAACTTTTCAGTTAAATTAGATTAGAGTTTTGGGGCTTTCTGAAGATTTACATAGGTGTTATGTGTAGCCCTACTTGTTTAATGTTATCGTGTAGTGCCTTTGGGATGATACCAGTTATAGATATTACTATTGGGACAACGTATACCCTGTTCATGTTCCAAGGTCTTTCAATGTTCTCTTTTAATTCAGCATATTTCTGATATTTTTCACTTATTGATTTCTGTAAGTTTTGCGTGTTTGTAATGGCTATATCTATTAATAAGTTGTACTTGTTTATTCTGTGTTGTTATATCCAGACAGTTATTAGGGATTGTCCTATCTGTAATAATGAATCAGTCATAATATAATTTGTGAGTGGCTGACTCTAAAACTGGACCTGGCTTCTATTTATGGTATGGTATGACTTCTTTATGAATTTGTATTTTAAAGCAAGATTTTGGTGAATGATGTTTATTGTGCCTGTGTAAGTTATCAGATTGAGTTAAATTTCTTCAGGATCCTGTGGTGTGTTAGATTGTTTGTTTTTTTTCTTGGCCTTTTCTACATTTATCTCTTGAATGTGTTGGTCTTTATTATGTATTTTTTATCATTTTTTTTGTGTTAACCACCTGGTCCTGTATTGCTACAAGGAACTCTTGCTGTAAAATAAGATAGAATCTTGACTTCACCATCTACCTCATTATGATGTAAAACCTTATTGTTTACCTGCACTGCCCTTTCCCTGTAGCTTTTACACTGTATTCTGTATTGTTATTGTTCTATCTTATACTACTTCAGTGTAAAAATCTGATCTGTATGAACAGTATACAAGACAAGATTTTCCCTGTATCTTGGTACATGTAACAATAATAATTCCAATTCCAATTGAAAAAGGGTGAGGGAAATAGGCTGACATCATTGTTCTACAAGAACCTTCATGAGTTTGATGGTGACATATCTTCCTCCTGATAAGAACAATTTGGTGATATGATGATTATCTTGCCAATTGCCTTTAACCTGCATCATTCAACTTGGCTCCACTCTGATTGAATGCATTCTGGAAATGAGCCATTACATTTAAGTTGGTTTGAGTTGAGGATGTATCCTTCAACTGCAGACCAGGAATTGGCAGCACTCTGCATTTTATGCAGAAGTGTAATAGTCTCCCAGCTGGCACCCTAGAAGGCTGTAAAAGCATGGAAGATATGCACCTACATAAAATGTATTCTGCTCAATCACAAGACATAGTTATAGTAATTCTAGAAGATTTTAGAGATTAGCTTAATATGTCACATGTACATTGAAACAAGCAGTGATGCAAACAACTGACACCATTTGCATCAAATCAATGGAGAGTGAGAGAGCCTGTCTGAGATTCTGAAATGCTGTAGCTTTGATGGACTCTGAATCGGGGTCACTTTGGGGGGGGGCGGGCTTCTACTGTTGCTTTCATGGTGATGGGGTGTGTTATTGGTACTTCTGCTGATGTGAGTTGGGGTCAATTCTTTTGCTACTGCTTGTGCAGGGAGCGGGAGTGGGGTGGTGCTTTGAGAGCGTTGATGTTTCTACCATTCATTCTATGGGGTTTCTTGTTTTGCGGATGTCTGTGAGTAGTAAGAATTTCAGGTTGTATACTGTATACATTCTCTGATATCAAAATTAACCTTTGAACCTTAAGATCAGCAAGGATTGTACTGAAAGCAAGTGTCACTGCTCTTCTGGTACAAGCATAGCATACCCACAGCTTGCTAATGCTAACTATATGTCCTTGAAATGTGAGAGCAAGCTGGACACCTGGAGGAAACCTACATGGTTATGGGGAGAACATACAAACTCCTTACAGTTAGTGGTGGGAATTGAAACCTGATTGGCGATTGCTGGTACTGTAAAGTGATTATGCTAACCGCTACATTAGTGAGCTGCTTCTTCTACGCAGTGCCCTTCACAAAATAACTGCTACACTCAGTAGCACTACTGAGACAATATCTGAATGCAATTTCATCCTGGCCAAACATTGTTCAGATTGGGTCAACAGCTCTGAATGGTGCAAGCCTCTCTCAAAAGCATTACTTGGGATTTGCAAAAATTGACAATGAGGTTGGTTTGAAGATGCTGCTGAAAGGAGGTGGAGAGGTGAGGAGGGTGTAGGGAGGGAATTTTGGAGGTTACTGCTGAGGCAAATGAAGATACAGTTGACAACAATGGGCACTAACAACTGGGCAAAGAGGTCAGAACCAATGGGTGAAATTATATCAGTCTTATTGAGTCACAGAGTAATATGTCACTAAAAAAGGCCCTTGGGCTCAACACATCCATTCAGATAATCTACAGTAGACCTATTTACCACATTTGTAGTCTTCCAAGCCTTGGCAGTTCAAGTGCTCATTGAAATATATCTCAAATGTTGTGAAGTTTGTGTAGATTTGGCATGTCATCTAAAACTTTGACATATGTTTATAGATTTATAGTGGAGACTATCCTGCCTGGTTCCATCGAGGCCTGATATGGAAACACCAATGACCAGGAAAGGAAATACGTACAGAAATTGGCAGATACAGCCTAGGTGAAGCCATCCTCATCACAGGGTGCATTTATATGGGGCGCTGTCACGCAAAAGCAGCATCTGTTATCGTGGATCCCCACAATGCAGTCCATGCTCTCTTCTCACTACTACTATCGACAGGAGGTATATGACCCTTGGGTCCCACCAGCAGCTTCAGGAACAGTTATTACCCTACAACCCTCAGGCTCCAGAACCAGAGTGGATAACTTCACTCACCTCAACTCTGAACTGATTCCACAAGCCACAGACTCACTTCAAGGGCTCTACAACACATGTGCTCAGTATTATTTATTCACTTGTTTGCACAATTTGTCTTCTTTGGCATGTTGTTTGTCAGTCTTTGAGTATTTGTAGTTTTTCTTAAACTCTGTTGCATTTTTTTTGTAAATGTCTGCAGGAAAATGAAGCTCAAGGTAGTATACGGTGAAATATATGCCTTCTTCTCAAGCCCGTCATCAATACTCAGGCTTAGGCACCAACAGCAACTCTCCAGCATCCTCAGTCCTGGACAGAAGGTTGGTCTGCCCTGTGGCTTCTGCTTTCACTACACAATTTCATACACCTTCTTGGCGGACAACCTTCCTTTCGCAGGGATGAAGTCTTTGGAAATTCCGTTAGCATTTCTGGGGCTCTGGGATTATAATGGGATGGGGTTGCAAGCTCCATACCCAACCCTTACCTTTCTGCCGCTGGAATTGACACATACTGTGTTGTACTTTGACCTCTGTCTCCACCACCCCTTCAGACCATCCAGGCGAAGAAAAAAAATACCTCTGATCCCTCAAAACAGTGTGCCCCTTACCCTAATTCTATACCCTCTGCTTCTGGTCACCTCTGCTGTTTGAAAAATGAAATATCTGTGCACCTGATAATTTTGTATACCTCTAATGACAAAGTCAAAGTCAAGTTTATTGTCATCTGAACAAGTCCATTAGTGCAATGAAATACTTACATGAAGCAGAATCGCAGTCACATAATATTAGAAATACAAAATTCACATGAAAGACATAAATTATCCAACAAAGAACACAACTTGGACCAAAAAAAAATGAAGTGAATTGTACTGCCAAGTGGCTATAGTGTTTGCTGGGCTAAGGTCATGAATAGGGTCGTGCAGATCAGGTCAAGAAGTGAATGGTTGAAGGGAAGTAGTTGTTCTTGAACCTGGTGGTGTGGGACTTCAGATTCCTGGCTATACCTCTTAGCTGTGAGAAGATAGCACGGCTTGGATGGTGGGCATCTTTTATGGTAGATGCCACTGTCTTAAAGCCAGAATCTTTTGTAGATAAATAATGTGGAGGGATGTACCTGTGATGTATTGGGCTGAGATCACTACCCTCTTCAGACTCTAATTCCTCTGTGTCATGAAAACAAACCCGGCCTAGTTGAAGGACTTGTAGAGTTGCTGAATGATAAGGATTCATTAAGTCGTACAGCACTGAAACCAGCCCTTTGGCCGTTAAATGAATGCCAACCATCATGAAGTACGTATCAACCTAATCCCATTTACCGTCCTGGTGATTCAAGGGTTTATACAGATAGTAAATTTTTGTCAGACTCTTGGAGGTTTCAGAATTGGGAAGTTCAAAAAATAGAAGATTTATAAATAATAGTATTGAGACACTGGTTGGAAGCCAACAAGTCAACAAAGGTCACTAAATTCAGGGATTGTGTGTCAATGTGACTCAGTGACACAAACATCAGAGTTTTGAATGAGCTCATGATTAGCCTTATCAATGAGTAATGAAGGTATTCCGGATGTTTTCGGTTATCCGAGTCACGACTTTTTCCTGATAGTGACAGCACAGGTCAGCACGAACAATGCGCTCAGGGAGATTACTTTCAAAACAAGCAATTTGGAAAGCAAACAGTAGGCTGGCCTTTATTGCAAAAGGATTTGAGAACAAGAATGAGGATGTCTTACTGCAAATCTAAGTGGTGTCCTTACTTGAGAAAAGAGATACTTGGAAATTAGAATTTAAATAGATGTTGCCTGACCCATTGAGTTTCTCCAGCATCTGATGTTAGGAAATGATATTTGTATTGGTTTATGTTGCCACATGTACTGTGGTACAACAAAAAACTTGTCTTTCATACTGTTATAGAGTTATAAACCACTACAGCACAGAAACAGGCCTTTCAGCCCATCTATCCTTTGCCAGCCTGGTTTTCTGCCCTTCCGATCCCAACAAGCTGCACCGCCCATCAACCCACATATTTAATCCTAGACTAATCAGAGGTCATTTTACAATGGCCAATTAACGTACTTTGGACTGTGGGAGAAAACTGGGGCATGCGAAGCAAACCCATGTGCTTAGAGGAAGGACATTCAAACTTCTTGCAGAGGACACTGGAACTGAACTCTGAGCTGTCATAGGATCATGCTACCCGATGCACTATTGTGCCACCCGTGGTATTGTGTTTTGTACTTACGCCATCCTGATTTTAGCCAGCGTGGTCCCTGGTTATTGCCAGGGAGTTGAAATGGTAGTACAACTTTAAACCGTGATAGGAACACAGATGGAAGACTTCCTGCTTTGATGTCAGCACAAGGAGAGAGGTCTTTGCATTGAATTCAGTTGTGGGTGGAAGTGGAGCCAAGGGGATGGGAAAAATCTCCACTCAGCTTTTAAGCCTAGACACACATTCTGAAGCATTGATTTCTCATCATTCTCAGAGGGATCATACTTTAAACTCGTCACTGGCAGGAAATCTATTGTTTGCAACCATTTGTTCCATTGATGTGTTCATTCTTTAAGAAGTAAAAGTTGTATTAGCCGGTGAATATTCTTCAGGTGATGTGACTGGGATTCTAATCTCCAGCGTTTTGTGCTTCTTACTCCGAATTTCCAGCATCTGCTGAGTCTTTTGTATTAACTTATTAACCGTGTGCTTGTTCATTAACCTTATCAAAAGCCTCTGAAAATCCAAAAACACAACCCTTATCTACTGTACTAGATGCAAAGAGTTCTAATATTAAGCAAACATGAGGTCCCTTTCACAAATTTAAGTCCACAAGACCATAAGATATTGGAGCAGAATTAGGCCATTTGGCCCATTGAGTCTGTCCCACCATTTCATCATAGCTGATCTATTTTTCTTCTCTGCCCCAATCTCTTGCCTTCTCATCCTATCCCTTTGTACCGTCACCAATGAAGAATCTATTAACCTCTGCCTTAAGTATATGTAAAGGCTTGGCCTGCACAGCTGCTTGTGGCAAAGAATTCCATAGATTCACCACACACTGGCTAAAGAAATTTCTCATCTCCATTCCAAAATGACATCCCTCTATTCTGAGGTTGTGTCCCCTGATCCCAGACTCTTCCACCATAGGAAACGTTTTCACATCCACTCTATCAAGGCCTTTTAATATTTTACTGGCTTCAATGTAGTCACCCCTCATTCTTCTAAATTCCGGTTAATCTAGGCCCAGAGCCATCAAATGCTCTTCATATGACAAGGTGTTCTTTCCTGGAATAATTTTTTGTGAACCTCCTTTGAACCCTCTCCAATGTCATGTTGATTCTGCCCAATTATATTATTTATTCAATATCTTTGCATCTTATTACACATTCCAGCATTTTCCTGATTACTGACATCAGACTAACAGGTTGCTATTTCCTCGTTTTCTCTCTGCCCCCTTCTGTAAAGGGACAGATCAAATTTCTTATTGTCTAATATGCAAGATCCATACCTCCAGAAGATGACAACTGAAGCATCCAATATCACTTGTAAATCTGGGATTTATCATTTTTTTCTGGCTCATTAAGCAGTTCTTTATCATAGCAATCCTTCTTTTATTTGCATTGGAGCCTTTGTTCAGTATTTCCAAGAGATTATTTGGGTGATTTCTGTCTGGAAGACAGATGCAATGCTCAGAAATGCAGAGGGAAGCCAGCATGCATTTTTGAACCTGCAAGGAACAGATGTAGGCCACTCAGTCAGAACCTGGTTTCTACCATTGCATTATATAACGTGAAATGTGTTGTCTTGTGGCAGCAGTACAATACAGGGATAAAATTACTAAAAATTACAAAATGAATAAATAGGTCAAAAAAGCAATGATGAGGTATTGTTTGCCAACTCATGGATCATTCAGAAATCTGATAGCAAAGAACTAGAGCTGTTCTTAAATTGTTGTTTGCGGGTCTTAGGTCTCCCTGACGGTAGTAATAAGAAGCAGCCATGTTTCAGGTGGGCCCCACCTTCTTGACACAATATACAGTTAGCTATAGGAGCAGAACAAGGCCTTTTCTCCTGTTTCTCCTGACAGAGGGTCTCGGCTCGAAACGTCGACTGTACCTCTTCTTATAGATGCTGCCTGGCCTGCTGCGTTCACCAGCAATTTTTATGTGTGTTGCTTGAAATTCCAGCATCTGCAGATTTCCTCGTGTTTCCATTTCTCTTGTTGTCTGCTATGTCATTTGATCATGGCTGATTTATTTTCCCTCTCAAATCCATTCTGATTTTTCTCCATAACCTTTGACACCCTTACTAATTAACAACACACCAACTTCTGCTTTGAATTTACCCAATAACTTGGCATCCATGGCTATCTGTGGCAGTAAATTCCACAGATTTACCTGACTAAATAAATTCCTCTTAATCTCTAAAGACATGTCTTTTTATTGTCAGACTGTGCCCTCTTGTCCCAGACTTTTCCACTCCTGGAGACATCTTGTCCATGTCCATTCTGTGAGGCACCTTGTCTTGCTCCAGCTCTTGCCATGCTACTTCACAAAATCACTCGTTCTGATTATAACTTCATCCCTGTATTCTGATCTACCTACACTAACCTTTGATCCCTTACTTACCAATCATCTACCTGCCTCTGCCTTAGGAATATTGAAAGAGGCTGCTTAACTTCCATTTGAGAAAGTATCTATAAGACTCATCAATCTCTCAGAGAGAAAAAAAATTCTGTCTTAAAGTATTTTTGAACACTGATGCCCGAGTTGTAGGTCTACCATAGGAAGAATCACCCTTTCTACATCCACCATTTCCAAGGCCTCAGGATCTTGGCAACATGAGGGTCAACAGATGCTGGAGAATGGAGCAACTAATAATCTGCTGGAGATCACTTCACCAAACACCTATGCTCTGTCCGCCAGAAAAAAAAACAATCTCCTGGTGGCCACCTATTTCAATTCTATTTCCCATTCCCTTTCCGACATGTCAGTCCATGGTGTCCTCTACTGCTGCAAAGACTCAGGTTGGAGGAACAACAGCTTATATTCCATCTGCATAGCCTCCAACCTGATTGAGTGAACATCGATTTCTTGAACGTCCAGTAATTGCCCCCTCCTTCACCATTCCCCATTCCTGTTTCCTTCTCTCACCTTGTCTTCTTACGTGCCCATCACCTCCCTCTGCTGCTCCTTCCCCTTCTCTTTCTTCCACGGACTTCTACGCTCTCCTATTGGATTCCACCTTCTCCAGCCCTTTATCACTTTCACCAATCAACTTCCCAACTCTTTACTTCATCCCTCCCCCCTCCCAGTTTCACCAATCACCTACCACCTTGTAGTTATTCCTCCCCTGCCCTCACCTTCTTGTCATCGTTCTTTCCAGTCCTGATGAAGGCACTCTGCCAGAAATGTCGACTGTTTACTCTCTTCCATTGATGTGCCTGGCCTGCTAAGTTCTTCCACCTTTTTGTGTATGTTATTGGCTGGAGAAATTAAGCAGCTGACCAGCATCTGTGGGAAGAAAGGAACTCAAACACGAGGAATTCTGCAGCTGCTGGAAATTCGAGCAACACACAAAGTTGCTGGTGAACGCAGCAGGCCAGGCAGCATCTCTAGGAAGAGGTACAGTCGACGTTTCAGGCCAAGACCTTCGTCAGGACAAAGGGTCTCAGCCTGAAACATCGACTGTACCTCTTCCTAGAGATGCTGCCTGGCCTGCTGCATTCACCAGCAACTTTAATGTGTGTTGAAGAAAGGAACTGATTGCTTTTCTGGTTACTAGTCCAATAAACACTACAGATGCTGGAGCTCTTGAATAAAATGCTGGAGGAACTCAGCAAATCAGGCAGCATCTATGGAGGGGAATAAGCATGTTGATGATTCAGGCCGAGACCCTTCACCAAGATTGGAAAGGAAAGGGGGAGAAGCCAGAATCAGGTGTAAGGTGGTGTTTGGTGGGGTAGGAACACAGCTGGCAGGTGATAGGTGAGACCAAGTGAAGGGAGGAGAGCAAATTAAGTAAAGAGCTTGGGGGGGGGCGGGGGAGATAGGTGGAAGAGGTAAAGGTCTGAAGAAAAAGGAATTTGATAGGAGAGGATAAAGAGAAGGAGGAGGGGAACTGAAGGGAAGTGTTGGACAGGTGAGATGAGAGGGTAACCAGAATGTGGAAAAAGAGAGAAAGGGGGAGAAGGAGAAATTATTAAAAGCTGGACAAGTCAATCCTCTGTAATTCTTTCACAGTTTTTCTCGTATTAGAAGAGCAGTACGACACACAGTATACCAGATGTGGTCTCACCAGTGCCTGGAATACTCAAAGCATCATCTCCCAAACCAACTCAGCCATTGATAAACAATAACATATTGTTAGCTTTCCTAGTTATCCACATATTGGCCATTTGCAAATAGTGCTCCAGTACACCCAGATCCCCCTGCATCTCAGCATCATTCGACAGTTTTTCAGCCTTTAAATAATATCCTTATTTCCTTTATTTCTCTTTAGAAAAGAGGCAATTTCATAGCTTTGCACATTATGCTGAAAGGTTACTTCATTAGCAAAGCACACAGATTTTACACTTGGTCATCATAAATGAAAACTGTATTAAAATAATGTGGTCACTTACCCATAAAATGAGCCTTTGTTTATTGCTTTGAGCAGGCTGTGAAATCAAACCAACATTTCATGCAGCAATGGCAATGAATGTGTAGCACACATTTTGGGAAATGTACATTTTCAAGATAATTTCTACTACTGTTGATTTTGGTGTGATTGCTGTATTGAGCACTCTTATTTTTTTTCCGTTTCTTGATTGTTCTGTTAACACATGAGAATATCACAAGAACCTTAACAAGGACAAATACAGAGTCTAAAAGACATTACTTCCTACAAAGCAAAACCCAATAGCATGAGTGGCAGTGATGCTTCACTACCAGATGAACTCATCACCTTTTATACCTGCTTTGAAAAGGAGAATATAACTACAGCTGTGAAGATCCCTGCTGCAGCTGATGACCCTGTGATCTGTCTCAGAGGCCGATGTTAGACAGTCTTTAAAGAGAGTGAACCCTTGCAAGGCGGAAGGTCCTAATGGAGTACCTGGTAAGGCTCTGAAAACCTGAGCCAACCAACGGGCGGGAGTATTCAAGGACATTTTAAATCTCTCACTGCTATGCGCAGAAGTTCCCACTTGCTTCAAAAAGGCAACAATTATACCAGTGCCTAAGAAGAATAACGTGAGCTGCTTTAATAACTATCACCAGTAGCACTCACATCTACAGTGATGAAAAGCTTTGAGAAGTTGGTCATGACTAGACTGAACTCCTGCCTCAGCAAGAAACTGGACTCATTGCAATTTACTTATCACCACAATAGGTCAACGGCAGATGCAACCTTAATGGCTCTTCACACGACTTTTCACCATCTGGACAACTCAAGCACCTTCGGCGGGATGCTGTTCATCGACTATAGCTCAGCATTTAATACCATCATTCCCACAATCCTGATAGAGAAGCTGCAGAACCTGGGCCTCTGTTGCTCCCTCTGCAACTGGATCCTCAACTTCCGAACCAGAAGACCACAATCTGTGCAGATATCCTCCTCCTCCTGATGATCCACATAGGCGCACCTCAGGGGTGTGTGCTTAGCCCACTGCTCTACTCTCTCTACTCTCTATACCCATGACTGTGTGGCTAGGCATAGCTCAAATACCATCTATAAATTTGCTTATGATACAACCATTGTTAGTAGAATCTCAGGTGGTGACGAGAGGGCGTACAGGAGTGAGATATGCCAACTAGTGGAATGGTGTCGCGGCGACAACCTGGCACTCAGTAAGACGAAAGAGCTGATTGTGGACTTCAGGAAGGGTAAGACGAAGGAACATATACCAATCCTCATAGAGGGATCAGAAGTGGAGAGAGTGAGCAGTTTCAAGTTACCGGGTTTCAAAATCTCTGAGGGTCTAATCTGGTCCCAATATATCGATGTAGTTATAAAGAAAGCAAGACAGCGTCTACATTTCATTAGGACTTTGAAGAGATTTGGCATGTCAACAAATACATTCAAAAACTTCTATAGATGTACCATGGAGAGCATTCTGACAGGCTGCATCACTGTCTGGTATGGGGGTGGGGGTTACTGCACAGGACCGAAAGAAGATGAAGAGGCCTGTAAATTTAATCGGCTCCATCTTGGGTACTAGCCTACAAAGTACGCAGGACCTTCTCAAGGAGCAGTGTCTTAAAAAGACAGCATCCATTATTAAGGACCTTCAGCACCCAGGACATGCCCTTTTCTCACTGTTACCATCAGGTAGGAGGTACAGAAGCCTGAAGGCACACACTCAGCGATTCAGGAACAGCTTCTTCCCCTCTGCCATCCGATTCCTAAATGGACATTGAACCCTTAGACACTACCTCACTTTTTTAATATGTATTATTTCTGTTTTTTGCACAATTTTTAATGTATTCAATATATATGCTGTAATTGATTTACTTATTGATGTATTATTATTTTGTTCTTTTTCTTCTACATTATGTATTGCATTGAACTGCTGCTGCTGAGTTAACAAATTTCACAACATATGCCAATGCTAAAAAACCCAATTCTGATTCTATCAGCTTTGTACATTAGGCACTGCAAATTTTTCCCCATTTTTCTTTACAAAACTGCTCAAGCTCTGTCAGGTTGCATGTGGATCATGAGTGAACAGACCTTTTCAAGTCCATCCACAAATTTTCAATTGGATTTAGGTCTGGACTCTGACTTGGCCACTCCAAGACATTAACTTTGTTTTTAAGCCATACCTGTGCAGCTTTGGATTTATGCTTGGGGTCATTGTCTTGTTGGAAAATAAATCTTCTCGTAAGTTGCAGTTCTCTTGCAGAGTGCATCAAGTTTTCCTCCAGGATTTCCTTGTATTTTGCTGCATTCATTTAACCCTCTAACTTCACAGGCCTCCACTATGTTTGGCTAGGTTTTACCAAACATAGTGTTTGGTCTGATGGCCAAAACACTCAGTCTTGGTTCATCGGACCATAGGACCTTCTTCCAGCTGACTTCAGAGTCTCCTACAGGCTTCTGGCAAACTCTAGCCAAAATTTCAGGTGGATGTTTTTCAACAGAAGCCTTCTCTTGCCAATCTCCCACAAAGCTGAGAATGGTGTAGTACTTGGGCAACAGTTGTTGTACATGCAGTCTCTCCCTTCTCAGCCAGTGAAACTTGTGACTCCTCCAGAGTTATCATAGGTCTACTGGTGGCCTTGTCTCTAGTCCCCTTCTGGTACAGTCACTCAGTTTTTGAGGACAGCCTGCTCCAGGCAGTTTTACAGCTATGCCATATTCTTTCCATTTCTTGATGATTGAATTAACCATACTCCAAGAGATATTCTTGTAACCATCTTCTGACTTGTCAGGAGGTTATTTTTCAACAATCTTTTTGTAGAGCTACTTGGAGTTTTCTTTTATCCACATGATGTAGTTTTTGTCAGGATGCTGACTCACCAGCAGTTGGACCTTCCAGATACAGGTGTATTTTTACCACAATCAATTGAAACACCTTGACTGCACACATGTGATCTCCATTTAACTAATTATGTGACTTCTGAAACCAATTAGTTGCACCAGTAATGATTTGGTGTCTCATATTAAAGGGAGTAAATACTTATGTGATCAATTATTTTGTGTTTTATATTTGTAATTAATTTAGATCACTTTGTAGAAATATGTTTTCACTTTGACACAAAAGGGTCTTTTCCTGTTGATCAGACTCAAAAAAGCCAAATTAAATCCATTGCGATTCAATGTTGTAAAACAACAAAACATGAAAACTTCTGGGGAGAGGGTCTAATACTTTTTAATGGGAACTGTACATGGTAATAATAAATACAATATATACAGCAACGAGTGCAAAATAGCAGAATGTGGTAAACCGAGTAGAAAGATATTATTGGAAGAGTTAGAATTTTAGGTTTGAGAGAGCACAGTAGTGTGGCAATTACTAGAATACTATTATAGCATCTGTGACCTTGGTTCATTTCTGCTGCTGTTTGTAAGGAGTTTGTAAGTTCACTCCGTGATTGTGAAGCTTCTTCTGGTGCTCTTGATTCCTCGCTCACTTCAGTGACAGAGGGGTTAGTCGGTTAATTTGTCACGTGTGTAACTGGGTGGCAGGGGCACACTGGGATGGAAGGGTCTGTTACCGCACTCACTCCCTAAAGCAATAAATAAAGTAAAATAAAGCAGCTGACCACAGGGAAGGCAGTGTGAAGGGGGTGATTGGTTCAGAGTTCTGGTAGCAGTGGGGAAGAAGCTCGACTTGAGTCTGGATGTCTGGCCTTTTAAGTTCCTGCACCTTCTCCCAGAAGGCAGAAGAAAGCAAAGGGTAAACACAGGCAAATTTGCAGATGCTCAAAATCCAGAGCAACACACACATAGAATGCTGGAGGAACTCAGCAGGTCAGGCAGCATCTATACACAGTTGACATTTTGGGCTGAGACCCTTTCATCAGGACTTGATAGAAAGCCAGAACAGGAAGGTGGGTGAGTTGGGGGAGGGGGGTGGGTGAAGTGGCTGATGTAAGAAGCTGGGAGGTGATAGATGGAAGAGGTAATATGATGAAGAAGGAATCTGATGGGAGAGGACAGTAGACCATGGGAGGAAGGGAAGGAGGAGGGGCACCAGAGGGAGGTGATGGGCAGGTGAGGAGAAGAGAAGGGGTGAGGAGGGAGCCAGAATGGAAACTGAAAGAGAGAGAATGAGGAGGGGAAAATTACCAAAATTTAGAGAAATTAATGTTCATACCGTCAGGTTGGAGGCCAGGATGGCAAGCATCCTTAATGATACCTTAGCCTTCCTGAAAATGGATTGGAAGGAGGTGGTGAGCTTGTGATTGATAGTTTGAGTCATGGATAAATAACATGCTTTGCATACACTATTTACTGAATATAGAAACAGTGTAATGCATGTAAGGGCATTTTGCACGCATGTTGATCCAACCATTATCAATGATCACCTTTGTTGTGGCCAAGGGGTTAAATGACAACAAAGGAATGAACTCAGAGAGAAGGCAAAATCTCCGGGTTCCGTGCACACGGTTAACCAGTGTTGGCTTATTGCCTATTTCAAAGCTAATTAATTACTTGTATGTAAATTCCCCAGCTGCTGCAATAGGATTGGAACCTGTGTGTCTAAATTAATAGACCGAGCATCAGTCAGCAGTTGAACAACTTTATCCAAGAGGTTCTCCAGATCCTGGAAATCTGTATGTGTAAGTTGGTGGGTGTGTGGGAGGGTAGGCAATGGGGCTTATTTTCCTATTATTCTGCTGAACATTGTGGGCATGCTATGCTGGTGCGGCATGTGTGATGATACTTGGGGGCTGCTCACAGCACACCTTTAGCTTATAGTGGTTGTGAATGCAAATGGCACATTTCACTTTATCTCTATACTTGGTAGTGTGGAGGAGCAGAGGGATCTCTGGGTACATGTCCACCGATCCGTGAAAGTTGACTCACAGATGGATAGGGTAGTTAAGAAAGCTTATGGGGTGTTAGCTTTCATAAGTCGAGGGATAGAGTTTAAGAGTCGCGATGTAATGATGCAGCTCTATAAAACTCTGGTTAGGCCACACTTGGAGTACTGTGTCCAGTTCTGGTCACCTCACTATAGGAATGATGTGGAAGCAATGGAAAAGGTACAGAGGAGATTTACCAGGATGCTGCCTGGTTTAGAAAGTATGCGTTATGATCAGAGATTAAGGGAGCTAGGGCTTTACTCTTTGGAGAAAAGGAGGATGAGTGGAGACATGATAGAGGTGTACAAGATAATAAGAGGAATAGATAGAGTGGATAGCCAGCGTGTCTTCCCCAGGGCACCACTGCTCAGTACAAGAGGATATGGCTTTAAGGTAAGGGGTGGGAAGTTCAAGCGGGATATTAGAGGAAGGTTTTTTACTCAGAGAGTGGTTGGTGCATGGAATGCACTGCCTGAGTCAGTGGTGGAGGCAGATACACTAGTGAAGTTTAAGAGACTACTAGACAGGTATATGGAGCAACTTAAGGTGGGGGCTTATATGGGAGGCAGGGTTTGAGGGTCGGCACAGCATTGTGGGCCAAAGGGCCTGTACTGTGCTGTACTATTCTATCTATGTATAAATCCAAAACTGAATGTGAATGTGAACCATGAGCAATGCTCACAGAACGCGGCAGAAATTCAATGGGTCAGGACTAGCTTAGATGGCATCTTGGTCAGCATGGGCTAGTTGGGCTGAAGGGCCTTTTTCCATGTTGTATAACTCTCTGACTCTTATCTCATATCAAGACAGTGTGTTAGCACTCTTAATGCTCTTTCTAGTTCCAAGATTAGAAAGGTTAGTAACAAGAAAACATGGATTTCAAAGTGACACAGTGGTCAGCAACTGATGTTTCTGCCTCGTTCTCTAGTGATCTAGATATGACCCCACTGAACTCATATTAGCAAACCTTGACTTTATTTTAGCCTCCTAGTTCAGTCCCTTACCACCTACATCTGTGACACTTCACATGCTCCAGATCTTTCCAATGATTTCAGGTTCCTGGCCCCCATCATCTTATTTTCACTATGGATCTCCAGTCCCTCTACGCCACTACCCACACCAGGCAGTCTTCAAACCTTTCCATCTTTTTCTGGACACCAGACCCAACCAGTTCCCCTCCACCACCACTCTCCTCCGCCTAAAGGAACTTGTCCTCGCTCTAAATAATTTCTCCTTCAGCTCCTCCCATTTTCTTCAAACAAAAGGTGTAGCCATGGGGCCCAGCTATGCCTGCCCGTTTGTCAGTTACGTTGAAAAAGTCTATGCTCCAAGCCTACGCTGGTGGCCATCCCGCACTTTTCCTACACTATATCGACAACTGAAGTGGTGTTGCCTCCTGCACCTGTGCTGAACTCGTCGACTTCATCCACTTTGCCTCCAACTTCCACCCAGCCTTCAAATTTACCTGGTGCATTTCTGATACCTCCCTCCCCTTTCTCAATCTCTCTGTCTCTCTCTCTCTCTGGAGACAGCTTATCTACTGATTTCTATTACAAACCCACGGACTCTCTCAGCTACCTGGACTATTCCTCTTCCATCCTGTTACTTGTAAAAACGCCATCCCCTTTCTCTCAATTCCTCCGTCACCGCTACACCTGTTCTCAGCATGATCCTTTTCATTCCAGAACAAAGGAAATGTCCTCCTTCAAAGAAAGGGGCTTCCCTTCCTCCGCTATCAACACTGCTCTCAACCACATCTCTTCCTTTTCAAACACGCCTGCTCTCACTCAATCCTCCTGCCACCCTACCCTGGGTTCCTCTTGTCCTCACCATCCACCCCATCAGCCTTTGTGTGCAGCACATAATTCTTCGCACCGTCCGCCATCTCCAACAGGATCCCACCACCCAAGCACCTCTTGCCCTCCCCTCCACCTTCTGCTTTCCGCAGGGATCATTCCCTGCACGACTCCCTTGTCCATTCATCCCACCCCATTGATCTCCCCCCTGACACTTATCCTTGCAAGTGGAACAAGTGCTACATCTGCCACTACACCTCCTCCCTCCTCCCTCACTACCATTCAGCACCTCAAACAGTCCTTCCAGGTGAGGCAACACTCCACCTGTGAGCCTGTTGGGGTCATTTACTGTGTCTGGTGCTCTGGTGTAGCCTCCTGTATATTGATGAGACCTGACGTAGACTGGGAGACCGCTTCACTGAGCACCTACGCTCTGTCCGCTAGAGAAAGCGGGATCTCCCAGTGGCCACCCATTTTAATTCCACTTCCCATTCCCATTCTAATATGCCAATCCATGGCTCCTCCACTGTCAGGATGAGGCCACACTCAGGTTGGAGGAGCAACACATTATATTCTATTTGGGTAGCATCCAACCTGATAACATGAACATTGATTTCACAAACTTCCGGTAATACCCCCTGCCGTCTCTATTCCCCAACCCCTTTTCACTCTCACTTTATCTCCTTTCTTGTCCGTCGCCTCCCTCCATTGTTCCTCCCCTCTTTTCTTTCTTCCATGGCCTTCTGTCCTCTTCTACCATTCTCCCCCTTCTCCAGCCCTGTTTCTCCTTCACCAGTTAACTTCCCGGCTCCTTATTTCATCCGTCCCCCTCCAGGTCTCACCTATCACCTTGTGTTTATCTCTCCCTTCCCCCCACCTTTTAAATCTGCTCCTCAGCTTTTCTTCTTCAGTCCTGCCGAAGGGTCTCGGCCCAAAACATCGACTGTACTCTTTTCCTAGATGCTGCCTGGCCTGCAGAGTTCCTCCAGCATTTTGTGTGTGTTGCTCGGGTTCAATCCTGACCTCTGGTGCTGTCTGTGTGGAGTGTGCATGTCCTTCCTGTAAGCATGTGGGTTTACCTAGGTACTTGGGTTTTCTCCCTTATCCCAGAGTTATCCTAGTAGGTTAATTGACCAGAGTAAGCTGCCCTGGAGTTTCAGTAAATGGCATATGGATCAAAGCAAATCTGATGGGTGTTGGCGAGACAGGGAAGTAGGGAGCAGGATAATTGGACAGATGGGATTACTCTCCTGGGAGCTGGCATGGGCCAAGTGGTGTATTTACCTCTCACAATAAGTAACTAGAAAACACAGGAAAATTTTTTTCTCTCTCTGGGTGAGCTGCTTTGACCTTGACTGAGCTGCCTGAAAGTGCAGTAGGAGGACTTGCAGGGGAGGGGTGCAAAGTTCAAAGTTCAAAGTCAATTTATTATCAAAGTACGTGTATGTCATGATATACTACCTGGGGATTCGATTTCTGGCTGGCACCCAAAGTAGCCAGCAACCCTCTCTCGAAAGGGCCTGAGAGAGCTACTGATGGGACACCTCTGTCACAACTGTGACGGACCCTCCTCAATTCCATCATTCTTTTGTTTCTGATAAATCACATTCTGTATTGGCTTTTTGATTGTGTCTCAAATAAGTATTGGAAAGCAAACATATCAGTTTAAGAAGTTAAACACACTTCAAGCACAGAGACTGACAAGAGAATGGATAGTAGCTTCTGTCAAAGACACCTTGAAAACCTCTGGTTGCTGGAAGCCCGTCGTCTGCAGTCATGTCTGAGTGACTGACTGCCTTGTGCAACATCCCCAGGCTCCCTCTGCGTTATGACACTTGGAGTCACTTTTTACAAACATGATCCATTCTCAGAGAGATATCGAATGCTGAACCTTTGCTACAATTCTCCACAGTTCTCCCCAGTCTTTCTTTCAGGTCTCTGTGGGAGGTTGGTAATTAATACCAATAAGTAGTGTTACTGGCATTAATTCCAAGTGAACATGCCCATTTCTGTACTGTGCAGGACTATCAGAAATGCTTTTCTTTGGATGAGATGTTTAAGCCTGTTCAAGGAGATGTTAACAGTTACAAGGAACTGATCTGAAGAAGGGTAAGAGTGCTACATAGGGCTCCAACTGTTAACTTTCATTCAGAATCTAGAATTTACTCTGGCCAGTTATCTCCTTACGAAAGATTGCTCTGCATGACTTTTCCTGTACATTTCCAAACTTGAAAATACTTCAGACTTGCGTCACTGGTTATAAAGGACTTCGAGGTGTCCTGTGGTTTTGAAAGCTGCTTAACTTTCCATGTCGCGTAGGGATGTGGGGATTTGAAATGCAGCCAATCTGAGATTTACCTGCTCACAATCTGAGCTCGCCTTCACATAAACTTGATGGAAACTAAGTGATCAGCAGTCCTTGCCAGCACTGGATCTGTGAATGACAGCTGTGGACGTGATTAATTAATCTATTCACTGAATAAAAACACTATCCTCTGCACACACTTAAATATTGGACTTGTTAGCAAAGTCTGACTTTCAGTTCTGTATGGATTCGTACAACACAGAAATAGGATCCCCAGACCAACTTGCTCATGCCTATCAAGATGTCTCATCTTTAGATTAGAAGGATGTCCCTTTGGAAGGGAAATGAGGAGGAACTTCTTTAGCCAGATGGTAAGTAGATCTGTGGAATCCATTGCCACAGAAAATAGGAAAATGCAAAGTCATTGGGTATATTTAAAGCAGAGTCTGAAGGTTCTTGCTTGGTAAGGGTGTCAAGGGTTGCAGGGAGAAGGCAGGAAAGTGGGGCTGAGAAGGACAATGAATCAGCTATCATTGAATGGTGGAGCCAGTTCGATGGGCTGAAAGGCCTAATCAATCCAAGCTAGTCTGATTTGCCTGCACTTGGCTCATTACCTCCAAACCACTCCTATGCAGGTGCCTGTCCAAATATCCTGTATGCTGTAATGGTAGCCACCTTTACAGCTTCCCCTGACAGTTCGATCCTTACACCCTCCACCATCTGTGTGAGAAAATGCCCCCTCAGATCCCTTTACATTTCTCCTTCTCACGTTAAACCTATGACATCTACTCTTAGATTCTCCCCTACACACAAAGGCTCTCCCTCTCCATTCCCCTCCCCAACACACAAAAGCTCTCCCTCTGCACTCACATTCCCTACGTACAAAAGCTCTCACTCTCTGATCCTCTCCCCATACACACAAAGCTCTCTCTCTCTGCTCACCTCCCCCACACACAAAAGCTCTCCCTCTGCACTCACATACCCTATGTACAAAGGCTCTCCCTCTCCGATCCTCTCCCCTACATACAAAGGTTCTCTCTCTGCTCACCTACCCACATACAAAAGCTCTCTCTCTGCACTCAGCTCCTGTACATACAAAGGCTCTGCCTCTCTGATCCCTCCCCTGCATACAATGTCCGACCCTCTCTGTTCCACTCCCCTACATACAAAGGTTCTCTCTCTGCTCACCTCCCCCACATACAAAAGCTCTCTCTCTGCATTCACATTCCTTATGTACAAAGGCTCTCCCTCTCCGATCCTCTCCCCTACATACAAAGGCTCTCCCTCTCCGATCCTCTCCTCTACATACAAAGGCTCTCCCTCTGCACTCATCTCCTGTACTTACAAAGGCCGTCCCTCTCTGATCCCTCCCCTGCAGACAATGTCTGTCAAACATAGAAACAGAAAACCTGCAGCACAATACAGACCCTTCGGCCCACAAAGTTGTGCCGAACATGTCCCTACCTTAGAAATTACTAGACTTCCCCATAACCCTCTATTTTTCTAAGCTCCATGTACCTATCCAAAAGTCTCTTAAAAGACCCTATCGTATCCGCCTCCACCACTGTTGCTGGCAGCCCATTCCACGCACTCAGCACTCTCTGAGTAAAAAACTTACCCCTGACATCTCCTTTGTACCTGCTCCTGAGCACCTTAAACATGTGTCCTCTTGTGACAACCATTTCAGCCTGGGAAAAAGCCTCTGACTATCCACACGATCAATGCCTCTCATCATCTTATACACCTCTATCAGGTCACCTCTCATCCTCCGTCGCTCCAAGGAGAAAAGGCTGAGTTCACTCAACTTGTTTTCATAAGACATGCTTCCCAATCCAGGCAACATCCTTGTAAGGCTCCTCTGCACCCTTTCTATGGTTTCCACATCCCTCCTGCAGTGAGGCGACCAGAACTGAGCACAGTACTCCAAGTGGGATCTGACCAGGGTCCTATATAGCTGCATCATTACCTCTCAGCTCCTAAATTCAATTCCACGATTGACGAAGGCCAATACACCGTATGCCTTTTTAACCAGAGTCAACTTGCGCAGCTGCTTTGAGCATCCTGTGGACTCGGACCCCAAGATCCCTCTGATTGTTCACACTGCCAAGAGTCTTACCATTAATACTATATTCTGTCATCATATTTGACCTACCAAAATCAACCACCTCACACTTATCTGGTTTGAACTCCATCTGCCACTTCTCAGCCCAGTTTTGCATCCTATCAATGTCCTGCTGTATCTTCTGACAACCCTCCACACTTCCAACCTCCAACCATTGTGTCATCAGCAAACTTACTAACCCATCCCTCCACTTCTTCATCCAGGTCATTTATAAAAATCAGAAAGAGTAGGGGTCCCAGAACAGATCCCTGAGGCACTCCATTGGTGACCGACCTCCATGCAGAATATGACCCGCCTACAACCTCTCTTTGCCTTCTGTGGCAAGCTAGTTCTGGATCCGCAAAGCAATGTCACCTTGGATCCCATGCCTCCTTACTTTCTCAATAAGCCTTGCATGGGGTACCTTATCAAATGCCTTGCTGAAATTCATATACACTACATCTGCTGCTCTTCCTTCATCGATGTGTTTAGTCACATCCTCAAAAAAATTCAATCAGGCTCATAAGGCACGACCTGCCCTTGACAAAGCCATGCTGACTATTCCTAATCATATTATACCTCTCCAAATGTTCATAAATCCTGCCTCTCAGGATCTTCTCCAACAATTTACCAACCACTGAGGTAAGACTCACTGGTCTATAATTTCCTGGGCTTTCTCTACTCCGTTTCTTGAATAAAGGAACAACATCCGCAACGCTCTAATCTTCCGGAACCTCTCCTATCCCCATTGATGATTCAAAGATCATCGCCAGAGGCTCAGCAATCTCCTCCCTCACTTCCCACAGTAGCCTGGGGTACATCTCATCCGGTCCCGGCGACTTATCCAACTTGATGTTTTCCAAAAGCTCCAGCACATCCTCTTTCTTGATATCTACATGCTCAAGCTTTTCAGTCTGCTGGAAGTCATCACTGCAATCACCAAGATCCTTTTCCATAGTGAATACTGAAGTAAAGTATTCATTAAGTACCTCCGCTATTTCCTCCGATTCCATACATACTTTCCCACTGTCACACTTGATAGGCCCTATTCTTTCACATCTTATCTTCTTGCTCTTCACATTCTTGTAGAATGCCTTGGGGTTTTCCGTAATCCTGCCCACCAAGGCCTTCTCATGGCCCTTTCTGGCTCTCCTATTTCCTTCTTAAGCTCCTGCCTTATCACCTTCTAGATCTCTAGCTCCTTGAACCTTTTGTAAGCTTTTCTTTTCTTTACCCTCTACCTTCGTAAGCCTTCCAGGGTCTGCTGCAGTGAAGCATCCCCACAGCATGATGCAGCCACCACCATGCTTCACAGTAGGGTTGCTGTGTTTTTGATGATATATGGTGTTTGGCTTACACCAAACATAGTGTTTAGTCTGATAGCCAAAAACACTCAATTTTGGTTTCATCAGACAATAGAATCTTCTTCCAGCTGACATCAGATCTCCCACATGCATCCTAACATACTCTAGCCAAGATTTCATGTGAGTTTTTCTCAACGGTGGCTTTCTCTTCGTCTCTCTCCCGTAAAGCTGTAACTGGTGAGGCACCTGGGCAATAGTTGTTGTATGTGTGGTTTCTACCATCTCAGCTACTGAAGCTTGTAACTCCTCCACAGATGTCATAGGTCTCTTGGTTGTCCCTCTCTAGTCCCCTTCTTGCACGGTGACTCAGCTTTTGAGGACCGCTTGCTCCAGGCAGATTTACAACTGTGCCATATCCTTTCCATTTCTTGATGATTGACTTAACTGTTCTCCAATCGATATTCAGTGACTTGGAAATTTCCTTGTATCCATCTCCTAACTTGTGTTTTTCAATAACCTTTTTGCAGAGTTGCTTGGAGTGTTCTTTAGTCTTCATGGTGTGGTATTTGCCAGGGTGGACCTGCAGTTGGACCTTCCAGATATAAGTGCATTTTTACTGCAATCAATTAAAACACGACTGCACACAGGTCTCCAAAAACAGATCTCCATTTAACTAATTATGTGACTTCTAAAACCATTTTGCTGCATCAGTGATGATTTGGTGTGTCATATTAAGTGGGGTGGGGTGGGGTGGGCTGGTGAAAACTTGTGCAATCAATTATTCTGCATTTTATATTTGCAATTAATTTAGATCACTTTGTCGAGATTTGTTTTCACTTTGACATGAAATAATCTTTTTCTGTTGATCAAAGTCAAAAGGCCAAATTAAATCCAGTGATTCAGGTGTAAAACAATAAAATGTGAAAACTTGCAATGGGGGTTTGGAGAATACTTTTTATAAACACTGTATATTTAGCAGCTGGTGGAGCGGAAGGAGCTGATGGAAAATTGAAAACATCTATTATTATAATTGGCAAAGCTGCTTTAGACATCTATAACAGCTTTCAACTTGATGAAACAGCCTTGACATTGGGCACTCCAATGACAAAATTTGCAGTGTATATCTCACAAGTGAAAACGTCATGATTTTGGCACATGGTCCATTTAAGTATATGTGCAAGAAGAAGTAGCTCTACATTCTTACTAGACCCAGATGTAGTGAGGGCCACCTCTGAGAAGGAATTGTGTAGATTTATGACCACAACCTCCAACCCATAGCTGTGACATGTCTCGTATCAGTACATCAAAGGGACCACCAGATGTAAAAAATGAACATGTTGATCGGAGTTATCAGAAAGTCACTCATATTAATGCAGCTAATGAAAGCAATACATCTATGGAAACAAATAGCAAACCAAAAATGATCCTCAAACCACCTCAGAGACTGATTGAAAGTTGATGAATGAATCAGTGATTGTATTTGCTTATTACAATTAAAGTTAATGTAGATATCTTTGTTAGAAAGTTCCTTGTAGCTTTATGAGGATATCGTATCATGTATGTGTATGTACATAATAATGAACTTCAGTACCCAGTAGGCAATGTGGGCAGTGTCTTAGAACTGTGACAATAGGAAGAGGAGGCGGGTTGAGAAGTGGATCAAAGTGGCAGAACATAACGTTTGCAGAGATCAATCTTATTAGTTGAGAATGAGACTCAGATTTATTTGTCACATGTGCATCATAACAGTGAAATGTGTAATTTGAATTAAACATCTGCACACCCACAGCTCAATTTAAGATGAGCAGTGTGCAAGTGTCACCACGCATTCCAGCACTAACATAACATGTCCACAACATGTTCACATCCCTGCCTTCCCTCCCCCACCCCTTTATCTTTCCCCTTACTGGTTTTTCACCTGGAACCTACCAGCCTTCTCCTTCCCACCCTCCCCCCACCTTCTTTATAGGGCCTCTGCCCCTTCCCCCTACAGTCCTGACGAAGGGTTCTGGCCCGAAACGTCGACCGATCTTTTCCACGGATGCTGCCCGAGCTGCTGAGTTCCTCCAGCGTGTTGTGAGTGTTTAACATGTCCACAATGTTTAGTAGAAGCAACAACAGCAAAACCAGTCAATTTTTCAACACCCCCCCCCCACACACAGACACACACATTCACACACACACACACACACACACACACACACACACACACACACACACACACATGGACACACACGCATACACATACACACACATACACACTCACACATATACACACACCAACACACACTTCCCCCCCACAAACACATACACACGCATACGCACACACGCACACACACACACACATAGACACACACCCACACACATACACATGTACACACACACACATACACATACGCACTCACACACATACACACTCACACATATACAGACACATACACATATACAAACACCCACACACACTCACCCCACAAACACACACATACACATACACACACCCTCACACACACCCACACACATACACATGTACACACACATACACACTCACACATATATACACACACATACACACCCCACACACACACAACACACCTTCAGGCCTCCATTCCCAGTGCAGATCCCTTCCAGGCCTCCAGTCCTGGGCTCTGGGCTTGCGGACTCACAGACATCGGGCATCTGGTTGCTGAACGAGCCAATGCAGGAGGTTTCAAACTCTGGACATCTACTTCTGGACTGGATGAACACTGGACTTCAATCTTCAGCTTTGCGCTCCAGACTTTCCTGTTCTCTGGGTATCAACACCAGGACTTACCAATCATGGGTTCAACCTTCGATCATCAGCTTCTGGACTTGCGCAGACCTCTGACCTCCGTGATCTGGGTTTTAACGGTCCTTGTGTCTCCTGCTTTATGGATCTCTGACCCAGGACTGGTCTGTCTATATTTAACTCCGCTCAATGTATCTCACTCTGAGGTGTCTACTAACAGAACCCAGGGGCAGAGCCCCTGTCAGTGAGAGCAGAACCAAAGTTCAAATGTTCAAAGTTCAAAGTAAATTTATTATCAAAGTATGCATACTATATACAGCTTTGAAATTCGTCTCCTTACAGGAAGCCACAATACAAAGAAACCTAAAAGAACCCATATAGAAAAAAGACTGTCTAACGCTCAATGTGCAGAGAGAAAAAAAAAATCATGCCAACAATAAAAGGAAGCAAATAGCATTTAGAACAAAAGTGAGTCCATAAACACGAAACCCGGAGCAGCCGGAACCTCAATCAGTGCAGAGCTGAGAAAACACCGCAGAACAGTGAGCAGAACTGGCCCAACCCTCGCCTCTTGTCCCAACACTGCTGTTTCTACCCATCTGGCCCTGTGTTTACAATGACCAAGTCATTCCTCACACTCGGACTCGGGCTCTCTTGTATCGATACGCTCTGGGCTGGACCCCACTGCCACGCCCCGGCCTTTTGGCTAAGATGAAGTGTAGTGAACCAGTGACATCCAGCAAAAAGAAATCTGTCCATCAAATCCAGAATGTCTGAACAGAGATATATTTAGTATTTCCACACTTGTCATTTATCCAGCTGAAAGGCAGACTCCTGAAAGGTCTGAATGGATTTTTGCTTTCTAAAGTGAAGTTTTTTTTCCCAAGGGGAAGAAGTGAGATGGCTGTCGGACAGTCAGATGCATAAGTCAGATCCCTATTAATAGCTTCTCTTCTCATGAGCTGCCGAGTGACTGAGCCTTACCTTTACATTAATCTTTCCCTTTGTGTTGTTCTGATGAACATGTGGGCATGCGATGTTGGTGCCAGAGTGTATGGCAACTCTCGTGGGCCGCCCCCACCACAGCCTTGGGCGTGCTGGTTACTAACACAAAGGACGCATTTCATGGTATGTTTTGATGTGTATGCGATGTATAAATCTGAGTCTGAATCTGTCAAGTATTTTTTTTTAGGGTTAGGGTTATTTCCTTCAGCAACTGAATTGCTTTGTTCACTTGAGTTCTGTATGGTTGGGTAAACTATGATGCGCAGCAGTGGGAGAACATCCTGGGCAGCTGCTAAGCCGAATTGAGTGAGGGAGAGCTGAGCTCATTTCAAAACACGAATTGCACAACACAGCTACACCTTGAGCAGCTGCTGTGCACGTGAGTAAGGGGTAGCCGAGCTTGTTCAAACAGTCTGAAACACAAATTGCAGAACACGGTTAGTACGTGATGCTAAATTTACTATTGTCACAGAACGCGCTGGTCTCACTGAGCTCTGCCGGGGCACAGTTGCAACAGCAACTTGTAGGGAAGGAAAAATTGTTTGTACAAGTGTTGAGATGTCACTTCCCCCTAGAAGAAGTATAACTGGAAGCAACAAACAGTCCACACTTACCGATCGACTTCACCACCAAGCCGTATCGCGAGCAGTGGCAATGACAAAAGAGTTAACAAAGGTGCTTTGCTGTATACTCGGGACTCACGGGTGTTTCTTTAGATAAATAGTGCTTATATTCCCTTGAGTACTGGATAAATTGATTAGTGTCTTAAAGTCATTGTTTATCCTTTCATTTCTCTCACTGCTGGATCCCAAATTGAGGGTAACAAGTTCCAAGTAGATTGAAAAACGCAAACAACAGGAATTCTGCAGATGCTGGAAATTCAACATTCAGGCCGAGACCCTTCGTCAGGACTAACGTCGACTGCACCTCTTCCTAGAGACGCTGCCTGGCCTGCTGCGTTCACCAGCAACTTTTATGTGTGTTGCTCCAAGTAGATTGACCTCCTTTGCTCTGTTCCACTGAAAGAACACAGTAATACTCTGGGGATTTGCAGATGACTTTTCATGAGTTGACTTAACTCATTGAGTCTATTCCATTCAGGAGTCAGAGATTACTTTATGACTGAGTTAATCAAAGTTGTTCTGAAACGTTTTATTCTTCCAAATACTCTTAAGTTTTCACAATGATGTTAGTGGTTAGTTTGAGAAAGAAATAGTTTCTCTCAATTCACCTGCATCTTAGTTTCTTTTTCATTACGTCAACCCTCGGGCCTCTACCTTTGAACTCGCTAAGCTCTGGACCTCATCTTTCCCTCCAGACTTCACCAATATCTTAATATCAACCCAAGAGTTACCGATCATAGGTTTCACATTCAGGTCTTGACTTCTGGACTTGCCTGGACTTCAGACCGCAGTGACCTGGGAGGCCACCAGCCCTCATGAGTCCTGCCCATACAGACCTCTGGCCCGGAACTAATCTGATTTATATGTGACTCCAGAGAATTAGAGCAATGTAGCAGATTATCATTGTTATTTTATGTGGCAAAGAAGGAAAAAGAAGAGGTGTTCAAGAGTTTAGAGAGAGACGAGGTGATTGAATTCAGGGAGGTCAGATTTGGAGGAGTACAATTATGGAGTTATAGGGGGACTTATTTTAATCCAGTCACGTGGCAAAGTCAGGAGTTATTATTCATGCCTCATTGATCTTGCACTTAATGGCACCCTTGTCCAATGGAAGTTCCTTGGCCTGGAATCATAGTTAAATAAAGGAGACAGATTCCATAACTGAAGAAGATATTTATTTTATTAAAAATGAGTTGTCATTCTCTCTTTGTCAAGTAGATAATCCTGGTCTGGTTAAGGAAACTAGATTTTTTTTCCAATTCAAATTCCATGTAATGAGCTCAATTTAAATTCTCTACCTCACTTGGAGAGATTTAACCTCAAGTCGCTGAAGAAATAGGCCAGACCTTTTGCTGAGTAAATTAACCACTGAATTCCTTGAACGCAATAGATGGGGAAGCATGTGGCCCATGAGAGATTTCACAACCGGGAGTGGGGCTTATGAAGTGCAGCATTACTTAACCGGAAGTCAGTGTAGGCCAATTTACAATAATAAATCGTTTTACTATTGTCATGTGTAGTGCGATAAAGTAAAAAAAAAGCTATATTTTGCACATTATCCTTACAGATCATTTCACCACATCAGTACGTTGAGGCAGGGCAAGGGAAAATCAATAGCAGAATACAAAGTAAAGTGTCACAGTTACTGTTTCCCTTCAACCATTAGGCACCTGAACCAGCAGAGATAACTTCAATCACCTCAGCACTGATATGATTCCTCAAACTATGAACTCACCTTCAAGGGCTCTACAACTCTTGTTCTCAGTATTATTTACTTATTTATTTATGTACTTCTTTTTTTTTATTATTGTCAGCTTTTTCTTGTATTTGCAATGTCTTTCTTCTTTGGCACCTTTGTGCATCTTTGTGTAGTTTTTCATTGATCCTATTGTGCTTCTATGTATCCACTGAGAATGCTTGCAAGAAAATGAATCTCAGAATACTCGTCATAAAGTGAATAGAGAAGTACAGCACAGAAATAGGCCCTTTGGCCCATCTAGTCCTTGCTGAAACAATTTAAACTGCCTACTTCCATTGACCTGCACTGGAATCATAGCTCTCCATATAACTGCCATCCATGTACAGATCCAAACTTCTCTTCAACATTGAAATTGAGCTCGCATACACTACTTGTGCTGGCACGTCATTCCACACTCTCATGACCCTCTGAGTGAAGAAGTTCCCCTCATGTTGCTCTTAAACTTTTCACCTTTCACCCTTAGCCCAAGATCTCAGGTTGTAGTTCTACCCAACCTCAGTGGAAAAAGTGTTATACAACTTCAACATAACATCCCAACCCCTGTCCTCACTACATTGATTGCCAACAGCTTTCTTTACAACCTGGCTACATAAGACACCACTTTCAACAAATTATGAACCTGTATTCCCAGATCCCTTTTTTCTACCACACTCCTCAGTTGTCTACTGTTCACTGTGTAAGACCTACCCTGGTCAGTCCTACTGAAATGCAAAACCTCACACTTGTCTGCACTAAATTCCATCTGGCATTTTTCAGCCATTTTTCCAGCTGCTGCAGATCCCTCTGCAAGCCATGATAGCCGTCCTTGCCGTCCACCACACCCCCAGACGTGGTGTCCTCTGCAAAATTGGTGATCCAGTTAACTGTATTATCATCGGGCTTATTAATATAGATGACAAACAACAGTGGACCCAGCACTGATCCCTGCGGCACACCACTGGTCACAGACCTCCAGTCAGAGAGACAACCATCTACTACCACTCTCTGGCTTCTCCCACAAAGCCAATGTCAAATCCAAATTTACTACCTCATCTTGAATGCCAAATGACTGAACCTTCTTGACAAATCTCCCATGTGGGACCTTGCTAAAGTCCATGTAAACAAGATCCACTGCTTTGCCTTCATACACCTTCCTTGGAGCCTTCTTGAAAAACTCTGTAAGATTGGTAAGACATGATCTACAGAGCATGAAGCCATGCTGACTGTCCCTGATGGGCCCATGTCTATCCAGATGTTTATACCGTATAGTATATCCGGTCATATCAAACTCACCAGCCTATAATTTCCTGGCTAGTGTTCACAGCCCTTCTTAAACAGTGGAACAACATTGGCTATCTTCCAATCCTGTGGTACCTCTCCTGTTGCTAAGGATGATTTAAATATCTCGGCCAGAGCCCTGGCAATTTCTGCACTTGCCTCACACAAGGTCCGAGGGAACACCTTGTCAGGCCCTGAGGATTTATCCTCGCTGATTTGCCTTAGGATAGCAAACATCTCCTCCTCTGTAATCGGTGTAGGGTCCATGATGCCACTTTGCCTCACTTCTATACTCCTTGTCCACCTCCTGAGTAAATACAAATGCAAAGAATTGATTTAAGATCTCCCCCATTTGTTTTGGATCCACACATGATTCACCATTCTACTTTTTCAAAGGACCAATTTTGTCACTTGCAATCTTTTTGCTTTTGACATATCTGTAGAATCCATTAGAATTCTCCTTCACCTGTCTGCTAAAGCAACTTCGTGCCTTCTTTCAGCCCTCCTGATTTCCTTCTTAAGTGTTCTCTTGCATTTTTTATGCTGTATAGTCACCTCCTTTGCCTGCAGCTGCTATGAGCTTCCTTTTTTCTCTTAACCAGGCTTAATATCATTTGAAAACCATGGTGATATATACATACTTTGAAAATAGATTTACTTTGAACTTTGAGTACTCTGTTAAGTATGAATGAAATTTGGTGGTTGGACAACCTAGCTACTTTCGGAAAAGCACTGATGAGGTTAAACCTTTGAACCTCATACCAGTATTATTGGTTTGATTTAAATATGATAACATAATGGTTATATGCACAAAGGGATATTTTATTTACTCTGTCCTTCTGCACTGCAGAAACACATAATTACTCATAGACCCAAGCTGGTAACGTGTACTGAGGCTTCGTTCCAGTTGAATGAAACACACACTCAGTGGCCAGTTTATTAGGTACATGATTGTGTTCTGCTCCTGTAGCCCATCCACTTCAAGCTTCGACATATTGTGCATTTAGAGATGTTCTTCTGCACACCACTGTTGTAATGTGTGGTTATTTGAGTTACTGTCATCCTCCTGTCAGTTTGAACCAGTCTGGCCTTTCTCCTCTGGCCTCTCTCAGTAACAAGGTGTTTTTGCCTGCAGAACTGCCGCTCACTGGATTTCTTTTGCAGCATTCTCTGTAAACTCTAGAGACTGTTGTGCATGAAAATCCCAGGACATTCGCAGTTTCTGAGATACTCAAACCACCCCGTCTGGCACCAAAAATCATTCCACGGTCAAAGTCATATAGATCACAATTTTTTCCCATTCTGATGTTTGGCTGAACAACAACTGAACCTTTGGACCATGTCTACATGCTTTTATGCATTGAGTTGTTGCCACCTGATTGGCTAATTAGGTATTTGCATTAACGAGCAGGTGTATCTAATAAAGTGGCCACTGAGTGTGTACAATTACTGGTAGACCAAAGCTGACAACATGCCCTGATCCTCGGTTCATTTGAATGAAATATATTTCAATATGTCAATATCAATTCAACACCGAGTCATAACGATGGTCTACTGAACAGTTTCCTTCTTGAGTAGAGTATGATTTTTTTTTGATAATTACTCCCAAGGGCATTGCATAAATTGTATACATTGTATAAGTGAAAGTTGTTGGCTGATTAGACAATTTATTAGTTAGTAACCATGTCATATTATATAAGGGTGATAAAGAGGTGCATTTTGAATGACATCTCATGTGGCTGCTGAGGGAGGTGAATTTCGCAGGGGAGCAGGTTTGACAGACAGATGTGAGGACATGGAATCAGCATTGTCCTCTGGGAGTTGTCCTACAACCTATGTGGAAGCTAAATTTTACTTTAAAGTTCAATGTACATTTATTATCAAGTATGTATAAATTATATATCCATAAGGTTCATCTGCTTACAGGCAATCACAAAGCTAGAAACCCGGAAGAACCCATTTTAAAAAAAAGACCAACACTCAAAGTGCAGAGAGAAAAAACAATAGAAGCAAACAACAGCATTCGGAATGAAACTGGGTCCAGAGACATGAAGCCCAGAGCAGGCCCATCAACTCAGCCTCACAGCGAGACAAATGGCCGTGACGCTCACAGACGCAATGGCCGGGGCAGCCTCACAGCCTCAGCGCCACGCAGATCGGGGAAAACTCCGTCGAGCAGTGAGCAGACACAGCCCGACCCTCACCTCTGGCCCCAGCACCCTGCCTTTTCAGTCCATCTGGGCCGGCTTTTAAATTGTCCAAACACTAGATCAGCCCCCACACTAGGACTCTGCACTTTAAATATGCTGTTTGTGTTAAATATTATTTATTATAAATAATATTACCTATTTAATATTGAACAGGTTTATTTGTTATGAGCGGGGCATGTGAGATATAGAATAAGAGCATAGGAGGAGCCATTTAATTATATTTTAGCTCATAAGCTTCTCACTCCAGTAACCCGCCTCAGGCCTGAATCCATTTGTATATCCTCGCCAGTCAGAATCTGCCTTTTATAATGTTAGTCTGGTTATCAGGTCCGAAGATGCTCTCTGATTCATAATGGCCGTGGCATCTGCTTGTAGATATTGATGCGTTTGTTAAGTAATGCATTATATGGAGCACAGGATTAAACCATTCAGCCCAAATGGTCCATGACAGTTTTCTCTGCAGTGGTCTCCTCCTACATCTCTTCACCTCACTCAGTGTGAACCTCTATTCCTTTCTCACATGCCTGCTTATTCAATCTCCACTAAATGCACCGACACTCTGTGCCTTGACTTAGAAAATGGGAGTAAAGTCCATACCTGAATCAAGCTTCTCTTTGCTTTCCCCATGAGTAACTGTGTTCCATGTATTTAAAGTTAAAAACGCAAAGTAAAGAGATTATCAAAGTACAGATATATCCTCACCATATACTATTCTGAGATTCATTTTCCTGCAGGCATTCACAGTAGAGCAAAGAAATGCAATAAAATCTATGAAAAACTGTACACAAAGGCTGATAAGCAACCAATGGGCAAAACGGGACAAATTGTGCAAATATAAACAATCAAACAACAAACAAATAAATAAAAAATATTGCGGTCATGCATCGTAGAGTCCTTGGAAGTGAGTCCATCGGCTGTGATCAGTGATCAGTTCAGTCTGAAGTTGTCCACATGGGTTCGAGGTCTGATGGTTGAAGGGTAATTCCTGTTGCTGAATCAGGCTCCTGCACCTCCTTTGTGATGGTAGCAATGCAAAGAGAGCCCTAAAGGTAGAAAATACTGGAGCACTAATTAGGTCAGTGTGGTTTCTTTTTGTGAAATCCATTTAACAGAGGGATTTGAACCAGGGAGTTGTCATTTTTACTGATGCTTTGTGTTCATTTCAAATTCAAGTGAACTTAAATTAAAAAGAGAAATAGCTGGACTCACTCATCAGTTCAGGCAGCATCTGCAGAGAGAGAGAAGCAGAGTTAATTGATGACTTCATCTGAAATTGCTGCTTTCCTGTTTAACTTCCTCCTCAAGTGGAACATCTTCTCCGTCCTTTCAAATAATTAGGCACTGCTTTTATTTTCCTGCAACAACTTTTTGAGTACCTTAAAGTTATGCAAAACTTCTCTTTGGATGAAGGTTGTAGCTGAAATTAGTTTTCCAGATCTTGAAGCATGTTTGCTTATAAATTAGATCTGTGGTATCTCAGTTCAGTTATCAAACCCTTCCTGTGGGAAGTTCCTAGTTGGGCCTCGAGCTCACTTTTTACCCATTATGTTCCCAAGTGCTGCCTATTTAACAAAACAGAAAGTCAGTGCAGAGTAATTAAATCATACAGAGTTTAAAATGGAACAAAAGCTGCTGTAGATAGTCCCCAAAATACCTACACACAGGTGAACAACGTGCTGTATGTTATCTCACCGGATGTTAATAGTTGCATTGAGGGAAACAAAAACTCCAATGCTATTTGAATTTATGATTTTAATAAACTTCAGGCCATATGTGATTCCAAAGGAAATTTTCTGGAGAGATATTGAGAGGTGGTTTTGTTTGTCCTGTATCTTGCAGGACCTTCTGTATTTGAAAGGAAGGATATTTCTCCCATATGATTTGGCAAATTTACTGTATAACCACGAGACCATGGAAGCAGACCCAGAGACAAATACAAGACAACCATAATTCTGCAAAAGAAGAGATTTGTTTACTAAGTATCTGATGAACTACACTTTCTTGAGGAAAAGAGTCATAGATCCTCTCAATCTGTAAGGTTCTCTTTAATATGTCTACTGAATAGAAAAGCTTTAATAATCAGTTTATGACCCATAGATCATGGTTTTCCCTACCATACTTATTTCTCTACTTTTTTTGAAGAAGGGTCTCACTCCAGAACGTTGACTATTTACTCTTTTCCATAGATGCTGCCTGACCTGCTGAGTTCCTCCAGCATTTTGTGTGCGTTGCTTCCATTTTTCTTTCATCCACCTGCCTATTTAAGAGTTACGGAAAAGTCCCTAATGTTTCTGTTTCTATCACCACCCCAGCAATGTGTTCCACGTACACACTGCTCTCTGTGTAAAATAAAACACTTCTGACATCCCTCCTTCCCTCAAATTAACATAAAATTACGTCCTCTTATATAAGCCATTTCCACCCTGGCAAAAGGTGCTGGTTGCCCACTCTGTCACGCCTCTTATCTTCTTACCAGCAGACGAGATGCTGCAGGTGCTGGAAATCCAGAGAAACACACACAAAATGCTGGAGGATCCCAACATGCCAAGTAGAACCTGTGGATAGGGTTAAAGAGTTGACGTTTTGGGCAAGAACTGGAAAGGAAGGGTAGGAAGCCAAAATAAGAAGGTGGGTAGGAGGAGAAGGAATACAAGCTAGAAGGTGATGGGTGAACCCAAGTGAGGGGGAAGGTAGGTGGGTGGGCCACTTAGTGCCTCTGTCAAGTCACCTCTCATCCTCATTTGCTCCAAAGTAAAAGGCCCTAGATCTCTCAACTGATCCTCATAAGACATGCTGTCTAATCCAGGCAGCATCCTGGTAAATTTCCTCTGTACTCTCTCTGAAGCATCCACATTCTTCCTACAATTAAGCAACCAGAACTGAATACAATATTCCAAGTGTGGTCTAACCAGAGCTTTACTGAGCTGCCTCTTGCGTAGGGAACTCCAAAGATTCACAACCCTCCAGATGAAGAAATTTCTCCTCAGCTCGCTCTGAAACAGCCAACTCCTTACTCTGAGCTTGCTGGAATTTACAGACGGGGTAAATATCTTCCCTGCAACTGACCTGTCTCACCCTTTAATGATTTTGTACTTTTTGATGAGATTTTCTCTCCTTCTTCTAAACTCTAGAAAACACAGTCCCAGTCTTCCCAGTTGCAAATCCAATAATCCAGGCACCGATCTCGTCATGGTAGTGTAGTGGGTAGCGTAACACTGCTGTTGCACCAGCAATTGTGAGTTGGTATGTTTTCCTCGTGACCATGTAGATTTCCTCTGGGTGCTCTGGTTTTCTCCCACATTCCAAAGATGTACTGATTACTTGGTTAATTGATCACAGGGGCATAACTGGGCAGTGTGGGGTTGTTGGGCTGGAAGGTCCTGTATCTCTAAATTTAAAAAGAAGATAAAATAAACTACTGCGCTATAACAAAGCAGTGAAACTGGAAGATAGATCTTAGATTGTTCTCTAGACCCTCACAATTGCATATGAAACGGGAACTTTGATTTCTCCCAAACCACAGATGTCAACACACAGTTTTAGATGCATGACATCACTTGGCATTAAAACATGCCCTTGGGCCCACAGCATTCATGCAGACTATTAAGTACCCATCTAGCCCTGTCTATATTTCCTCTAGCATCCAGGCAACTCACCTCTCACCGGGTTTTCTGCTACCCTCCTAGCCTAGGGACTGTTCTGTGCACAAAGCCACCATTGAAGGTGTTTAATAGTTTTGGGATGTGCTGTCAGCAAGAAGCAGGCCACTCATCCCCTCAACCCTTCTTTATCATCAATACCATTCTTTCTCTTTTGCCTCAATTTCACGTTCCCACCCAATCCCCATCCCTCTAGGGGATTATCTTGCTGTTCATGCAGGCCTCTGACAACAGAGAAAACATTTTGTCTCAGTCAATATCTTCTAATGGAATGTTACCACCACTTATATGCGGCTGTCAACTAAAAGCAGTGCCCAGCTCTCGGTTTATTAATGCTGTTAGCCTAGGAGCATGCTTTGTTGAAATCAGTTAAGAGTCTGCATCCTGACCTTTCCACTAAATGCATCAGTAATAGGGTCAGATTCAGCGAATCACACAACACAGAAACAGACTCTTTGATCGAACTAGTCCGTGCCAAGCAAGATGCCCATCTAAACTAGTCCTGTTTGCCTGTGTTTGGCCCATTGCCCTCAAAACGTTTCCTATTCGTGACCCTCAGCTCGGCTCAGCACGTCACAGAAACCAGCCTCCTTTCTATAGACCCTGTCTATGCTTCTCACTGCTTCGGTAAAGCAGCTGGCATAATGAAAGACCACAACGCCCTGGGCCTTCTCTCTTCTCCTCCTTCCCAATGGGCACCATCATCATCATTATGTGCTGTGTTGTACGACATACTCTTTCCATGACCATCATCGTCCTTGGCAAATTTTTCTACAGAAGTGATTTGCCATTGTCTTCTTCGGGGCAGTGTCTTAACAAGACAGGTGACCCCAGCCACTATCAATATTCTTCAGAGATTTCCTACCTGGCATCAGTGATGACATAACCAGGACCTCTGATATGTACAATGGGCAGAAGGTACAAAAGCCTGAAAGCTCATACCATCAGGCCGAAGGACAACTTCTGTCCCACTGTTACTGATGATTAAATAGTTCTCTAGTACAATAAGTTAAAATCTTGGTCTTACAATCTACCTCAATACAATCTTGCAACTTATCATTTATCTACACTGCCCTCTTTTCTACATTGTTCTTGTTTTACCTTGTTCTACTGCAGTACATTGTATAATGATCGAATACTTATGAACAGTGTGCAAGGAAATCTTTTCACTGTATCTCGGTACATATGACAATAATTCAATAATTATTGACAATAACAACCAATTCTAGCTCCAATTACAATTCCTAAAACCTGTCCAGGTACCTTTATTGTACCTGCTCAAATCAAGTCAAGTTTAATTATCAGTAAACTATAGGTGGATACAGCCGAATGAAACTGTGTTCTTCTGGGCCCAAGATGCAAAACATACACAGCACATTCAAAGAAGCAGGACGAAAAATAGTGACGCAAGAAAGCAAACATATATTCCAAACCCTGAGTGACATGTCCCACAAATTGATGGTACAGTTCCTGGAAGTAAGACCCGTCATTGCACAGAACAAACACAGGAGGGCAGCACCAATGGGAGAGGACAGCCCCTTGCCCAGCAGCAGGCAAGCCTGGGGCTCAACCCCTCCCTCAGGCAGTTCATTCCACAGGTGGACCACTGTCTAGGTAAAAAAAAAATGCCTCTCACCTTAAACTTATACCCTGAAGATCTTAATGCCACAAAAAGTCTATGTACATCTGCCCTTTCTATGGCCCTTGTGATTTTTTTCCAATTCTATATGACCCCTCGTTCTTCTGTGCTTAAAAAAAGTAAAGTTCACTGGAACACAATAAGTTGGGATTTAAAAAATCATAAACATTGGAAGATAGAAAATAAGAACAGCCGGAGGCTATTCTGCCCCTCTAGTATATTCCATCATCTAGTACGATCATAGATGATCATTTATTTATTGAGATACAGTGGAGAATAGACCGTTCTGACTCTTTGAGCCATGCCATACAGCAATCTCCCGATTTAATCCTAGCCTAATCACGGGATAATTACAATGATCAACTAACCTCCCATCTGGTACGTCTTTGGACTGTGGGAGGAAACTGGAGCACCCGGAGGAAACACACGGTGTCACAGGGAGAACGTACAAATTCCTTACAGGCAGCGATGGGAATTGAACCCAGGTCACTGGTACAGTAAAGCGTTGTGCTAACCACTATGCCACCCTATATTCATATTCATATACAGTACAAATTTCTCCCCATATGCCTCGATCCCTCTAGCACCAAGAATTATACATTGTACTTAGCAAAGTCTTTTGAGGTTGTGGAACATCTTACTTGTGCTGTTTTTATTTAAGTAGGGTTGTTGCATTAAGAGACCATTTTAGGTGTTTCTGTTTGAATTCTGCACTTGAGACGTACTGGGTTAAAATTTTAGGATGCTCTGAAGATTTAGCTAAAAACGGAATTAGTTATTCCAGCTGCATCTTGCAAATAAAGATCCTACAAAATTGTAATCTTCAGTGATTTAAGGCAATCAATATCATTCGGAGTTCTTCAGAAATGTATCAGTTGTTGTGCTTACTTTCTTCTCTGCCTCAGACTTTGAATGTAAATAGAATCACGCTGTATTGGATTTAATAAGGAGGATAAATTCTCAATCTCCCAAACCACTGAAACCACATGGCTGTTTTGCCCTTTCTGCTTCTAAGAAGTCGAGTAATTATTGTCCCTGTTTTCTCTTTAGCTCTGTTGTGATGCTTTTGGTTTCCAAGAGCCGTAACATTAGTTATGATATACTTTGGGCATTTCTATGTGCTCAGTTATCATGGCAAGTGCATACTAAAGTGCCTCCAGCTTCCTATGAGAGATGGAAAAGGAGTGAAAGACGGTAATAAAGAGAGAGACAGAGAGAGAAAGAGAGAGAAAGAGAAGGAGTGAAGAGAACATGAAAGGGGGATATAGAGTAAGATAATGAGGGAGAGAAGATGGATTGGTTATTTCAGTCCCATTAGTCTACTCCATCACTTAATATGATCAGGGATGAACATGCTTAGCCCCTTGATCCAACTTTCTCCCATATTACTTGATCCCGTCAGCACTGAGAACAGTACCTTCAGCAAGAAAGGGAAAGGAGAATGGTGGTTTTAAAAAAAAACACGGAATGCTGGAGATATTCACCAGCATCTGTGAAGAGAAGTTCAGAGTTTCGTGTCAATGACCATTCATACGTTCCTTGCTCCAGATTCAGATTTCCAGCATTGGCAGCTTTCTGTTTTGGATTTCTCCTGAGTATCACATGTTAGAAATTGCACAGAGATGGGACTAGAACATTAGTAATAGAATATGGAGAAACAGCCAGCCTGTTCTCATGGCCTATCACAGAGGCATAAAGACCCTCAAGGTGACTAACCAGGCAGATGATGGTAACTTGCAGATCTCAGTTTCAACACATCAAATAAAGTACAGGGAAGAGAATTGCTTAGTACATGCACTAGGAAGCTCTAATCCACAGGGACTGCATGGTTTCTTCTAACTGCAGGGAGAATGAAACAGATCTCCAAGTCTTAAAATCAAATCAAGTTCAATCAATGGTTCCAGGCTAAATGGAGTTGGAGTTTTTGCTTATTGCTAGATCCACTTCGACTTCCCAGTGGTACACTGCTTTAATCCATCAAGCTCTTGTCTCCTATCACGTCCCTGCCTCCACCAATGGGAAATGTCCAAGACAGCCTGCATCTAAAGGCCTTACACTTCCCTATTATCTCCAGCTGCTTGCGGCTCCTGTGCACAAACAGAATTTCTCATTATGCATCCTCCACAGCTGATCAAATCTGCAGGGAGTTTCTCCTCTACCCTAATTGATCGGTGTGCCGATAGTTCAGATTTCATCAAAATCAACTGAAATTGCATACCAGTTGGAGTGGGTAAATTCCTGTCAAATCAAGCGTATATAACCATAGAAATTGCAGCACAGGAGAAGGACATTCTGCCCAGTCTGACTCTACTGGCCAACAGTGGGCCAACACTACCAGAAGTATCAGTGAGTCATCCAGCTTGGAAACACACCTTTCAGTCCATGAAGGTCAGGCTGACTATCCAGCACTCATTTATACTAATCCTACATTATTCTCATTTAGCAATCAGAAATTGACCATAGATATAGGAGCAGAATTAGGCCATTTGGCCGTCTAGTCCGATCTGCCATTTCATCATGTCTGATCCAATTTCCCTCTCAACCCCAATCTCCTGCCTTCTCCCCGTATCCCTTCATTCCCTGACCAATCAAGAATCTATCGACCTCTGCTTTAGAGGTGTATGAGATGAGGAGAGGCATTGATCGTGCGGCTGGTCAGAGGCTTTTCACCAGGGCTGAAATGGCTAGCATGAGAGGGTACAGTTTTAAGGTGCTTGGAAGTAGCTATAGAGGAGATGTCAGGGTTACGTTTTTTACACAGAGAGTGGTGAGTGCGTGGTATGGGCTGCCGGCAACGGTGGTGGAGGCGGATACGATAGGGTCTTCTAAAAGACTCCTGGATAGGTACATGGAGCTTAAAAAGATAGAGGGTTATGGGTAATTTCTAAGGTAAGGACATGTTCGGCACAGCCTTGTGGGCCAAAGGGCCTGTATTGTGCTGTAGGTTTTCTGTGTTTCTATGTTTCTAAATATTCATAAAGACTTGCTCTCCACAGCAGCCTGTGGCAAAGAATTCCACAGATTCACCACTCTCTGGCTAAAGAAATTCCTCCTCATCTCCATTCTAAAAGGACATCCCTCTATTCTGAGGCTGTGTCCTCTGGTCTTAGGCCAAAACTGCTCACAGTACTGCAAGTGAGGCCTCACCAGTGCTTTATAAAGTTGCAACATTACATCCTTGCTGACAGGCAACTTCTGCAACTTCTCTTGTGCCAAGCTATATCAGTTTCCATCGTTCATTTGTATTCATCAGCTGTATGGAGACGGGGAGCTTGCTGCATCGGCAATAGCTTATTCAACACATCATACTGCCCTGGCTTCATACTTGCATATCATGTAGACAGTTGGGACGCAACATCTGTAATCAATCCCAACCAACCGAGGGCCGTCCATGCAGACAGGGTGAATGTGTGTCAGGCCTGCTCCTGCTGTCATTCCCCAGTCTGTACATGAAGACACCAGCCAGTACGATTCACTTGCCACTCGTTCCGGACTCATCGGCCTGCTGCCTATTTAACCCCAATGCTCATCCATAGTTTTTGTTCTCTCATTGAACCAGCTGGCCTCAATCAGCTGCTCCTGGCTTTCACTCTCCCTGTCTAAAGTTTCCCCCATTACCCGCTGTGTTTAGTTTCTGTTCTGTTTTGTTTTGTGGCCCCTCATGGTTTCTTACTTTGCAGTCTATCAGTAAAGTTATCATTCACCACTGAATAGTTCCTAACTGCTCTGTCCATTTCATGACGGATAATATCTGGAGATGTAAAATCATATAGGGCCAATATACAGAGTCACTTTTTCCCAGGGTTTGGGAATCAAGAGTTAAACAGCCATAGATTTAAGTGTGTGTGTGGGTTGTGTGTGTGTGTGTGGGTTGTGTGTGCGCATGTGTGTGGGGTGTGTGTGTGTGTATGGGGGTGTGTGTAGACTGTGCATGTTGGTGTGTGCGTGTGTAGGTTGTGTGTGTGGGGTGTGTGCGTGTGTGTGAGTGTGCGCGCATGTGCGTGTGTGTGTAGGGCTCAGAGGGGGTAGGGTGTACAGAGCTGTCAGGGAAAATGTTTGAGGAAGGTATGTTATTGTACTCCAGGGAGCACGAAGCACGGAATCAAATATCGCTGTGATAATTGTACATTCTAGTATCAATTGTTTGGCGACAATAAAGTATAAAGTAAGTAATATTAATAACATTTGAAAGATACCTGGACAGGTGCCGCATATGGAAATGTTTAGAGGCTAATAGGCCAAACAGAGAGAACTTGACTAGCTTTGGAGGGACTTTGGTTGGTATGGGCCTTTTGGGCCAAATGGCCTGATTCTGTTTAATTACTCTGTACTATTTTGATATACTTAAAGATAAACAGACTGCAGTATATAGTGTTGCAGTTACAGAGAAAGCAGTTCTTCTGGAATTCCACGAACATCCTCGAGATTCAGCCACACTCCTACACCCCAAGGGCAAGTTACAGTGATAAGTGAACGTATGATGTCTTTAGGATGTGGGAAGAAACTGGAGCACACAGTTATAGAGAGAGAGCACCACCCAGACAGCACCGGCAGTGGCTCAGTGAAGCGGGAAGGCAGCAGTTCTGTTGTCTTCACTTCTAGGAGGCTAAGTGTCTACATCGCCTATGCTTCCACATTTCTGCGTACAATTTCCGTTTGTTTTGACCACCACTTTAATCTCATGTCCTCTTGCTTTTGGACTTGGTATCAGGGAGAACATTTACCTGATCAAAATCTAGATTTTCCACATCTCCTGCAAGTAATCTCTCAGCTTCCATTCTTAATCCCAGTTTCTCCTGTCTTTTTGCAGAACTGATGTCAATCATCCCTAGTACCAAATCCCCAGTTCCCCGTAGTTCTTGCAATTCTTCTGAAATTATTTCATCCAGATTTGGACATAGTGCTGTAGTGATTTATAAAGATTTAGCATTAATTTCCATGCTTTTGTGTACAGATCCCCTATTAATAAAGTTGATGAATACCATATTCTTTTTAACATCCACCCGAGCCTGCCTTGCTATCTATCTGGATTTAGGTAACCTATTCCTTCAAACTTTCCTATTATAACTCAAAACAGTACTGTTCATTCATATCAACTCTCTGTATTCTTCCTACTAATACAGATCATTTCACACCCTGTCCCACAACCTTATGGCCTGTACCAACTCCTGAAATTTGTTCCTACCCTCTTTAATGTGTACTCTATTTCTGTTTTTTGGATTTTTGCATATCTACAGTCATTAATATATAGAGTAGGAGAACCATAGTGTCTTAGAGCATGTGAACAGTCTTTTCAGCCCAATTCAGTCATGCCCACTGTGTTGGTTAGTGAGTTGGTTTCATCTGCCCGTGTTCGGCCTATTGCCCTCAAAACATCGTCTATGCATGTAAAATAAATTTGTAAATGTTGCTAATGTGTCTGCCTCCATCTCTATTCAGGCAGCTCACTTCAGTTCACACCACTGTTTGTAAGTGACAAAGATGTCCTGATGTCCTTTTTAAATTGCTTGCCACTGACCTTAAACCTATGCCATCTTGTATTAGCATGCACTCACCGGGAAAAGTCCAAGCATTTTTTTTTATGTTTTAAATTTTATTGAGATACAAGGCCGAATAGGCCCTCCTGGCCCTCTGAGCCATGTGGCCCAGCACTCCCCTGATTTAATCCCAGCCTAGTCATGGGACAATTTACTGTATAATGACCAATTAAACTACCAACTGGTAGGTCTTTGGACTGTGGGAGGAAACTGGATCAGCCAGAGGAAACCCATATGGTCACCGGGAGAAAGTACAAAGTCCTTACAAAGAGCAGCTGGAATTGAACCCAGGTCACCTATACAGCTAGCCACTGTGCTCCTGAGCTGACCCGTCTATGCAGCTATCTTATGTACCTTTGTCAAGTCATCCTTCCATTCTCTACATTCCAGAGGATGAAGTTTTAGCTTGCATAACTTCTCCTTGTAATTCAGGTCCACAAATCCAGGCAATGCCCTAATATATTTTGTCTGCATTCTTTCCAGTTTATAATCATTCTTATAATAAGTTGACCAAAACTGTACACAGTACGCCAACAAGCCTCACCAACATCTTATTCAGAAATATCTGAAATATATAAATACCTCATTTGATTGCTCTCCTGTGATGTTCCTTCAATATTTTGCTACGTTAATTGTGCTGTATACTTAGAGGCTACTTTATTAGGTACAGCTGTACACATGCTCATTAATAATAATATCTAATCAGTGAATCATGTGGCAGCAACTTAGTGCATAAAAGCATGCGGCATGGTCAAGAGGTTCAGTTGTTGTTCAAGCAGAATGGGGAAGAAATGTGATCTAGTGGCTTTGACCGTGGAATGATTGTTGGTGCCAGACGGGGTGGTTTGAGTATCTCAGAAACCGCTGATCTCCTGGGATTTTCACACACAACAGTCTCAACAGTTTACAGAGAATGGTGTGAAAAAAGAAAAAAAAAACCTCGAGTGGGCAGTGGGTCTGTGGGCAAAAACACCTTGTTAATGAGAGAGGTCAGAGGAGAGTGGCCAGACTGGTTCAAGCTGAGAGGAAGGCAACAGGGACTCAGATAACCACAAATTACAACAGAGGTGTGCAGAGGAGCATCTCTGAATGTACATCGTTTCGAACCTTGAAGTGGATGGGCTACAGCAGCAGAAGACCACGAGCCTTCACTCAGTGGCCACTTCGTTGGGTACAGGAGATACCCAATAAAGTGGCCACTGGGTGTATACATGTACGTTTTGTTGTTTCAGAGAGTTCTTAATTCTTATCTATTGGGAATATAACTGAAAAAATTCTGGGCAATCCAAACCCTGAGTGTTCAGCACAGCCCCCCCACATTGTATCCGTAGTCACCAGAGGACTTATATTGCTGCTGTTCCCTGTAGTTTTGTTTTGCAAGCAAGCTCATTGTCCAGATAATCCATGTTAAGAGGCTTTGCAGAGCTAAATATTGGTGAGAGCTCCATGCAGTTTTTCAAATCTGTTTAACTTCTCTCTCCAATGACCTTGAAATCGGTAAAACCTACTATTTTTTCTTACCGGTTAAGTTGAATATAACTGTGTCTTTTCAGTAACCAACTCAGAAAAGACAATCCAAGGATCCGGAATATAACTCCAAGCAGAGTTGTACATACCCACAGTCTGATGCACTTTGATAATAATACAGTTCTGGAAATTTTTAAAATGAAAAATGGCATGTCCTTACCAACCTTTAACAATTTTTCTCATCGGACCATTGAAAGCATTCTGTCTGGATGCATAATAGCTTTGTAGGGCGCCTCACACAGAATGCTCAGCAGGTCAGGCAGCATCTGTGGGGAGGAATAAACCGTCGGCGTTTCAGGTCTAGACCTTTCTTCTGGACTGGAAAAGAAGGGGGGAGACGCCAGAATAAAATGTGGCTGGAGGGGAGAGAGACTAGCTAGAAGGTGATAGGTGAAGCCATGTTAAAGAGCCAGAAAGGAAAGAATCTGATGGGAGAGGAGAGTGAACCAGGGGGGAGAGGGAAGGAGGAGGGGTCCCAATGAAAGTGATAGGCAGATAAGAAGAGGTAAAATGTCTGAGTGGGGAACAGAAGAAGGGAGGGGGAGGGATTTCTTTTACCAGAAAGAGAAATCGATGTTCATGCCATCAGGTTGGAGGCTACGCAGACGGCATATAAGGTGTTGCTCCTCCATCCTGAAGGCGGCCTCATTGTGGCGGAAGAGGAAGTCATGGACCAACGTTTCAGAATGGCAATGGGAATCAGAAGTTAAATGTTTGGCCACCAGGTGTGTTCGATGAAGTGGTCTCCCAATTTATAACAGGTCTCACCAATGTAGAGGAGGCCGCCTCGGGAACACTGGGCACAACAGACAACACCAGCAGATCCACAGGTGAGATGTTTCAGAGGGAGCAGGGTTTCAGATTTCAGGATAATTTGGACCTCTTCTGGGGCAGGTGGGACCTGTACAAGGGAGATGGGTTACACTTGAACTACAGGGGGACCAATATCCTTTCAGGGAGGTTTGTTAATGCTATTGGGGGGGCTTTAAACTAGATTTGCAGGGGGATGGGAACCAGAGTGCCAGAGCTGACAGTGGAGCTGGGGTGAAGATAAATGATGTTAAAAGTTCAAGCAAATCCACTAATAGAAAGGTTGTGAGTGGTGGTAAAAATCTTCTGAGGTGTATATATTTCAATGCTAGGAGTATTGCAGGGAAGGCGGATGAGATGAGGGCGTGGATTGACACGTGGAATTATGACATTGTAGCAATTAGTGAAACTTGGCTACAGGAGAGGCAGGACTGGCAGCTTAATATTCCAGGGTTCCGATGTTTCAGATGTGATCAAGGCAGAGGAGTGAAAGGTGGGGGAGTAGCATTGCTTGTTAGGGAAAATATTACAGCAGTGCTCAGGCAGGACAGATTAGAGGGCTTGTCTACTGAGTCCTTATGGGTGGAGCTGAGAAACAGGAAAAGTATGGCCGCATTAGTGGGATTGTATTCAGACCACCCAATAGTCAAAGAGAATTGGAAGTGCAAATCCGCAGAGAGATAGCAGGCAACTGCAGGAAACATAAAGTTGTGGTGGTAGGGGATTTTAATTTTCCATATATTGATTGGGTCTCCCATACTGTTAGGGGTCTACATGGTTTAGAGTTTGTAAAATGAGTTCAGGAAAGTTTTCTAAATCAATATATAGAGGGACCAACTAGAGGGGATGCAATATTGGATCTCCTGTTAGGAAACAAGTTAGGACAAGTGACAGAAGTCTGTGTAGGGGAGCACTTTGGTTCCAGTGATCATAACACCATTAATTTCAAATTGATCATGGACAAGGATAGATCTGGTCCTCGGGTTGAGGTTCTTAACTGGAAGAAGGCCAAATTTGAAGAAATGAGAAAGGATCTAAAAAGCATGGATTGGAACAGGTTGTTCTCTGGCATGGATGTGATCAGTAGGTGGGAAGCCTTCAAAGCAGAAATTTTGAGAGTGCAGAATTTGTATGTTCCTGTCAGGATTAAAGGCAAGTTGAATAGAAATAAGGAACCTTGGTTCTCAAGGGATATTGCAACTCTGATAAAGAAGAAGAGGGAGTTGTATGACGTGTATAGGAAGCAGTGAGTAAATAAGGTGCTTGAGGAGTATAAGAAGTGCAAGAAAATACTTAAGAAAGAAATCAGGAGGGCTAAAAGAAGACATGAGGTTGCCTTGGCAGTTAAAATGAAGGATAATCCAAAGAGCTTTTACAGGTATATTAAGAGCAAAAGGATTGTAAGGGATAAAATTGGTCCTCTTGAAGATCAGAGTGGTCGGCTGTGTGCGGAACCAAAGGAAATGGGGGAGATCTTAAGTAGGTTTTTTGCGTCTGTGTTTACTAAGGAAACTGGCATGAAGTCGATGGAATTAAGGGAAACAAGTAGTGAGATCATGGAAACTGTACAGATCGAAAAGGAGGAGGTCCTTGCTGTCTTGAGGAAAATTAAAGTGGATAAATCCCCGGGACCTGACAGGGTGTTCCCTCGGACCTTGAAGGAGACTAGTGTCGAAATTGCAGGGGCCTTGGCTGAAATATTTAAAATGTTGCTGTCTACAGGTGAGGTGCCAGAGGATTGGAGAGTGGCTCATGTTGTTCCGTTGTTTAAAAAAAGGATCGAAAAGTAATCCAGGAAATTATAGGCCAGTAAGTTTAACGTTGGTAGTAGGTAAGTTATTGGAGGGAGTACTAAGAGACAGAATCTACAAGCATTTGGATAGACTGGGACTTATTAGGGAGAATCAACATGGCTTTGTGCATGGTAGGTCATGTTTGACCAATCTATTGGAGTTTTTCGAGGAGGTTACCAGGAAAGTGGATGAAGGGAAGGCAGTGGATATTGTCTACATGGACTTCAGTAAGGCCTTTGACAAGGTCCCACATGGGAAGTTAGTTAGGAAAATTCAGTCGCTAGGTATACATGGAGAGGTGGTAAATTGGATTAGACATTGGCTCGGTGGAAGAAGCCAGAGAGTGGTGGTAGAGAATTGCTTCTCTGAGTGGAGGCCTGTGACTAGTGGTGTGCCACAGGGATCAGTGCTGGGTCCATTGTTATTTGTCATCGAGATCAATGATCTGGATGATAATGTGGTAAATTGGATCAGCAAGTTTGCTGATGATACAAAGATTGGAGGTGCAGTAGACAGTGAGGAAGGTTTTCAAAGCCTGCAGAGGGACTTGGACCAGCTGGAAAAATGGGCTAAAAAATGGCAGAAGGAGTTTAATACTGACAAGTGTGAGGTATTGCACGTTGGAAGGACAAACCAATGTAGAACATACAGGGTTAATGGTAAGGCACTGAGGAGTGCAGTAGAACAGAGGGATCTGGGAATACAGATGCAAAATTCCCTAAAAGTAGTGTCACAGGTAGATAGGGTCATAAAGAGAGCTTTTGATACATTGGCCTTTATTAATCAAAGTATTGAGTATAAGAGCTGGAATGTTATGATGAGGTTGTATAAGGCATTGGTGAGGCCGAATCTGGAGTATTGTGTTCAGTTTTGGTCACCAAATTACAGGAAGGATATAAATAAGGTTGAAAGAGTGCAGAGAAGGTTTACAAGGATGTTGCCGGGACTTGAGAAATTCAGTTACAGAGAAAGGTTGAATAGTTTAGGACTTTATTCCCTGGAGCGTAGAAGAATGAGGGGAGATTTGATAGAGGTATATAAAATTATGATGTACAGATAGAGTGAATGCAAGCAGGCTTTTTCCACTGAGGCAAGGGGAGAAAAAATACCAGAGGACATGGGTTTAGGGTGAGGGGCGAAAAGTTTAAAGGGAACATTAGGGGGGGCTTCTTCACACAGAGAGTGGTGGGAGTATGGAATAAGCTGCCAGACGAGGTGGTAAATGCGGGTTCTTTTTTAATATTTAAGAATAAATTGGACAGATACATGGATGGGAGGTGTATGGAGGGATATGGTCTGTGTGCAGGTCAGTGGGACTAGGCAGAAAATGGTTTGGCACAGCCAAGAAGGGCCAAAAGGCCTGTTTCTGTGCTGTAGTTTCTATGGTTTCTATGTTGCCTCACCTGGAGGGATTGTTTGGGGTGAGGATGGAGGTGAATGGGCAGGTGTATCACTTCTGTTGCTTGCAGGAATAAATGCCGGGAGGGAGGTTAGTCAGGAAGGATGAATGGACAGGGGAATCACAGAGGGAGTGATCCCTGCAGAAAGCGGAGGGAGGGGGGAGAGGTGAAGATGTGTTTGGTGGTAGGGTCCCTTTGCAGATGGCAGAAGTTGTGGAGAATGATCTGATAGTTTCGGAGGCTCATAGGGAGGTGGGTAAGGACAAGAGGAACTCTGCCACTGATAAGCTGGCGGGGAGATGGGGTGAGCACAGATGTTCGGGTAATGGAGGAAAAGCAGGTGAGGGCAGCATCAGTTGTGGAGGAATGGAAACCCGGTTCTTAGAAGGAGAATATTTCTAATGTCCTGGAAATGAAAGTCTGGGAACAGATGCAGTGGAGATGAAGGAACTGAGAAAAGGGAATAGCATCTTTACGGGAGAGAGGGTGGGAAGAGGTACAGTCACGGTAACCATGAGCATCAGTAGATTTATACAAGTTGTCAGTCAACAGTATGTCTCCAGAGATAGAGACAGAAAGATCAAGAAAGGGGAGGGAGGTGTCAGAAATGGACCAAGTGAATTTAAGGGGTGGGTGGACGTCAGAGGCAAAGTTGATGAAACTAACAAGCTGAGCACGTGGACATGAAGCAGCATCAGTGCCGTTATCAAGGGAGCAGAGGAAGAGTTGGGGAGCATTCCCAGGGAAGGCTTGGGATATGGAGATATTGAACGGCAACTGCTCTACACTTGACTACAAGAAGTAGCAGAGAGCTGTGGATACAGCTCAGAACATCTCTGACACCAAACTCTTCTCTAAGGACTCTGTCTATACTTCTTTCTGTTTCAGTAAAACAGCCGGCATAATCAAAGACCCCATCCACCCCAGGTATTCTCTCTTCTCTTACAAAGCCTAAAAGCATGAACCTTCAGCTCAAGAACAGTTTCTAACCTGCTGTTATAAGACTTTTGAATGGGCAGCACAGTGGCACAGCAGATAGCTCAGTTGCTTCACAGAACCAGTGACGACTGATCAGGGTTCAATTCCCACCACTGTCTGCAGTGAATTTGTATGGTCTCCCAGTGTCTGTGTGGGTTTCCTGTGGGTGCTCTAATTTCCTCCCACATTCAAAGGACATACAGTTAGGGTGAGTCAGTTATGAGCAAGCTACAGTTTGCCAGAATTAAGGCAAAATTTGTGGGCTCTCCCCAGCACAATCCTGTCTGATCTGATTTGACAAAAATTTGCATTTCACTGTAAATCTAAACCTTTAAAAATTCAAACATTTCTCTGGCTCCCTGATATGATAAGATGGACTCTTCACCTCACAATCTACCTCATTATGACCTCGCACCTCACTGTCTGCCTGCACTGAACTTTCTTGGGAACGGTCTTACTTCATTCTGCATTCTGTAATTGTTTTACCTTGTAAGACCTCAGTGCATTGTGTAATGACTTGCTGTGTACGCAAGACAATCTTTTCACAGTATCTTGGTACATGTGACAATACAATGCCAATCTTCGAACAGTCAGTGTTTCTTCTCACCCAAGCCCCCACAACTTTTCTCCCCAATATAGCAGAACTGTGATCTGGACTCCTCCATCTCACTGACGTTCAATTGATGCTGCCATCCAAAATCCTTCTATGATATGACTACCTGCCTCTGAAGCTCTCTTGCCACTGGCTTGGAGGACTCACTGGAGCTATAGTAACATGCAGAGGATGTTTCCATTAGTTGGAGAGTCTAGGACCCAAGAGCACCACCTGCGAATAAAGGCATGTCCCTTTAAAACACATCGGGAAGAATTTCTTCAGCCATAGGATGGTGAATCTGCAGAATTTGTTGCCACGTGAGAACCATGTTTGGATTTATTTAGGCAGAAATTGATGGGTTCTTGATTGCTAAAGGAGTTAAAGGTGATTAAGTCAAGAGAATGGGGTTGAAAAATAACTCCCATGAGTGAATGGTGGAGCAGCCTTGATGGACCAAATGGCCTTACTCTGCTCCTATACTTATGGATTTGTGATATTATATTAAATTTACTCATGGCCCAGAGGTCCATGAGCCGGTTCTCATTGACGGATCAGAGTGGAGAGGGTTAGCAGCTTTAAATTCTTGGGTGTTACTATTTCAGAGGACTTGTCCTGAGCCGAATACATAAGTACTATTGCGGAGAAAGTAAGGCAGCACCTCTGCTTCCTGAGCAATCTGCAGAGATTTGGCACGATATCTAAAACTTCCACAAACTCCCATAGATGAGTAGTGGAGAGTGTATTGACTGGCTGCATCACGGCCTGGTATGGAGATACCTTTGAACAGAAAATCCTACAAAAGATAGTGGATTGGCCCAGTACATCAGGGGTAAAGCCCTCCCAACCATTGAGCACATCTACATGAAATTAGTAGGAAAGCAGCATCCATCATCAGAGATCCTCACCACCCAGCCTATGCTTTTTTCTCACTGCTGCCATCAGGTAGAAGGTACAAGAGCCTCAGGATTTACATCACCAGGTTCAAGAACAGTTACTACCCCTCAGTCATCAGGTACTTGAGCAAAGGGGTAACTGCACTCACCTGCCCATCCATTGAGAATTTCCCAAAACCAACGATCTCACTTTCAGGACTCGTTATTATGTTATTTGATGTTCTCATTATTTACTGCTATTTATTTATATTTACATTTGCACAGTTTGTTGTCTTCTGTACTCTAGTTGATCTTTCATTGATCCTGTTATAGTTACTATTCTATAGGTTTACCTAGTATGCCAGTAGAAAAACGAATCTTAGTCTTGATTCTGGCAACATATATGTGTGTAACTCTCAGTTCGGCTAGCGGCTTAATCTATAGCCCCCGGCCCGGCGAAACTTAAGAAATCTCATTTGAGTGGATGCTGCATGATGTGTCCCCTGTTACAAATCAGTACCCCGAAATAACAAACAGTACACAATATGTGATTTAACAATTGAGCTTTATAATTCTTAAATTGACTATATGGTTAGTAAAGAAAACAAAAAAAGAAAAAGGGCCCATCCTCATGAAACAGTTTAATGCGCAACGTGGAGCTCACTGTTCGACCTCCTCCAATCGTCGCTGACCTTCGGACCCTCACCCCAAGTCCACTTCGTCCGGTGGTCTACCGACTCTCTCCATTCGCGTCTTCTCCCCTCACCTCTCCCCGGCAAAAGACCGCGAATTCCCAGCTCCCAGACACACGAGAAAGAACAACATCCTACTCATTGGCTACCATGCCCCATTATCTCTAGTCATAACCCCAACATTGCTGCCACAGAGAAACCATTACCTCAGCAGTGAAACATTACAGAGAGGCCATTACATTAGCAGTGAAACCTTACAGCGCGTTACACGTACTTAGTAAATAAAATTTACTTTGAACTCAGATTGTATAGCAGGGATGTAAACTATTCAGCCCAACTGATCCAGGCTGGAGTCTGTGCTTTGTGTAAGACTCCTTCCACTCTTCTGCCAACTTCATAACTTACAGCAAAGATTGTAAACCTTAAAGTAGAAATTGATAGGTTCTTGATTAATAAGGACATCTAAGGTTATGGGGAGAAGGCAGGAAAAATTATGTTGAAAGGGAAAATAAATCAACCATGATTAAATGGTCAGCTGACTTGATGGGCTGAATGGCCTAATTTTGATCCTAACATCACGTTGGGTCAAACATGATGATCAGACTCTATTACATGATTAGTTAGTCTTTATCTGGAGAGAAGGAACAAGGAGATGTCTAGAGGGAGGTGCAAAAAGAGTGGGAGGAAAGTGTTGTACATTACAAAAACCTTTCCAGTCATCTTAACTTGAACAACCTCTTTAAGGATCACTAGCTATATTGTTCAAGACCCAGTTAAGCAGAAACGGCCCAACTGTACTCCAACAGTATGCCACTCTGTATACCATTGCCCCAAGGAACCCGGTCCACTGTGGCAGAGAAGGTCCAGTGTGGTGGAAAAGATAGAGGGTTGAGGGTGGAGGGTGGAGTGGGGGGATGGAGGGTGGAGAGTGGGGTGGATGGAGGGTGGAGGGTGGAGTGGGGGGGATGGAGGGTGGAGGATGGAGTGTGGGGGATGGAGGGTGGAGGATGGAGGAGGGTGGAGTGGGGTGGATGGAGAGTGGAGAATAGAGTGTGGGGGATGGAGGGTGGAGTGCGGGGGATGGAGTGCGGGGGATGGAGTGCGGGGGATGGAGTGCGGAGGGTGGAGTGCGGAGGGTGGAGTGTGGAGGGAGGGTGGAGGGTGGAGGGAGGATGGTGTGTGGAGGATGGAGTGTGGAGGGAGGATGGTGTGTGGAGGGAGGATGGTGTGTGGAGGGAGGGTGGAGGGAGGATGGTGTGTGGAGGATGGACAATGGAGGGTGGAGTGTGGAGGGCGGATGGTGTGTGGAGGGTGGAGTGTGGAGGGAGGGTGGAGGGTGGAGGGTGGAGTGTGGAAGGTGGAGTGTGGAGGGAGGGTGGAGCGTGGAGGGTGGAGGGAGGGTGGAGGGTGGAGCGTGGAGGGTGGAGTGTGGAGGGTGGAGTGTGGAGGGAGGGTGAAGGGTGGAGGGTGGTCTGTGGAGGGAGTGTGGAGGGTGGATGGTGTGAGGATGGTGGAGTGTGGAGGGAGGATGGTGTGTGGAGGGTGGAGGGAGGGTGGAGGGAGGGTGGAGAGAGGATGGTGTGTGGAGGGTGGAGTGTGGAGGGAGGATGGTGTGTGGAGGGTGGAGTGTGGAGGGAGGATGGTGTGTGGAGGGTGGAGGGAGGATGGTGTGTGGAGGGTGGAGGGTGGAGTGTGGAAGGAGGGTGTGTGGAGGGTGGAGGGTGGAGGGAGGATGGTGTGTGGAGGGTGGAGTGTGGAGGGAGGATGGTGTGTGGAGGGTGGAGGGAGGATGGTGTGTGGAGGGTGGAGGGTGGAGTGTGGAAGGAGGGTGTGTGGAGGGTGGAGGGTGGAGGGAGGATGGTGTGTGGAGGGTGGAGTGTGGCGGGAGGGTGGAGGGAGGATGGTGTGTGGAGGGTGGAGGGAGGATGGTGTGTGGAGGGTGGAGTGTAGAGGGAGGGTGGAGGGTGGAGGGAGGATGGTGTGTGGAGGGTGGAGGGTGGAGTGTGGAAGGAGGGTGTGTGGAGGGTGGAGGGTGGAGGGAGGATGGTGTGTGGAGGGTGGAGTGTGGCGGGAGGGTGGAGGGAGGATGGTGTGTGGAGGGTGGAGGGAGGATGGTGTGTGGAGGGTGGAGTGTAGAGGGAGGGTGGAGGGTGGAGGGAGGATGGTGTGTGGAGGATGGAGTGTGGAGTGTGGAGGGAGGGTGGAGGGTGGAGGGTGGAGGGAGGATGGTGTGTGGAGGATGGAGTGTGGAGTGTGGAGGGAGGGTGGAGGGTGGAGGGAGGATGGTGTGTGGAGGGTGGAGGGTGAAAGGTGTCTCTGACAGGATAAAATCAGGTGGCCATGGGAATAATCTGTGCATAAGGTTAATGAATGAATGGATGAAGTTTAGAGAGTGAGAACACGGACAACAGAGAGAGAATGAGGGGAGGTTTGACAGAGGTGTACAAAATTATGAGGGTACAGCTAGGGTAAACGTGAGTAGGCTGTTTCTGCTGGGTGAGACTGGAAATAAAGGTCATAAGTTAAGGGTGAAAGGTGAAATGTTTAAGTAGAACATGAGTGGGACCTTTTTCACTTTTTCACTTTTTCACTTTGAGTGTGGAACGAGCTGCCAGCAAAAATGGGGGATGTGGTTTCAATTTCAGTATTTAAGAGAAATTTGGATGGGAGGGATATTTTTATTTTATGATGCAGCGTGGAGTAGATCCCTGGCCCTTCAAGCAACACCACCCCAGCAACCCCCAACACCCCAGTTAAGGCTAACGTAATCACAGGACAATTTACAATGACCAGTTAATCTTTGGACCGTGGGTGGAAACCAGAGCACGTGGGGAGAACCCTCACATTCCATGGGGAGGACGTACAGAGACTTGTTACAGAGTTCTGAACTGCAGAATGTGCCAGCCTGTAATAGCCTGGCACTAACTGCTAAGCCACTGTGGTGCCCAGGATGAAGGACTATGGTCTGGGTGCAGGCTGATGGGAGTAGGCAGAATAATAGTTTAGCATGTCGTAAACACAAAATACTCTGCAGATGCTAGGGTCAAAGCAACACGCACAAAACGCTGGAGAACTCACCAGGATGGGCAGCATCCGTGGAAACGATCAGTCAATGTTTCGGGCCGGAACCCTTCGTCAGGACTGAAGAGGGAGGGGACAGAGGCCCTATAAAGAAGGTGGGAAATGGGTGGGAAGGAGAAGGCTGGTAGGTTCCAGGTGAAAAACCAGTAAGGGGGAAGATAAAGGGGTGGGGGAGGGGAGGCAGGGAGGTGATAGGCAGGAAAGGTGAAGAAGGAACGGGGAAAACACAATGGGTAGTAGAAGGAGGCGGAACCACGAGGGAGGTGATAGGCAGCTGGGGGAGGGGGCAGAGTGAAATAGGAATAGAGGAAGGGAGGGGGAGGGAATTACTGGAAGTTGGAGAATTCAATGTTCATACCAAGGGGCTGGAGACTATCCAGATGGTATATGAGGTGTTGCTCCTCCAGCCTGAGTTTAGCCTCATCATGGCAGTAGAGGAGGCCATGTATGGACATATCCGAATGGGAATGTGAAGCAGAGTTGAAGTGGGTGGCAACCGGGAGATCTTGTCTGTTGTGGCGGACGGAGCGGAGGTGCTCGACGAAGCGGTCCCCCAATCTGCGTCGGGTTTCACCGATGTACAGGATGCCGCACCGGGAGCACCGGATGCAATAGATGACCCCAACAGACTCACAGGTGAAGTGTTGCCTTGCCTGGAAGGACTGTTTGGGGCCCTGAATGGTGGCAAGAGAGGAGGTATAGGGACAGGTGTAGCACTTGCGCTTACAGGGATAAGTGCCGGGTGGGAGATCCGTGGGGAGGGATGTGTGGACCAGGGAGTCGCGGAGGGAATGATCCCTGCGGAAAGCGGAGAGGGGTGGAGAGGGAAAGGTGTGCTTAGTGGTGGGGTCCTGTTGAAGGTGGTGGAAGTTGCGAAGGATAATGTGCTGGATCCGGAGGCTGGTGGGGTGGTAGGTGAGGACAAGGGGAACTCTGTCCCTGTTGTGGTGATGGGAGGATGGGGTGAGGGCCGAAGTGCGGGAAATGGAGGAGATGCATGTGAGGGCATCATTGATGACAGCAAAAGGGAAACCATAATCCTTAAAGAAAGAGGATATTTGAGATGTAAGCCTCATCCTGGGAGCAGATGCGGCGGAGACGGAGGAACTGGATGGCCAAAAGGCCTATTTCTGCACTGGAGGGTCCTGTGACTCTTAAGGAATGTGGTAGTTGCAAAAAGTAGAGCAGGAGGAGCTGCCTGGCGGATCAGGCTCCCAGAGAGAGTAAAAGGGAAAGGAAAAACAAAAAAAATGACCTGCCAATGGCAAACCAATTATGCTCAGTTAACTCTAATTGTGGCACAAAGTGACTGCTTGGTCTGCTGTCATAAAGAGTGTGAAATCTAGAAAACAAGATCGACTGGAACTGGACGGCTGAGCAATCTGCAGGGTCTTCTCGCCCAGATGCTAATGGAAGTGAGGCTCATTCTTTATCAGCAACTTTGACGATAGTAAATGATATTGTGTAATTCATTATGAACTGTTAGTGAAATTTGCTTCATTGACTTTTGGAGATACTATATATCATAATTTGAATCACTAAACCTTTCTGAATAAGAATAGATGTAATGGGTTGACTTGGTGTCAATATAACTTGTGTTTGAATTCAATTTTATTTATTTATTGAGATGCAGTGTCGAATAACCCTTCCGGACTTTCGAGCTGTACCACCCAGCAACCCTCAATTTAACCCTAGCCTAATCACAGTGACCAATTAACATACCGACTGGACTGTGGGGACGAAAATGGAGTTGCCATTTCATGTGTAATCGTGAGGGTCTGGAGAACAATCCGAGGTCTATCTTGCACTTTTGCAGCTTTGTTATAGCCCAGTGTTTTATTTTATTTTTATTTAAAGATCCAGCGTGGTAACAGGCCCTTCTGGCCCAACGGCCCCATGGCCCCATGGCCCCACTCTGCCCAATTACACTCTTGTGACCAATTACACTCTGCCCAATTACACTCTTGTGACCAATTCATCTACTAATCCGTACATCTTTGGAATGTAGGCCCCACTCTGCCCAATTACACTCTTGTGACCAATTGATCTACTAGTCAGTACGTCTTTGGAATGTGGGAGCAATCCCACATGGTTATGGGGAGAACATACAAACTCCTCACAAGGCACTGGTTCTGTAAAGCGTTGTGTTAATCAGTGCGCTACCGTGTCGTGTGAAAATTTATACATCTTTCAATGTAAATAGTCTCTACCTCCTGTTATAACCATTTGTGAGATAAAGAACGTCGATAAATTGAACCACTGATAAATTTCACTGTTGATCTGAACAATCAAAATAACGAGGGTTGCTCTGGGTGGCCCGTAAATGCTGGCAGGCTTCTGGCACCAACATAGCCGGGGCACAACTGCTCACAGTCACCAATCCGTGCTGATATTTAAAGAGCATTTGGGACAGGTACATAGATAGGAAATGTTTAGAAGGATTTGAGACAAATGCAGGCAAAAGGAAAGAGATGCCAGGGATGTGTCGAATTACTTTATCCCCCTGAGGAAGTGGGGGCACTGGTGAGCATTTTTGGCTTTGATATCAATGCAGTTAGACCAGGACAGGCTATAGTGATGTTCACACCTAGGAACATGAGTACAGACTGCACTGAAGGTCAGATGTGACATACTCAACCATCCACCCCTGTCCTGGACTCAGCAGTCAGCCCAGATGCAGTTCCTGAAGGGTACCAGAGACTCTACATTTGGGGACCCTCAGCAAATTTGCCAGCCAGCAAGAGAAGAACAAAAGGCACAGAAGCAAAATTAGGCCATTTGGCTCATCAAGTCTGCTCCGCCATTTCATCACAGCTTATCTCTCTCAACCTATTCCCTTGTCTTCTCCCCATAACCTTTCACTCCCTGACTAATCTAGCAGTCAGACTGCTAAATAGCTGCTCTACCTGACTCTGCTTTGGACACTTTTAACTTGCACTGGACACTTATAACTTGATTTTAACTGACATGTGGCTGTTGTGTTTTACTATTTATTGTTAAGTTTATTATTTAGTGTTGAGTTTGTTATGTTATGATTGCACTGCTCCTGGGAAACGCTGTCTCATTCTGCCCTGCAGAGCTGATGTACGGTTAGAATGACAATAAACTTCTTTGAATCTTGAATCTTGAATCTAATCATGAACCTATCAACCTCTACTTTAAATACACCCAATGACCTAGCCTCCACTGATGCCTGTAGCATCAAATTCCACCCTCTAGCTGAAGAAATTCCTCCTCATCTCCATTCCACATGGACATCCCTTTATTTTGAGGCTGTTCCCTGGTCTGAAACATTCCCATATGAAACATCTGCTCCATCTAGACCCTTCAACATTTGATAGGTTTCAAAGAGATCCTCCCTCATTCTTCTAAATTCCAGCAAGTAAATGCCTAGAGCTATCAATCACTTCTCATATAGTAAGCCTTTCATTCCCTGAATCATTCCCGTGAAACTCCTCCGAACCCTCTCCAATGTCAGCACATCCTTTCTTAAATAAGAGGCCCAAAACTTCTTACAATAATCCAGGTGAGGTCTCACCAGTACCTTACAAAGCCTCAGTATTACATCGTTGCTTCTACTGTATATTCTAGTCCTCTCAAAATCAATGCTAACATGGCATTTGCCTTCCTCAGCACCAACTCAACCTGCAGATTAATCTTTAGGGAAGCTTGCATGAGGATTCCCAAGTTTCTTTGTACCTCAGATTTTTGAATTTTCACTCCATTGAGAGAATAGTCCATGCTTTTATACCTTCTATCAAGTGCATGACCATACACTTCCCAACTCTGTATTCCATCTGCCACTTCTTTAGACATTCTCCTGATCTGTGCAAGTCCTTCTGCAGGCTTCCTGCTATCTCAACACTACCTGCCCCTTTACCTTTCTTTGTATCATCCACAAACATGGCCACAATGCCATCAATTCTGTCGTCCAAGTCATTGACATATAACGTAAAAAGTTGTGGTCCCAGCATGGACCCTCATTAGTCACCCGACAGCCAAACAGAAAAGGTTCCCATTATCCCACTCGTTGTCTCCTACCAGTCACCCATTGCTTTATCCATGCTAGTATCTTTCCTACAATATCATGGGCTCTTATCTTGTTAAGCAGCCTTATATGTGGTACCTTTTCAAAGGCCTTCTGAAAATCCAAGCACACAACATCCACCAATTCTCCTTTGTCTATCCTTCTTGTTATTTCCTCAAATAAATTTAACAGATTTGTCAGGCAAGATTTTACCTCAAGGAAACCACGCTGACTTTGGCCTATTTCATCATGTGCCTCCAAGTGTCCCAAAACCACATCCTCAACAATTGACTCCAACACCTTCCCAACCACTGAGCTCAGGCTAACTGGCCTATACTTTCCCTCCCTTCTTGAAGAGTGAAGTGATGTCTGTAATTTTCTAGTCCTCCAGAACCATTCCAGAATCTATTGATTCATGAAGGGTCATTACTAATGTCTCCACAATCCTCTTTCAGAAGCCTAAGGTGTAGGCCATCTGGTCTAGGTGACTTATCTAACTTCAGACTTCCAGATCCCCAACCACTTCTCCATAGTAATAGCAACTGCATTCATTTTAAACACCTGACACTCTTGAACCTTCGGCATACTGCTGGTGTCTTGCATAGTGAAGACTAATGCAAAATACTTCTTCAGTTCACCTCACATTTCCTTGTCCCCCAGTACTACCTCTCTAGCATCATTTCCAGTGGTCCAATACCTATTTTGTCTCTCTTTTACTCTTTATATATCTGATAAAACTCTTGGTACCCTCTTTTATATTGTTGGCTAGTTTACCTTCATATTTCATCTTTTCCCCCCTTATGACATTTTTAGTTGCCTTCTGTTGGTTCTTAAAATTTTACCAATCCTCTAACTTTCCCACTAATGTTTGCACTATTATATGCCCTTTCTTTGGCTTTTATACATAGAACATAGAAATTTACAGTACATTACAGGCCTTTTGGCCCACAATATTGTGCTGACCATGTAACCAACTCTACAGACTGCCTAGAATTTCCCTAGTGCATAGCCCTCTAGTTTTCTAAGCCCCATGTACCTATCTAAGAGGATCTTAAAAGAACCTATTGTACCTGCTTCCACCACTGCCACTGGCAGTGCATTCCATGCACCACACCACTCTCTGTGTGAAAAACGTACCACTGACATCCCCTCGGTACCTGTTTCCAAGCACCTTAAAACTACGCCCCCCCATGTTAGCCATTTCAGCCCTGGGAAAAGCCTCTGGCTATCCACACAGTCAATGCCTCTCATCATCTTATACGCCTGTCAGGTCACCTCTCATCCTCCGTCGCTCCAAGGAGAAAAGGCCAAGTTCACTCAATCTATTCTCATAAGTTATGCCCTCCAATCCAGGCAACATCTTTGTAAATCTCCTTTATGTTAGCTTTGAGTTCCCTTGTCAGGCACAGTTGCACCATTCTGCTTTTAGAATACTTTTTCTTTGTGATATATCTACCCTGCACTTTCTGAATAGCTCCTATAGATTCCAGCCATTGCCACTCTACTGTTATCCCTGCTAGAATCCCCTGCAGTCAATTTTGGCCAGCTTTTATCTCATGCCTGTGTAATTCCCTTTATTCTACTATAATACTGATACATCTGATTTTAGCTCTCCTTCTTAAATTTTAGTGTGAATTTTATCATATTATGATCACTGACTCTAAAGTGTTCTTTTACCTTAACCTTCCTCATCAAATCCGCTTCATCACACAACACCCAGAGATTTCTACTCTGGAGACCTGCTTTTCAGCTTTCTACCCAGCTTCCTAAGTTCTCTCTTCATGACATCCTCGCTTTTCCTACCTATGTCATTGGTGCCAACATGTACCAAGACTTCTGGCTGCTCATGCCCCCCTTTTAGAATGCCATGGGACTGACCTGACCCTGCTTCTGGGAGACAACATACCATACAGTGTCTCTATCGCATCCACAGAATATTATCTTTACTCATCTATGAAATCCCCTGTCAGTACTGTAGTCCTCTTCTCTCCCCTTCCCTTCTGAGTCACGGGGCCAAACTCAGTGCCAGAGACCTGGTCACTGTGGGTCCTCCCAGAGAGTCGTCTCTCTCAACAGTATCCAAAATGGTACTATATACGTACTTATTATCAGGAGGAGTGGCCAAAGTGGTACTCTGCACTGGCTGTCCTCCCTGTGGCTTCTATCTACATTCTCCTCAGTTTTCCGTATGAGCCAAAAGTCAGTAAGCTGCAACTCCAGTTCCTTAGCCCGTTCTCTGAGGAGCTGAGCTCAGTGCACCCAATGCAGAGATGTAGTTATCTGGGAAGCTGGAGGTCTCCCAGAATTCCAACACAAATAATACAACACAGTCCCTAGATTCATTCTCACTGATCTCATTATGTACTAACAGACAAAGAATGAAGAGTGAATAAGAAAAAAATTACCAGATGCATACCTCACCGAAGCTCGATGAGCCAAGGCCTCACCGCCCTAACGCTGCACCGCTCCCACAATGGCCGCTCCAGCGTGGTCCCATTTATTTGAACCATGTCTCTGTCCTTCTTGAAAGAAGCTGGAGAACATTTTTTTCCACTTGATTTTAATTAATATTAATGTTTCAAATAACTATTAAAGGCTAAACATGTCTAAAAATAAATATATTATTTTTTAATTATGTTTTGTCAGCCCTTTGTCTCCAACCACTCAATTTCTTCAGCTAGTCAATAGTCTGTCTTCAGTTGCAATTTTTTCTAGCCTATCGCTTATGAAGAATGTCTCCTTGATTATGTTGGCTGCTTTCCACACTGGAGGGGCGGCTGGTTTTTGTTGTGACTGAGTTGTATCCACGACATCCAGCAATTTCTTGTGGTCTCTCAGATTGCACGACTATCTTTGCACCATTCTTGCACCGAGGAAGGGGGTTTCTACCTCCTTCTGGTCCTGGTGAAGGGACATAGCCCAATTGCTGACTCTTTATTCTTTACCACAGGTGCTGCCTGACCTGCCGAGCTCCTCCAGCATTTTGTGTGTGTGTGTCTGTTACTCTGGCATCTCCAGCGTCTCACGTATTTATTAATTCATCACCACCATTTTGAGGGCAGTTTGGAATACTGACTTTGCCAATAGTGCTCACTTTCCTGAAATTAAAAAAAAACCTTTACACTCAGTGGCCACTAATAAAGAAACTTTCTGTGCCCAATAAAGTCGTCTCTGAGTGCAAGTTTGTGGTCTTCTGCTGTCCTAGCCAGTCCGCTTTATGGTTCAACATATTGTACATTCAGAGCTGCTGTTCTGCACATCACTAATGTCATGCACGGTTATTTGAGTTACTGTCACCTCTCTGTTAGCTTGAACCGGTCTGGCCATTCTCCTCTGACCTCTCTCAATAACAAGGCTTTTTTTGCCAACAGAAATACCTCTCTTTGGATGTTTTTTTTTGATCTTCCCACAACAAGAAGAAAATCCTGTGAACTCTAGATACCGTCGTGCATGAAAATTACAGGAGATCAGCAGTTCCTGAGATACTCAAACCAACCTGTCTGGCACCAACAATCATTCCACGGTCAAAGTCATTTAGATCACTTACCTTCCCCATTCTGACATTTGGTCAACAACAACTCAACCCCTTGACCATGTCTGCATACTTTTATGAATTGAGTTACTGCCACATGATTGGCTGATTAGATATTTGTGTTAACGAGCAGATGTACCTTACAAAGTGGCCACTGAATGTTAATTTTTTCCTAAACTTGGAAAACAAGCAGTCAATACCTAAATCCTAACTCTGAACCTTCCCATTCCATCTATCCCATCGTCTTCCTTAAAAGAGTTCTTTAATATGACCACATTGACCTAATACCTCACTAAATGACTCAGCAGTTTTGTTTGATTAAGGCTCCCATGAAAAAAAAATTGGGATGTTTAGCGAAGCTAAGAACACTGCAGAAAGGCAGGTTGTTGCAACAGTGATAAACTGACATATCTGGCCTCAAGTTATTGGAGCCTGTTGTGTCCACGTGCTTGCTGCACTAGGCCACATTATTCGTCAGTGCCAGGAAGGTCCAGCAGTACAGCCGCATTGCTCCAGAGGCTTGCCTTTAATCCTAACCTCGACTGCTGTCTGTGCAAAGTTTGCACACTCCCCTTGTGACCATATCTAAAAAGTTTCAGGTCAGGCTCAAGGGAATTCAGGAAGTCAAAAACGAGTGTATGAGGTGAATTTGGCAGAGGTTCTTCATTTATAATGACCGTAAAAAGGTGACTACGGAGAAGTTAGATAATCAGGGCTGCTGATGTGTGGAGCTATCAGAGATGACTGCAAAATGTAATATCTATTCCCCCCAAGGAGAATATCAATGGATGGCAAAAGAAATGAAAGACCACAATCCACCAGGGCATGCCTTCTTCTCTTTGCGCCACCAGGGAGGAGGTACAGGAGCCTGAAGGCACACACTCAGCAATTCAGATTTCGGGATGGACATTGAACCCATGAACCCTGCCTCACTACTCTTTTGCACTATTTATTTAATTACACATAAAATATACATACAGTGCCTATAAAAGTATTCACCCCCCCCAAAGTTTTCATGTTTTATTGCTTTGCAACATTGAATCACAGTGGATTTAATCTGCTTTTTTCAACACTGATCAACAGAAAAAGACTCTTTCCTGTCAAAGTGAAAACAGATCTCTACAAGGTGATATAAATTAATTACAAATATAAAACACAAAATAATTGATTGCATAAGTATTCACCCCCCCCCTTTAATATGACACACCAAATTACTACTTTTGCAGCCAGTTGGTTTTAGAAGGCACATAGTTAGTTAAATGGAGATTACCTGTATGCAGTCAAGCTGTTTCAATTGATTGTGGTAAAAATACACCTGTATCTGGAAGGTCCAACTGCTGATTAATTTAGATGACTTTATAGAGATTTGTTTCGAGTTGGTTTGGAAAGGCCAGGATCGAAGGGGGAGGAGGAGGCCGGCTGAGTTGGCTCGACTGGAAGCTGGCTGTGTTTTGCTTGATATGTGAATGTGGTTTGGAACCTGTTGAGGGAAAGAGAGTGGGGAAGGAACGGAAATTGCTGGGAGGGGGTCGTGTGGGTCCAGTAATGACGGACAAGATAAGAGGCGCAGTTGAGGGAAAGAAAGTGGAGAAGGAGAGGGATAGAGACTTGGGACCAGAGGTAGGCAGCTGGGGAGAGGTGGATTATTGTGAAGGGAGAAATAAAGGGAATGAGGAGGTAGTGAGGGGTTGGATGAATAAAAACCAAGACAAAGGGAATAAAAGAATAAGAAATGATAGTGGAGAAAGCTCTGAAAGTGAGGAAGATGAACAAGCTCAGAAAGGAGGTGTTGTCATAATTAGGTTTAATGAGAAGGCTCAGGGACATATGAAGAAAATTAACCCGTTTGTGCTAACAACAACTCTGACAAATAAGGTAAGGGAAATCGTATTTGCAAAAGTCCTTAATGATGGCAACTTATTGGTAAGATGTGCGAATGAGGAACAACTTGAGAAAGCACTCAAGCTAAAAGAGATAGGAAAATGCAAGGTGGAATACACTGGGAGGGTGGGAGCACAAAACAGTGGTTGTAAAGGAGTGATCACGGGGATACCAATGAGTATAAATATGGAGGAGATCAAGAGGAATATCAAAGGAGGGAAAGTAATGAATGTTCAAAGACTGAAAACAACAAAGGAGGGAGTGAAAAAGGAAAGTGATTCAGTATTGATTGAATTTGAAGAAGAAAGAGTGCCAAGGAAGGTGTTCCTGGGTTTCATGAGTTACCCAGTAAGGGCGTATGTGCCAAAGCCACTGAGGTGCTATAATTGTCAAAGGTTTGTCACATGGCTAAAAACTGTAAAAGGCAGAGAAGATGTGCTAGATGTGGGGGTGATCATGAATATGGAAAGTGCGGAACAGGAGTTCAACCAAAATGCTGCAATTGTGGAGGAGCTCATAATGTGGCATATGGTGGGTGTGAGGTTGTCAGACGGGAGACTAAAATTCAAGAAATAAGAGTGAAAAGAAAGATCACTTATGCAGAAGCTGTAAGAATGTCAAGAGAACAGAATAATGTTCCTAATGAACGGGGAGCAATAGGGATATGAGAGATGCAACAAAGAACAAATGACAGGATTTATGTAGACAAAAAGGCTCTAGTAACATTCATTGCAGGAGTGATTAATAGTACAGCTGAGGTAAAGTCAAAAAGTGACAAAATTCAGCTGGTGGTAAAAGCAGCAGTAAACCATTTAGGGTTAGTAGGACTGACATGGGAGGAAGTGAGGGAGAACCTCAGTAATCAGTCAAGCCAGGAAGTGTCACGTGTTGGTTAATACTAATTATGGTGATTCTTTTACAATGGAATGCAAAGAGCTTACTGGCCAATAGCCAGGAATTCAAGCACTTTATTAAAGAAATGGTTGTAAAACCGGATGTAGTGTGTATTCAGGAAACTTGGTTAAAACCAACTTTAGACTTTGTGGTATATGGGTATACAATGATAAGGAAAGATAGAAATCTAGTGGGAGAAGGGGGTTGTGCTATGTTAATCAAGCAGGGTATACCATATAGGGTACTGGAAAAAGGAGATGATCAGGAATACATAGTGGTGGAAGTGTGGGAGAGAGGAGAGGGAGTGGTTATAATTAACTACTACAATCCATGTAAAAAGTTGGATTTGGACAGCCTATTAAAGATACAAGGACAAAACAGACATAAAGTAGTGTGGTGTGCAGATTTCAATGCTCATAGCACAATATGGGGGGATCAGATTACAGATCCAAATGGAAAGGTAATTGAAGATTTGATGGAAGAAAGGGATTTGGTGTGTATGAATGATGGTAGCGGCACAAGGATAGATATAACAACAGGAACTGAGTCAGTGTTAGATACTACGTTAGTGTCTAATACCTTGGCTGGCATTAGTAACTGGGGAGTTTGGATTGCTTCAACAGTAGGCAGTGATCACTACCCAGTTTTGTGTTCAGTGGGTGAAAGAGTTGAAGTAAGACCAGGTGGCGGAACCCCAAAGTGGGTGTTTGAAAAAGCTGATTGGGGTAAGTTCCAGAAGTTGAGTGAAGAAGGGTTGACAAAGATTGATATTTCTGGAAATGTAGATGAAATAAACAGTCAGGTGACTTCAGCAATTATTATGGCAGCAGAAGGATCTATACCTAGGAGTAAAAATAGGATGAATAGAAAACTGGTACCATGGTGGACAGAGGAATGTTGTCAGGCTGTAAAAAACAGAAATAGAGCATTCAGGCTAGTTAAAAGAACCCATAATATGCAGCATTTGGTTCAATATAAGAAAGCACAGGCAGTGGTGAGAAGAACTATACGTCAAGCTAAAAGGGCAAGTTGGAGGAGTTTTTGCAACAAGTAGGAAGAACAACACCTGTGGGAGAGATATGGGAAATAATTAAGAGGATGGGAGGAGATAGAAGGGAATGGGAATATCCAGTAATGATATCTGAGGAGGAAACTGCAGTCTCCAGTAGGGATAAGGCTGAGGTCATGGTCAAGTCATTTGTACTGATACACAGTTCAGGAAATTTGTCTGAAGAAGGGAGAAGAAGAAGGGAAAGAATAATGAGCCAACACCCAGGTGTGTTAAGCAGGAGGGAAGGAACAGATGATATAATTGATGATCCATTTACATTAGCAGAAATGGTGAGAGCAATAAAGAGATCGAGACCAACCTCCCCAGGGAAAGATCTGATATGCTCTGTGATGCTAAAAAATCTAGGAGAAGGAGCGCTCTTGAACTTGCTGCATTTTTATAACAGAGTGTGGGAGGAGGGAAGATTACCAAGTGCATGGAAAGAAGCAGTAGTAATTCCAATAAGGAAGCCTGGCAAGGATCTGTCAAAACCCACTAGCTACAGACCAATTGCATTAACATCAAGTATGTGTAAGATAATGGAAAGGATGATAACAGAAAGGTTATCATATCATATGAGCTTGAGAAAAGGGGAATGCTGGCAAGTTATCAGAGTGGTTTTAGAAAGGGAAGGAATTCCATGGACTCAATGATTATGTTAGAGACTGAAGTAAGGAAGGCCCAGGCAAATAGAGAGTCAGTGGTGGCAGTGTTCTTTGACATTGAAAAAGCCTATGATATGATGTGGAAGGAAGGATTATTAATTAAACTGCACAAGTGGGGGTTGGTGGGAGAGTTTTTAATTGGATTAAAGATTTTTTGTTTGGTAGAAAATTTCAAGTTCGGATTGGATCAGAATTATCAAAACAGTACATAGTGGAAAATGGCACACCTCAAGATAGTGTGATTAGCCCGTTACTTTTCATCATTATGATCAATGATGTCTTCACAAAGGTACCAGTGGATATAGGTAGGTCACTGTTTGCCGATGATGGGGCCTTGTGGAAAAGAGGCAGGAACATGGACCATATAATCAGGAAACTACAAGAAGCAATTGATGAAGTGGTGGAGTGGGGTTATGATTGGGGATGTAAATTTTCAGTAGAAAAAACTCAATCTGTATTTTTTACTAGGAAAAGGGTTGAGGTAGGGAAGAAGTTAAGGATGTATGGGGTTGAATTAGAAAGGGTTGCATCATTTAAATTTCTAGGAGTTATATTTGATTCACGATTAACATGGGCAGATCATATCAGGAAAGTTGAGGAGAAATGTAAAAAAGTATTAAATGTGATGAGATGTTTGACTGGTAGGGAATGGGGAGCAAGTTGTTCAGCTTTGAAGAGAATGTATGTGGCTTTAGTAAGATCTGTATTGGATTATGGAAATATAGTATATGGATCAGCAGCTAGGTCTCTTATAAGGAAACTGGATGTGATTCAGGCTCAGGCCTTGAGAGTGTGCAGTGGGGCTTTTAAAATGTCACCAGTGTCAGCCCTACAGGTAGAAATGGGAATAATGCCTTTGGAACTAAGAAGGATGCAACTGATGGCAAAATTCTCACCCTACTAAAAGAGTGTTGCAGGAGTGCTGGGAAAATGGGAGGTTTCAGAGGGATACCCTTAGTCGGGTAGGGAATGATATCGCGAAAGAATGTGGAGTATTTGATTTGAGGATAAGTCCTTCAGTAGTTTATCCGGTTGTAGCTCCATGGAAGCTTGTATGGCCTGACATAGACTGGCATTTGCTAGAGGTAAAAAGGAAAGAAAGATATAAAACAGACTTGGTAAATGCATTTAACTGTCATGTGTTGGAAAAGTATAGTGATTATACTCACATTTATACGGATGGTGCAAAGGAACCTGAAACAGGAGTGACAGGGTTTGGGGTGGTAATACCAGCAAAAGAAATTGGAATCAGCAGAAGAACATCTAATAAGTTAGGGGTATTTACAGTGGAGATGCTGGCAGTGTTGGTTGCGTTGCAATGGGTGCAGAAAGCCAGACAAGCCAAAGCATTGATATGTTCAGATTCATCCTCAGTTCTAGCAAGTTTAAGGTCTTTTCACACAAACAGTCAGCAAGATGTACTTTATGAAGTCCTTCAGTTAGTTACAAGAATTGCAAATCAGGGAGGTCAGGTAAAATTTCTATGTGTTCCAGCACATGTAGGGGTGAAGGGGAATGAGAGGGTGGATGAGTTGGCAAAGAGGGCGTTAAAGAAAGAAAATGTGGAAATGCACATTAGTATCAGTAAAACAGAGGTTAAGTGTGTAATCTGGGAAAAAGTCAACCGAATGTGGCAAGAAAGGTGGGACAGAGAGGGGAAAGGGAGGCATTTATATCAAATACAAAAGAGTGTTGCAGTTACTAGGGTAGGTAATGGAAACAGAAGAGAGGAAATTGTGTGGACTAGGTTAGGGCTGGGGCATTGTGCAGTACACAAAACATTGAAAACGATAGGGAAACACCAGACAGGATTGTGTGAGGAATGTCAGGAAGAGGAGTCAGTAGAACATGTAGTTCTGAGTTGCAGGAAGTATGGGATACAGAGAGAGATGATGAGAAATAAATTAAGGGAGTTGGGGATGCAGGAATTCACATTAAAAGGGTTGCTGGGCATGGGTGAGTATTTTTAGCGTTTTTAAGGGGTACAGGGTTTTTTTATAGAATATGACGAATAAACAGGAATAGGATACCAGGATGGTCAAAGATGGGAGGGTGAAGTGTAAGTTTGTGTGTGTGTGTGATTGGGTGAAAGGATTTAGAATGTATGTCTAGTGCACATTCTGGAGCAGAGGGTGGCGGTAATGCACCATTAAGCTGGATGCTGACCACCGTAAAACAAGATACAGACAGACAGGTCCAACTGCTTATCTACGGATGGATCAAAAGACCCCAGCTCTGGCCACACAGGTATTGCAGTCTACATTCCTCATTGTAAAACTGGTATCAGGAAAAGAATATCAAATCATTTATCAGTGTATACAACAGCATTAATGGCAATATTGAATGCATTATCTTGGATTGAAGAAATATGTCAAAAAGGCTGTAACCTGTTTAGACAATTTGTCTGCATTAACCTTGATCAAATCAAGAAAATTAGAAAGTAGACAGGATATTTTATTAGAGATTCTATGCCAGTTATATATGCTGACCAAAAATTGGGTGGAAGTAAGCTTTCTTTGGGTTCCTGCTCATTGTGGTGTGGAGGGTAATGAAAAAGTGGACAGTATAGCTAAACAATCACTCAAATTGTCTATAATAGAGGTCCGGATCCCTCTTAGCAAAGCGGAAGTCAAAAGCATTATAAAAACAAGTATTGAGGAGACATGGCAGAAGCATTGGGATGAGAGTGAAACAGGGAGACAGCTGTACAAAATACAGAGGCAAGTCAGATACGAAAGAATATCAAGTGGACATAAAAAGATAGAAGTGATCATCAGTCGTTTAAGAATTAAGACACACAAGTCTTAATGACACATTACATAAAATAGGGAAACATCCAACTGGGTTGTGTGAATACGTCAAGCAGAAACAGTTGAACATGTATTGAAAAAATGTAAGAAGTGCCAAAGAGAGAGTGAAGATGATAGGTGCGCTTAAGATAAACAAAAAAAAAACTGCTGTGGGTATAGAAAACATTTTAAGTGTGATTTCAAGAGAAATACCGGCCTATATCATGAAGTATCTGAAAGACTCTGATTTATTATATAGAATTTAGGGAATGCAATTCTTTTCCCTCCTCCATTTTATCAAACGATCCACGCTCCAGGCTAGCAAGTGGCGGTAATGCACCTTAAAACTGGTTTGCCAACCGCCATAAAACAACACAGGAGGAGGAGGAAGAAGAAGAAGGTCCAACTGCCGGAGAGTCAGTATCCTGGCAAAATCTACACCATAAAGTCAAAAGAACACTCCAAGCAGCTCTCCAAAAAGATTATTGAAAAGCACAGGTCAGGAGATGGATACAAGAAAATTTCCAAGTCACTGAATATACCTTGGAGTACAGTTAAGTCAGTTATCAAGAAACAGGAAGAATATGGCACAGCTATAAATCTGCCCGGAGCAGGCTGTTATCAAAAACTGAGTGACCGTGAAAGAAGGGGCTAGTGAGGGGATGCCACCAAGTTACAAGCTTCAGTAGCTGTGATGGGAGAGACTGCACATATAACAACTGTTGGCCGGGTGCTTCACCAGTTACAGCTTTATGGGAGAGTGGCAAAGAGAAAGCCACTTTAAAAAAAAACTCACATGAAACCTCAGCTAGAGTTTGACATAAGGCAAGTAGGAGACTAAAGTCAGATGGAAGAAGGTACTATGATTTGATGAAACTAAAATTGAGCTTTTTGGCTATCAGACTAAACATTGCACATCATCAAAGACACATCATCCCTACTGTGAAGCATGGTGGTGGCTGCCTCATGCTGTGGAGATGCTTCACTGCAGCAGGCCCTGGAAGGCTTGTGAAGGGAGAGGGTACAATGAATGCTGCAAAATACAGGGAAATCCTGGAGTAAAACCTAATGCAGTCTGCAAGAGAACTGTGACTTGGGAGAAGATTTGTTTTCCAGCAAGACAATGAGTCAAAGCATAAAGTCAAAACTACACAAAAATGGCTTAAAAATAATGAATTTAAAGTCCTGGAGTGGTCAAATCAGAATCCAATTGAGAATGTTTGGCTGGAGTTGAAAAGGGCTGTTCGCTCACAGTCCCCACGCAATCTGACAGAGCTTGAGCAGTTTTGTAAAGAAGAATGGGGAAAAATTGCAGTGTCCACATGTGCAAAGCTGATAGAGACCTATCCACACAGACTCAAGGCTGTAATTGCTGCCAAAGGTGCATCTAATAAATACTGATTTGAAAGGAGCGAATACTTAGGCAATCAATTATTTTGTGTTTTATATTTGTAGTTAATTTAGATCACTTCACAGAGATCTGTTTTCACTTTGACACAAATACGTCTTTTTCTGTTGATCAGTATCAAAAAGGCCAAATTAAATCCACTGTGATTCAATGTTGTTAAACAATAAAACATGAAAACTTCCAGGGAGGTGAATACTTTTTATATGCACTGTATATATGTATATGTGTGTGTGTGTGTGTGTGTGTGTGTGTGTGTGTGTATATTACTTACTGTAATTCACAGTTTCTGTTGTTATGTATTGATAATGTACTGCTGCATAACAACAAATTTCATGACATCTTCTGATGACATTAAACATGATACTAATTCTGATAGTGAGATCATGACAGGTAGCAGCAACAGACCATGGTACGACAGACCAGTGTGTCTGATTTCACTTGTAGGGAAGTTATTGGAGGGAATTCTGAGGAGCAAGGTCTACCCTTACTTGGATAGTCAAGGTTTAATCAGGAATTGTCAGCATGGTGTTGTGCATGGGAAGTCAAGTCATACGAATCTTTTGGAGTTTCTAGAAGAAGTTTTTGGAGTTTCTCCACGATACAAGATACAAGATAAGGGAGGGATTTAAGAGGATAGATAGGACAGTGGATGTAGTCTATATGGACTTTAAGTTATTCCTTTGACAGGATGTTGTATGCCAAGCTGATCAGGAACATCAGGTTGAGGTGGATTCAGAATTGCCTCAAGGATAGGAGGCGATGCTTAAAGATTGACTCTTTGACTAGGTGCTCCAGGGGTCTGTGTTGGACATCTGTGTTCATTATTTTTGTAATGATAATGATGTGAATGTATATGGCACAGTTAGAAGGTTTACTGATGATACAAAACTAAACAGTCATTAGGGTATAGGAAAGATATTATCAATCTTGAAAGGGTGCAGAAGACAATTATAAGCGTGCTGCCTGGACCAGCGAGCCTGAGTTATAGAGACAGTGTGGCCACTCTCGATCTTTATTCCTTGGAGCATAGGACAATGAGGTGACTTCATAAAAGCTTATTAAGTGATGAGGGGAATGGACGAGGTGGATGGTCATAGTCTTTTTCCTAGGGTTAGAAAGTCTAAAACTGGAAGACCCAGATGCAAGACAAAAGAGGAGAGATTTAAGAGAGACCTGAGGTGACTTCGTTACCAGGGTGGCATAGTATATAACTATTAGCATAACGCTACTACAGTGTGAGCAATCAGTGATCAAGGTTCTATTCCTACCTCTAAAGAGCTTGTACCTTCTCCGCGTGACTGCATAGGTTTCCATCAGTTGCTTCATCGGGTTTCCTCCCACATTTGAAGGGGTATAGTTAGGGTAAATGTAAGCAGGCTTTTTCCACTGAGGTTGGGTGGGACTACAACCAAAGGTCATGGGTTAAGGGTGAAAGGTGAAATATTTAAGGGGAACACAAGAGGAAACTTCTTCACTCAGGGTTATGAGAGTGTGGAATGAGCTGCCAGTGCAAGTGGTGCACGCGAGCTCAATTTCAAAGTTTAAGAGAAGTTTGGATAGGCACATGGATGGTAGGGGTAAGTAGGGCTATGGTCTCAGTGCAGATTGATGGGGCAGGCAGTTTAATGGTTAGGCACAGACTAGATGTGCTGAAGGGTCTCTTTCTGTGTTTACTTTTCTGTGACTCTATGAAGGACGTCTGGGCTAATGTTAGTAAGCTGTGGCCATACAATGCTGGTGTTGGAAGCATGGCCACATATTCAGACTGTGTTGGTCATTGACACATTTCACTCTTATGTTTTGATGTACATCGAGGGTAGTGTGTATCTGGAAGGAACAGTCAGAGGGAGAGTAGATTTTCGCAAATAAAACAAAGTGGGGCATTTTATGTTTAATGAAACTCATAAAACATTTTAATGAACTCCAAAACCTACACAACAAAAGTGCGCTAAAAATCTTTTACGGAATGACGGCATCACGTCAGACCAGCCTCTTAAAGCGAAACTCGAACTCAATGTCGGTGGTTGTGGATTATGTACATTTCTCCCAAATATTTTACCTGACACAAGCCCTGGCAGAATTCACCAAAACTGGCTTTGTGAGTTATCTGGAGTTTGGACGAATTGCCGGCTCAGATCCTGTTTTCCATTGGTGGAGGGACCATAGTTGCCTCTGGCTTGTTCAGAGTTGGGTTAACATGCTCATGGTCATCTTGTGATGCCAGGAGAATGGCAACGGAATACTCCAAACCTTGGTGGGCTGGACTAAGGCGATCTACCAAAATACGTTCAGGTTTACCCCTCTTATCTGTGATAAAAATGTTTTCTCCCCATTCCAAAATGCAGAACAGGTCATTGTCAGGGGGCCTAAGGGAACGCTGGTGTGCGTCATGGCGAATGAAAGCAAAGGAGGCTGAATGCAGCTCGACAGGAACCCTAGAGATGGTAATGGGAAATAGGAATAGATGAAAAGGAATTGAATTTATTGAGGAAGGTAGAACACTGTTGAGAGGCTAACCAGGCAGTCATAGCCTCAGGAATAAAATCAGCTGGCACTCGTAACGGCTGCTCGTATACCAACTCAGCCACGGACGACCCCAGGTCCTCTTTTGGAGCAGTTCTGAGCCCCAGCAGGACCCACAGGAAATGATCATGCCAACACTCATCTGTCCGGGAAGCCCTCAGAGCAGCCTTTAAGGATCTGTGAAACCACTCGCATTGGCCATTGGACTACAGGTGATATGCCATGGTGTGTCGTATTCTAACACCAAGGTTCTGGGCCATCGCAGCCCAGAGGTCTGATATTAATTGGGGACTGCCATCAGATCGGTTACCAAACCAAGCACCCCAGATGCTGCAAATGCCCGAGACACATCTGTGGCTGTCAGTGCTAGAGGGATGACCTCTGGCCACCTTGTGGTACCGTCCACCATGTTAAGGATGTGCGTGAAACCACGGGATGGGGAAGAGGAGCAACCAGGTCCACAGTGACATGGTTAAACCGTCGCTCAGGGATCTCTAAAGGTGCCAATGGTGCCTGAACATGACAGTTAATTGTTTTTTCCCCGCTGGCACTCCACACAAGCAGCAGTCCAGTCACGCCAGTCCTTTCTAAGGCCGTGCCAAACAAACCTTAGTGCAACCAGTTTCTCTGACGCTTTCCGGCCCGGATGCGAGAGGCCATGTATGGAGTTCAAAACAGTCCCTGTCCAGTTTGCGGGCATGATGTAGCGAGGGCGACTGGTTGAGGCATTGCACAGGAGAGAAATCCCAGCTTCTCTGGACTTAATGGTAGCCACCACAGGCTCATTACTGCTGTTCTGTAAGCCTGGACCTCTACGTCAGTAACTTGGTTGACTGCCATGCCAGTATAATCAACCCCTACGTGTATGGCCTCAACAGCTAGCCATGGAAGCAATTGGCTACACCATTATTTTCCCCCTTGACATGATGAATTTTTTTAGCCAGAGAGTAGTGAATGTGTGGGATGCTTTGCCACAGAATGCGGTGGAGGCCAAGTCAATGCGTATAATTAAGGTGGAAGTTGATAGTTTCCTGATCAGTCAGGGCATCAAAGGATATGGCAAGAAAGCAGGTATATGAGGTTGAGTGGGATCTGGGATCAGCCATGATGGAATGGCGGAGCAGAGTAGATGGGCTGAATGGCCTAATTCTGCTCCTATGCCTTTTGGCCTTATGGTTTTAAGATGTATATCGTTGTGAACTCTGATACGTAGGCCAGGTGGCATTGCTGCCGTGCAGGCCAAGGGTCTGATATTTTGGGCATCGTGAGCATGCGGGGCTTGTGGTCAGCGAACTCTGTGAAATGGCGGCCCTCTAGAAGAAGACAAAACTGGTGGATGGAGAGATAGAGGTTGAGAAGCTGATGGTCACAGATGCTATACTTCCATTTGGGGGGACGGAGCTGCCGATTGAAGAAGGCAGTGGGCTTGCCACACACTTCTGACCAGCTGTTCGAGCACAGCACCCACAGTATAGTCTGAAGCATTAGCAGTAATGGCTATGGGTGTGTTGGGGAACGAGCACGGCAGTAGGGTCGAGTTAGAAAGAGCTCATTTGGTATCGTGAATTGCCCTGGTCACGACTGCTGACCAGTCAAGCAGGTGATTAGGGGTATTGCCTTTAAGCACACTATACACGAGTACATAAGTTCGGCAGCTTGTGGAGTGGAGTGGTGAGAGAAATTCACCATGCCTGCTAACTCCTGTAGTTTTTCAGTAGTGCATGGTGGTGGGAAATCCATAATAGCTGCTGCCTTTGAAAGGAGGGGTTTTGCACCTTCTTCAGAGATGCAATGGTTGACAACAGAAACTGGAAGTAGCAGGATTAATAATCACCCGTGTTGTCTTACGTGCTCAAAAAGTGTGCAGAGATGTGATACGTCTTCTGCTTTGGATGCACTGGTGACAAGTATGTCATCCAGGTAACAAAATGAAAATCTAAGTCTTTAAATACAGAGTCCATCCAATGCTGGAAAGTCTGTGCTGCAGTTCTCAATCCAAATGGCATGTGCAGAAACTCAGAAAGGCCAAACAGGGTTATCACGGCTGTTTTTGGGAATGTCCTTTGAGCACATAGGCACCTGATGGTAGCGCTCATTTAGTTCGACGGGTTTTTGAGCCGACTCACCACCCTCTCTGTCATGGAAATGTTTAGTGACGCTACCACGTGGTAGCGCAAAGAAAAGTGACGCCATTTTGCTCCCAAAACTCCGGCAGTTTCCAAGTGACTGTGTGGGGCAAAACCCCAACTCAATGTCTGTGGTTGTGAATTATGTACGTTTCTCCCAATTACGTTGTCCTGCAGGAGCAGTTGAAACAGCTACACGTTCAACACTTCAGAGATATTTGGAAAAGTACATGGAGGAGAAGAGCTTGAGTTTGACTGCAGGGAACTGGAACTAGCAAGGTGATGATGTGATTGGTATGGACCAGTTGGCTCAAAGGACCTGTTTATGTGTTGTATCACTCTGTCACTCTATAACCGTGTGGGTTTCCTCTGGGTGTTCTGGTTTACTCCCTCATTCCAAAGGGATACAGCTGAGGAGCTTAATTGACCAATGTAAACTGCTCAAAGTCTGTGGGAGAGTGGTAGAAATTGGGGGGAGTTGATAGGAGCCTGGGGAGAAAGAGAATGATTGCAAATGAATATGTGATGGTTGGATGTGAACTCAAGTGAGCAGTAGGGCCAGTATCTGGGGTGAATGACTCCATAACTAACAGAAGGATTAGATCAGAGTTGTGGCTTTATCCAGAGTTTGCCTTAAACTGTATTGGAACTGTTTCTGATGCTGTTCCCATGAGCCTGGCTTTGTTTGTATTGCCTCATACTGCAAAAGGAGTGGTGTGGCTTTGTTCATAATCTTCATCCAAAAGGAGTTTTTATCAACACCCTTAGCTCCGAGAGCAGGGATTAAAATCCAAACAGCAGAATGCTCTTATCAATCCTGTAATGTGTGGATCTATTTATTTTAGAGAAATGACCACCCCTTTAGCAATATGTATTGATCTGCTGTCTGCGCATGCACATTGTTCTCTGTGTGTGTGTGTGTGTGTGTGTGTGTGTGTGTGTGTGTGTGTGTGTCTCTCTCTCTCTCTCTGCAATGTGAATACACCAGCTAAACCCTTCTCCCACGTGTGTGCTTTTATTTAATCGATATGTAGTTGTGCACAGACATAACAAATTGGCGACGAGTATGAGCCTGAATGTCAGAATATGTTATGAATTGCACCAACAGTTTCAGGATGAAACAGTGGGAGTTAAACAACATAAGAATGCTGAAGAACCTGTGAGTAACAGTGAAAGACATGCTGAGTCTAAAGTGAAAATAACGTGGTGATGGCTTCAGTTGGGAAAGTTGACAAATTTGATAGTGCTTATGAAGGCTGGGAGTTGTCTATCGAGAAGGTTGAACTGTATTGTAACGTAAACAACATGGAGGAGCAAAATAAAGCACCTGTACTTCTTAGCTTAATGGGCTTAGAGCGTCTAGTCTCTTGCACAACTTAGTAACCCCTGAAAAGCCAACAAGCAAGACATTAGAAGAAATAGTTACAATTTTACAAAATCATTTGACCCCTAAGCATCGGGGCAATAGCTGAGGGATTTAGATTTTACAAGAGGAACCAGTCAAAAGATGAAAGCATTTCTGAATACATTATAGAGCTGCGTAAAATTTCCCAGTACTGTGACTTTACAGATGGACTTTCTGATGGGTTAAGGGAGAGGCTTGTATGTGGTATGCATAGTCAAAGTACTCAAAAGTACTACTATCCGAAAAAGACCTAACCTTAGAATGGGCATTGACCATTGCAATAATTAGAGACTGCAGCAAAAGATGCAGCAGAGCTACAGAAAATGAGGTTAGAATGAGAAATGCATAAAATGACCTCGAATGGTGTAAAAAGCCAAAAATGGTATTGATGTGGCAATACATCCCATGATGCAAATGACTGTTGGTTCAAAGGAAAAGTTTGCAGAAAGTGTCACAGACAAGGTCACGTAGAGAGAATGTGCAAGGCAGATGAAAAGCACAACTGAGTGAAAGGTCTCCAACACAAAACCAAGCAAGTGCATTAATTTACCAAATGTAAAACAGAATCAGACAACACAGAGTCTGACAAAGGTGAACTGTCATGCCTGTAACTGCGTAGTATTACTGAAGCACTTTTCAGATGTGAATGGATGAGAAAAATCCCACTAGAAAGACACTCAATCAAAGCTCTCAGTGTGACATCAATAGTCAACGGCAGCCCAATGGGAGTACTAACCAGAGAATGGCACAGTGTTTAATGCTAATGAGATGGAGTTTGAGAAGGAGATTGGTAAATTCAAAGGCATGAAGGCCAGAATTGAACTGGATGAAACAGCAGAACCAAGATTCCATAAAGCACGAACAGTGCTTTACACATTGTGTCCTAAAGTGGATGCTGAACTTCAGAGCTGACATTCTCTCCAAGGTTGAGTGGAGTGATTAGGCCATGCCCATTCTCCCAGTGGTAAAGAAAGGGAAGGCGGGAGCCATTCGCCTATGAACGGATTTCAAGGTAAGCATCAACCCGGTGCTACGTACTGTGCATTATTCCCTGCCACAATTAGAATGATAAGTAACAGAAGCTGGGCCCCTGTACCTCCCTCTGCAATTGAATCCTCGACTTCCGAACCAGAAGTCCACAATCTCTGCGCATTGGTGATAACATCTCCTCCTTGATGACGATCAACACTGGTGCACCTCAGGGGTGTGTGCTTAGCCCACTGCTCTACCCTATATATACCCATGACTGTGTGGTTAGGCATAGATCAAATACCATCTATAAATTTGCTGACGATAGAACCGTTGTTGGTAGAATCTGAGATGGAGATAAGAAGGTGTACAGGAGCGAGATACACCAACTAGTGGAGTGGTGTCACAGCAACAAACTTGCACTCAATAAAACGAGAGAGTTGATTGTGGAGTTCAGGAAGGGTAAGGTGAAGGAACACATACCTATCCTCAAAGACGGATCATAAGTGGAGAGAGTGAGCAGTTTCCAGTTCCTGGGTGTCGTGATCTCAATGGGTGCAGACCTGTAGCAATGCTTGTGAGAAACCGGTGGTAGTAGTTTACAAGGCCCAGGTATGACCTGAGTTGTGACACATTTTCCAGTTTGGATGCCTGTAATACTGCTTCAGTCTTCTCTTGTGACCTATGTAAGCCATGCTTGTCAATGGCATGCCCTTTTCTCACTGTTACCATCAGGTAGGAGGTACAGAAGCCTAAAGGCACACACTCAGCTTTCAGGAACAGCTTCTTCTCCTCTGCCATCCGATTTCTAAATGGACATTGAACCCATGAACACTACCTCACTTTTTAAATATGTATTATTTCTGTTTTTGCACTATTTTTAATCTATTCAATATACATATACTGTAATTTATTTATTTTCTTAAAACTTTTTTTCCTTCTATATTACTTGCCCTGTATTGCATTGGACTGCTGCTGCTAAGTTAACAAATTTCACGACACATGCCAATGATAATAAACTCAATTCTGATTCTGATTCTAAAAATAGAAGACAATTTTGCATCTTTGGCAGCTAGGGAGAGGTTTTCAAAGATTGACGTCACAAGCTTAGCTGCAAATGGAGATTGAGGAGTCAAGCAGCAAGTTCCTCAGAATCAACACTCACAAGGGACTCTTTCAGTATAATCATCTCATCTTTGGGTCACATCATCTCCAGCAATTTGGCAAAGAGCAATGAACCAAGTGTTCCAAGATAATCCAGGAATACAATGTTACCTTGATAACGTCATCGTTACAGGCAAAAGTGGTGAAAAGCACCTCCAGAGCCTTGGTAAAGTGTTTACCAGGCCGAGTAAGTATGATCTGCACGCAAAGAGAGAGAGATGTGAGTTTTTCAAGAATGAAATCTCATATTGTGGGCATGTCATTGACAAGCATGGCTTACGTAGGTCACAAGAGAAGAGTGACTCAGTGCTCAGGCCCCTAAACTGGAAAATGTGTCATGACTTGGGTCATATTTGGGCCTTGTAAACTACTACCACCGATTTCTCCCAAACATTCTACAGATCTGCACCCATTGAATGCACTGTTACAGATAGGGGAAAAGTGGGAATGGTCAGAGAGATGTGAAAGAACATTCAAGGAAACCAAGAGACTAATAACATCTGCTGAACTTCTCATTCATTATGACCCATCCCTGCCCATCAAGACTGGCGTGGGATGCGTCTCCTTATGGCATTGGGGCTGCTTTGTCATATATTATAGAAACATAGAAAACATAGAAAATAGGTGCAGGAGTAGGCCATTCGGCCCTTCGAGCCTGCACCGCCATTTATTATGATCATGGCTGATCATCCAACTCAGAACCCAGCCTTCCCTCCATACCCCCTGACCCCTGTAGCCACAAGGGCCATATCTAACTTCCTTTTAAACATAGCTAATGAACTGGCCTCAACAGTTTGCTGTGGCAGAGAATTCCACAGATTCACCACTCTCTGTGTGAAGAAGTTTTTCCTAACCTCGGTCCTAAAAGGCTTCCCCTCTATCCTCAAACTGTGACCCCTCGTTCTAGACCTCCCCAACATCGGGAACAATCTTCCTGCATCTAGCCTGTCCAATCCCTTTAGGATCTTATACGTTTCAATCAGATCCCCCCTCAATCTTCTAAATTCCAACGAGTACAAGCCCAGTTCATCCAGTCTTTCTTCATATGAAAGACCTGCCATCCCAGGAATCAATCTGGTGAACCTTCTTTGTACTCCCTCTATGGCAAAGATGTCTTTCCTCAGATTAGGGGACCAAAACTGCACACAATACTCCAGGTGTGGTCTCACCAAGGCCTTGTACAACTGCAGTAGTACCTCCCTGCTCCTGTACTCGAATCCTCTCGCTATAAATGCCAGCATACCGTTCGCCTTTTTCACCGCCTGCTGTACCTGCATGCCCACTTTCAATGACTGGTGTATAATGACACCCAGGTCTCGTTGCACCTCCCCTTTTCCTAATCGGCCACCATTCAGATAATAATCTGTTTTCCTATTTTTGCCACCAAAGTGGATAACTTCACATTTATCCACATTAAATTGCATCTGCCATGAGTTTGCCCACTCACCCAACCTATCCAAGTCACCCTGCATCCTCTTAGCATCCTCCTCACTGCTAACACTGCCACCCAGCTTCGTGTCATCCGCAAACTTGGAGATGCTGCATTTAATTCCCTCATCCAAGTCATTAATATATATTGTAAACAACTGGGGTCCCAGCACTGAGCCTTGCGGTACCCCACTAGTCACCGCCTGCCATTCTGAAAAGGTCCCGTTTATTCCCACTCTTTGCTTCCTGTCTGCTAACCAATTCTCCACCCACACCAATACCTTACCCCCAATACCGTGTGCTTTAAGTTTGCACACTAATCTCCTATGTGGGACCTTGTCAAAAGCCTTTTGAAAAAATGGATCTGAATGTCTGATTGCATTTGCTTCAAATCTCTGACAAACACAGAATGCAACTACGCACAGATTGACCGAAAGGCCCTTAGTCTAGGATGGAGAGTAAAGAAGTTCCACCACTATCTCTATGGACAAATGTTTACATTATTGACAGACCACAAGCCCCTTGTGTCAGAAAGGGAATCCCAGTAATGTCTGCTATACATTTACAACATTGGGCAATATTCCTAAGAGCCACTCTTATGACATAGAGTTCAAGGGTACCAAACAACACAGCAACACTGATGGCTTGTCACATCTTCCACTATTGGCAACTGAAGAAGGAAGGTCTTCATTCTGTGACCCAGCAGAAGTGTTCTATACACACATTGTTCCCGGTAACAAATTCTGAAATGCAAAGGGAAACAAGGAATAACCTGACATTGTCCAAAGTCTATGAAATCACCATGCAAGGATGGCCAGCTCATGGTAACCCTATGTTCTAGAGTTCTCAGCGAGACGAGGCCAACTGTTGATATGTCAAAGAACGCTGATGCTTGGATCTCGTGTTGTGGTTCCCTCCAAGCTGCTCACCAGAGTTTTTGAGAATCTGCATGAAGGACACCGGGTTACACAGTCAAGATGAAGAGTCTTGCCCAGAGCTACTTGTGATGGCTGAGAATAGATAAACAGATTGAAGTCTTGGCCAAAAGCTGTTTGGAATGCCAAAAAGTTCAAAATGCATCCCTACAGGCACCGTTACTCCCGTGAGAGTGGCTATCATCACCATAGCAAACAGTGCATATTGACTTTGCTGGGCCATACATGGTTACCTTGTTTCTGATCACTGTGGATGCTCATTCGAACTGGATGGAGGTTATACCAATGAAGTCAACCACCTCAGCAAAGACTGTCTCTGCACTGAGAACTATCTTCACCAGAGCAAACTGTGAGTAACAACAGACCACAATACACATCAGAAGAATTCTGACTGTTCGTGAAGATAAATGGCATCAGACATTTCAAGTCAACTCCTCACCCCCCAGCAATGAATAGGTTAGCTGAAAGGTTTATCCAGATCTTTGAGAAGTCCATCACAGTGATGGACTAGATGGACATTTCTCTACAGCACAAAGTGGACATCTTCCTTTTTGTGATTCGCAACTCCGTCCATGTGACGACAAATCAAACACCTGCAATGCTGTTCACGAACAGGAATCTGAGATCTTGCATAGACCTCCTGAAACCAGATCTATGGAGGGAAGCGCAGAATAAACTGTTCAGCCAGTTGCCAAATGAAGCAACAAGGAGCTTCAAGATTAGACAGGAAGTCCTAGCGCCTGATTACCGAGAAGACAAGTGGACACTCGGTAGGACACATACAAGGACTGGACCAATAATGTACACATGGGCGTTGGAGATTGGGCACACAGATGTCATGTGGACCAGATACTCGATACTCAACAGAAGAATACACTTGAGTCCAATGCGTCCAACAAGAAGGGCACATTACAGTCAACGAGCTTACCTCTCAGTGATGACCATGTCACTGACAGCAACGTGACAACAGAAACTGAGAACATCGTCTTAGACAAGACAGGTACCAAATCCAATGCCACTCCCTATGTCCAGAGGCGCTATCCTGAAAGAAACAAAGCACCACCAAAAAGACTGAACCTTTAGAGCTGTGGAGTTAGTATGGGCTGTAATTGTGAAAGCATGCTTATTTGGAGTATTGGTTTATGAAAGAGAAATTGAATGTCTTATACATATACCGTTTTATAGTGCATTAATCTAAAAGAAGAGGAAGTGTAACATATGAGTCTATTCCTTTTAGAGCAATGACCCCCTCTCTTAGCACAACGTGTGGACCTGTTGTCTATGCATGCACATCATTCTCTCTCTCTCACTGCAATGTGTAAAGCCATCTCCTGCATGCGTGTTTTTATTAATCGATCTGTAGTTGTGCACAGACACAACAAATCCGATAGAATAGAGATCGGGCTCTGCATATAAAGAAGAAAGCATGTACTCTATTACGGATTGTACTATGATTTTTGTTGGAATCTGCTTGTACTAATTGAGGTTTTCTACCAAAGTACACTGTGTGGGCACTTTATTAGGTATCTCCTGAACCCAAAAAAGTGGCCACTGAGGTACAATGTATCGTGCATTCAGAGATGCTGTTCTGCACACCATTGCTGTAACACATGGCTATTTGAGTTACTGTCACCTTCTTGCCAGCTTGAACAAGTCTGGCCATTGTCATCTGACCTCTGTCATTAACAAGGCATTTTTGTCCACAGAACTTGCACTCAGTGGATGTTTTTTTAAATCACATCATTACATGTAAACTCTAGAGACTGTTATGCATGAAAATCCCAGCAGATTAGCAGTTTCTGAAATACTTAAAATATTCCGTCTTGCACCAACAATCGTTCACCGGTCAAAGTCACTTAGATCACATTTCTTCCCCATTCTGATGTTTGGTCTGAACAACAACTGAACTTCTTGACCATGTCTGCATGGTTTTTATGCATTGAGTTGCTGCCATGTGAGTGACTGATGAGGTATTGGCATTAATGAGTAGTTGTACGGGTGTATCTAATAGAATGTCCATTGAGCGTAAGTTGAAATTTTTATTAATGTGCTAATCTGTTTTAACTAACTGGGTTTCTGCTAACAACTATGTTGAGTATGAAAGCAAAATAAGTCAAATTAAAGGCACAAAATAATGCAGAGGATGCGTAATAATGAGGGGATATGTAACACGATTGTGAAACTCTCTTCCGAAGAACACTATAAAATGGAGCCGATGTTTGTTTTAGCAAGGAGGTTCACATAGCACTTAGAGAGGGAAGGAGTGAGTGGTAAATGTTACTGCTCACACACTTAAACTGGCTGCACAAGAGCCTTGTTAAGGGATCTAAGGAGGTTTGCAGTGGTTCTGGGGTTTTGGAGTACTATGAGAAGTGTTTCTTGCAGAGACTAGGGCCACAGTTAAAATTATTTTTTTCTTGTGAAGAGAATCATATGGGAGAGACAGAGAGCCGCGGTGGAGAGTTCCAACGTGATCCCATCCCTGTTGTTGAGGGCATTGCAGCAACAAATGTCCCCCCTGAGGCTGCTGTGCTCTTCAATGAGATGATCAATTTTTATTTAATTATTTCGGCGATGTGGGACAGAAGTTACCTCCTTGCCTACGTGCCTGGAATTGGGCTATTCTAGAGGGAGTGCGAGGGTGGCACACAGATTAACTGAAGTTATAGTGGTTTAATTTTAGTTTGTTGGTAATAAGGAACAGAAACAGAAGTTTGTCATTTGGGCCTTCGTGTCTTCTACCTCAGAAAAATGAGAAGATCTGGTGAAGAAATACAGAATATAAAGTACTTAAGACTGAAAAAAAGAGTCTACCATCCAAAGTCCATATAAAACATTGAGAAAAAGCCTGGCCAGTAGCGGGCTCTCCCCTCTCTGGTATAGAGCAAACGATCAAAAGGCAAGCAGCTGGCACTCAATCTCTCCACTCGCTTCAACGAAACATAGAAAACCTACAGCACAATACAGGCCCTTCGGCCCACAGCTGAACATGTACTTACTTTAGAAATTACCTAGGGTTACCTATTGCCCTCAATTCTTCTAAGCAAAGTGTACCTATCTAGGAGTCTTTTAAAAGACCCCATCGTATCTGCCTCCACCACCGCTGCCGACAGCCCATTCCACGCACTCACCACTCCCTGCATAAAAAACCTACCCCTTACATCTCCTCTGTCCCTGCTTCCAAGCATCTTAAAACTGTGCCCTCTCATGCTAGCCATTTCAGCCCTGGGAAAAAGCCTCTGACTATCCACACGATCAATGCCTCTCATCATCTTGTACATCTCTATCAGGTCATCTCTCATCCTCCATCGCTTCAAGGAGAAAAGGCCAAGTTCGCTCAACCTATTATCATAAGGTATGCACCCCAATCCAGGCGATATCCTTGTAAATCTCCTCTGCACCCTTTCTATAGTTCAACATTTCCTCTTGGCTCTTAAACTCAATCCCACAGTTGATGAAGGTCAATGCACTGTATGCCTTCTTAACTACAGAGTCAACCTGTGCAGCAGCGTTGAGTGTCCTATGGACTCGGACCCCAAGATCCCTCTGATCCTCCACACTGCCAAGAGTCTTACCATTAATGCTATATTCTGCCATCATATTTGACCTACCTAGATGAACCATCTCACACGTATCTGGGTTGAACTCCATCTGCCACGTCTCAACCCAGTTTTGCATCTTATCGATGTCCCGCTGTGACCTCCACACTATCCACAACACCCTCAACTTTTGTGTTATCAGCAAATTTACTAATCCATCCCCCCACTTCCTCATCCAGGCCATTTATAAAAATCACAAAGACAAGAGGTCCCAGAACAGATCTCTGAGGCACACCACTGGTCATTGACCTCCATGCAGAATATGACCTACCTACAAACACTCTTTGCCTTCAGTGGGCAAGCCAGTTCTGGATCCACAAAGCAATGTCCCCTTGGACCCCATGCCTCCTTACTTTCTCAATAAGCCTTGCATGGGGTACCTTATCAAATGCCTTGCTGAAATCCATATCCACTACATCTACTGCTCTACCTTCATCAATGTGTTTATTCACATCCTCAAAAAATTCAAACAGATTCGTAAGGCATGACCTGTCTTTGACAAAGCCATGCTGACTATTCCTAATCATATTATGCCTCTCCAAATGTTCATAAATCCTGCCTCTCAGGATCTTCTCCATCAACTTACCAACCACTGAAGTAAGACTCACTGGTCTATAATTTTCTGGGCTATCTCTACTCCCTTTCTTGAATAAAAGAACAACATCTGCAAACCTCCAATCCTCTGGAACCTCTCCCGTCCCCATTTATGATGCAAAGATCATTGCAAGAGGCTCAGCAAACTCCTCTGTCACCCCCCACGGTAGCCTGGGGTACATCTCGTCTGGTCCCGGCGACTTATTCAACTTGATGCTTTCCAAAAGCTCCAACACATCCTCTTTCTTAAAGTCTATATGCTCAAGCTTTACAGTCCACTGTAAGTCATTCATACATTGCCAAGGTCCTTTTCCATAGTGAATATTGAAGCAAAGTGTTCATTAAGTACCTCTGCTATCTCCTTTGGTTCCATGCAGACCTTTCCACTGTCACACTTGATGGGTCCTATTCTCTCACGTATTATCCTCTTGCTCTTCACCTACTTGTAGAATTCCTTGGGGTTTTCCTTAATCCCGTCCACCAAAGCCTTCTCATGGCCCCTTCTGGCTCTCCTAATTTCATTCCTAAACTCCTTCCTGCTAGCTTTATAATCCTCTAGATCTCTATCATTACCTAGTTTTTTGAATCTTTCGTAAGCTTTTCTTTTCTTCTTGACTAGATTTTCAACAGCCTTTGTACACCATGGTTCCTGTACCCTACCATCCTTTCCCTGTCTCTTTGGAATGTACCTATGCAGAACACCACGCAAATATCCCCTGAACATTTGCCACGTTTCTGCTATATGTTTCCCTGAGAACATCTGCTCCCAATTTATGCTTCCAAGTTCCTGCCTGATGGCTTCATATACCCCCTTACTCCAATTAAAAGTTTTCCTATCCTGTCTGTTCCTATCCCTCTCCAATGCTATGGTAAGGGTGATCACATCTCCCTCATTGCTTTAGTCAGTGAGCAATTGGAGCTTTAATCGATGAATTGGAACAAGACATCTGCTTGCACCCCATTCTACATCCTGCCCACTGCAAGGTTCGCGCATTATGCATCTGATTCTTGGAATCCTCTGGGAGAATGCAGGGTGCTGGAACAGTCAAACTATCTTCAAACTCCTGCACTCACATTGATGTTTCAATCACTCTCGTTGCTTTAATCAGCAAATGGGGTCAAAGATTGGCTCGTGCCCCGTCCTGCAAAGATGTCGAGCAAAGGAGCATTGTACACAGGGACCACCTTGACCGATAAAAGGTTAAGATTAGGGTTTCTGATGTAGGTCCTGGACCAGAAATACAAACTTCTTCTCTTTCCCTGACACCGTCTATATTTTGTCAGTGTGTTCTGTTTTCATTTCACAACCCTAGCAATTTAAGAAAAATATTTCTCCTCCTCCTGTTTGGAGTCCACTACCTCTAACTGCTATTCATACTCTCTGGACCCAGAAGAGTCATTTCATTGACTTAGACTGTGCTGGAGACTGAGCAACATCTCCACGTCCCTTCACTTAGCCGCACGTGTTCAGCTATCTAAAACAAACAGCAGTCCCTACTCTGAATAAGGAGTCACAGAGTGGTTCACCGATTCATGAGGGTGTCCCCTGCTCCTAGTCCATCTGTTTCAGAAGGACACGGGTGTGGTGATGTCATGAAGGGCCGGTTTGGATGGGGGGCCAGTGGCCCTGGAGGTCACTCAGTGCTGAAGTTGTGCATTAGATACTGAGGACATGTATTCAAGGATAGAGGAGGGACGTTTGAAGGAGATATGCAGGGCCATAAGGTTTCATTCAACCTGATAATGTGGCTTCCTTCACTGCTACCGTTATACCAGATGTAAGCGGCAGAAACAACATCTCATCTTCTGTCGAGGCACTTTGAACAGAACATGGAATATACAGTACTGTGCAAGTGATTTAATCACATATATATCGCTGGGGTGCCTAAGATATTTGCACACTGTATCTGTCAACTTGGAGTGGAGAGCGAGTTTGTGAATCTGGTGGGAGCAGAGGATGTTGGGAATGGTGAGGTTGGAGCACGGTGGGAAGGATGTTGGACAGATGGTAGAGAAGGAGTGCCGGTGGGGTGGGGGGTGGTGCAGGTACAGACACCCCTAGCCCTGAGACACTAGGCAAGATCTTTTGATTCCAAACAATTGGTTTATTGATCATCACAGAATGTCTCTCTGGTGCTTCCTGCTCCCTCCCCTCTCCCTACCCCTCTTCCAACCCACGATTCCCCTCTCCCTGCCCCCTTCCCACTCTCAGGCCATAATAGAGACTTCATCAGGTTTATCATCACTCACATAAGTCATGAAATGTTTTTTGTAGCAACAGTGCAGTGCAATACATAAAATTACTACAGTACCATGCAAAGGTCTTAGGCACCCTAGCTAGATATGCGGGTGTAAGACTTTACTCAATGCAGTAGAACAGCACAGTACAGCATTGGCTGTTTGGTCTATAATGATGTGTCATTCCTTTAACCTACTCCAAGATTCAGTGGAGACCCTTCATCCATAGATGCTGTCTGACCTGCTGAGAACCTCTAGCATTTTGTGTGTGTGTTACCCTGAATTTCCAGAATATGCACAATCTCTTGTGTTGCTGACACTCCCCCTATACTTACCCTCAACACCTTAAAGTTATACCCCTTGCTTTAGCCATTTCCACTCTGGGAAAAAAGTCACAGTCCACTTGATTTATGCCTCTTGTGACACTCTATTCAATTGCTCCAAAGAGAAAAACACTTGCTTGCTCAACCTATCCTCATAAAATATGCTCTCTAATCCAAGAATCTTCCTGGTAAATCTCCTCTGCACCCTCTACATCCTTCTGATAATGAAGTGAGCGGAACTAAATATGATTCTTCTGGAATAAGCAGCGAATTTTCCAACTTCAGGTTAATTTCTCTCCCGTCACTTTCCATTATGCCCCCTTCTCACCTGCTTTCTTTCAAATGCCTTCCTCACAAACAAAGCTCATGCTCCTCACCACTTGATTTGTATTCACCCATCTTCAGACGATCTTTTGTCTTGCACCTGCCAGATCTCCTTGAGAACTGCAGATGCTCCACAGCTTCGTTCACTGATCCAAGATGTTGATTGTTTTCGCTTTCCATGGACCCTGCTCAACTGACTGAATCCTCCAGCATTTCCTTTCTGCTTAATGTTGCAGCATTTGCAGTTTAATTTGTTTTCCAAAAGTGATTTTTGCTCTAAGATCACTTTGATAAACGCAAGGAACTTAACCCACAAAGATCTATCAGGAACTGCTGCTACTGGAATAGTCATTATCATCACAATCGTTTAAAAACGCAGACTGACCCTCATCCCATCTGAAGAATAAATGCTGGTTTCACAAAGTAAAACAGTTTGAACAAATGGGCAGTCACACACATGTATAAATGAGCACATGCAAGCACGAGAACATACAAACCCATTGCATGTAATGCACATGGACAGATTTGTGAACATATATGCACCAATATATACACAATGGTACACACACGTATACATATTTGCGTATATGTAACTGTGCACAAATATACACACAAATGTATGCTCAAGGCACATACACCTCCCCTTGGCCACCCATTTCCATTCAACATGTCAGTCCATGGCCTCCTCTACTGCCACGATGAGGCCATGCTGAGGTTGAAAGAGCAACACCTTATATTCCATCTAGGCAGCCTCCAACCTGATGACATGAAAATCGATTTCTCGAACTGCCGGTAATTCTTCCCTCCTTCACTACTCCAATTCCCATTTCTCTCTCTCTCACCTTATCTACTTACCTGCCCATCAACTCTTTATGATGCTTCTCCCTTCCCTTTCTTTCATGGTCTTCTCTTCTCTCCTATCAGAGTTCCCCCTTCTCCAATCTTTCACCAATCAATTTTCCGGCTCTTTACTTCACCCCCTCCCCCTCCTCCCCTCTCCTGGTCTCACCTATCACCCCCTACCCTGCTCTCCTGGTCTCACCTATCACCCCCTACCCTGCTCTCCTGGTCTCACCTATCACCCCCTACCTCCTCTCCTGGTCTCACCTATCACCCCCTACCCCCCTCTCCTGGTCTCACCTATCACCCCCCTCCCCGTCTCACCTATCACCCCCCTCCCCCATCTCCTGGTCTCACCTATCTCCCCCTACCCCCCCCCCACTGGTCTAACCTATCACCCCCTACCCCCTCTCCTGGTCTCACCTATCACCCCCCCCTCCTGGTCTCACCTATCACCCCCTCCCCCCTCTCCTGGTCTCACCTATCACCCCCTACCCCCCTCTCCTGGTCTCACCTATCACCCCCTCCCCCCTCTCCTGGTCTCACCTATCACCCCCTACCACGCTCTCCTGGTCTCACCTATCACCCCCTACCCCCCTCTCCTGGTCTCACCTATCACCCCCTACCCCTCTCTCCTGGTCTCACCTATCACCCCTACCCCTCTCTCCTGGTCTCACCTATCACCCCCTACCCCTCTCTCCTGGTCTCACCTATCACCCCTACCCCTCTCTCCTGGTCTCACCTATCTCCTGCCACCTTGTGCTTCTTCTGCGCTCCCCCCACCCTTCTTCTCAGCCCAAGACTGACTGTTTACTCTTTTCCATGGATACTGCTTGGCCTTCTGAGTTCCAACTGCATTTTGTGTGTAGCTTGGATCTGATCAACTGCAGATTTTCTCGTATTTGTGACATAGAACATAGAATATATAAGACCATAAGACATAGGAGCAGAATTAGGCCATCTGGCTCATCGCGTTTGCTCTACCATTCGATCATAGCTGATCCATTTGTCCTCTCCTCAGCTCCACTCCCAGCCTTCTCCCCGTAAACTTTGAATCCGTGTCCAATCAAGAACCTATCGAACTCTCTTAAATACATCCAATGAGCTGGCATCCACAAATTCACCACCCTCTTGCTGAAAAGATTTCTCAGCGTCTCTGTTTTAAATTAATATAGAACACTACTGTGCAGTACAAACCCTTTGACCCACCCACAATGTTGTCCTGACCTTTTAACAGACTCAAAGATTAATCTAATCCTACCCTCCTACATAGCTGCCATTTTTTATTTCATCCATATGCCTCTCTAAGAGTCTCTTAAATGTCCTTAATGTACCTACCTCAACCACCACCCCTGGCAGGGTGTTTCATGCACACAGCATTCTCTGTGTTAAAAAAAAACTTTACACCAACACCCCCTCCCCATATATTCCTCCAATCACCTTAAAATTATACCAGCCAGTATAAGCCACTTTGGCCCCCGGGAAAAGTTCTCTGGCTACCCACCTGATCGACATCTCTCAAATGTCCATTCAAATACATAAACACAAGAAATTCTGCAGATGCTGGAAATCCAAAGTAACACACACAAAATGCTGGAAGAACTTAGCAGGTCAGGTCAGTGTCTATGGAAATGATCAAACAGTTGACGTTTCAGGCTGAGACCTTGGTTCAGGTCTAAACAGGAAGGGGGATGATGCCAGATTAAAAAGGTGGGGAGACGGCAAGGAGGATAGCTAGGAGGTTAGAAGTGGATCCAAGTGGAGGGGAAAGGTAAAGGGTTGGAGAGGAATGAATCTGATGGGAGAGGAGAGTGGACCATAGGAGAAAGGGAAGGGGGAGGGGACCCGGGGGAGGTGATAAGTATGTGAGAAGAGGTAAGAGGTCAGAATGGGGAATAGGAGACGACGAGACGGGGAGGAAAGCAGTTTTTTTTTTACCGGAAGAAGATACGGATATTCATGATATCAGGGTGGAGGCTACCCAGACTGAATATAAGATACTGTTCCTCCATTTTGAGGGCGGCCTCAGTTTAGCACAAGAGGAGGCCATAGACTGACATGGAATGGAAATTGGAAATAAAATACTGGCCACTAGGAAGTTCCACTTTTGGTGGATAGAGCAGAGATACCCAAAGAAGTGGTGCCCCAATTTATGACAGGTCTCACGATTGTCGAGGAGGCCACATCGGGAGCACTTAACACAATGGACAACCCCAGCAGATTCGCAGATGAAGTGTTGCCTCACCTGGAAGGACAGTTTGGGGCCCTAAATGGAAAGACACGTATCTACATAAACACACATACATACACACACACACGTACACACACATGCAAGCATGAACATATAATCACACATGCATGTACTGAATGCACACATGCACACTTAGAAATTCTCTGAGAATTTTGATTAATGAAGGCTAGACACTTTGAAATGTTCAAGCAGTTAATTTTGTTGATTAATCTTCCAGCGCATGGATTTATCTTCAATAGATGATTAATTAGATGATAATCTTACACGTTAGTGCACAAAATAAAATCCACTGTAGGCCCAATGTGAATAAATGAATTATTGTCAGTGACTCATGAAATTTAACATTTAATTTAAATCTTAGTTTTCTCATGACCAGGACCTGACATTGTTGAGACTGTGCAAAGGCGAGCCAAGCTTCCACCCATACTGAAGCCTTTTGTCATATCATTCAATTTCAGAGTGTATTTTTATCAGTATTTTGCAACTAAAAAACATTTTCCTCCATTGTTATTTTCACCCCCCAATGTAAAAATAAAAATGGCCCTATCTACCGCAATGAGCCTGTGAAACCTATTGGATACTGAAAGGCTTGGACAGAGTGGATGTGGAGATAATGTTTCCATTAGTCGGAGAGTCTAGGATCCGAGGGCACAGCCTCAGTACAAAAGGACATCCCTTTGGAAATGATGTGAGGAGTAATTTTTTTCATACAGAGGGTGGATTATCTGTGGAATTTGTTGCCACAGAAGGTGGTGGAGGCCAAGTCGCTGGGTATATTTAAGGCAGAGATTGATAGGTTGTTGATGAGTAAAGTGGTCAAGAGTTATGGGGAGAAGGCAGGAGAATGGGGTAGAGAAACGAAATCAGCCACGATTGCATTATGTGGGATTATGGATAGGAGAGGATTTCTCTTTAAGGAAGATCAACTTAATTCACCAAATACATTCACATTTATGTATTACATATTTATGCTGGTGTATTAGCACGAAATGCAACAAAAACAGTAATATTCAGCAATTATAAAGGACAAAGAATTATCTAACATGCAATACACCAACTGGCCTAATTGTGCTCCTATATTTTGTGGTCTATCTGGAGCTAGATGTCATTCTATAAATGCAATCTGGCATTTCCATTTGCAAGTCATCCTTTCCTCCCCAACTCAGCTTCCATATCAGCAATGCATGGGAAGGTATTGTTGCATGGGAAGGCATTGTTCCATGCAGAACTCCTTTGTGTATCGCAGTGGAATTGACCCTCGTTGCCCAGAAAGCAACCACTTCTGCTCCCTCCCTGGGTCACCTGGTCTTCTCGGCACAATACTGGCTAGATGCCTCAACTCACCAGCATTGTGAAGCCCCACTCAGTCTTCCCTGAAAGTCAGAAGGTTAAGAATTTCAAGCTTCCATGCCCATAAGGGGAAGGGTTTGGTAATTAGGAACTGTTGGTTGGTGAGGTCAAGTCTATTTTATTGTGACCTGCACAAGTACAATGAGGAAATCAGTTCAAGATGGAGCTGAACTACACGAGAACAACCTCCACTGTGCTGTAGAAAACAAGCAGCAGCCAGAGACTGAACAACCAAAAGACCCGACCATTAACCACAACCGCCACCTACTCTTACCCACATAGCACCAGAATACATGGGTCCCGGATCAACATCTCTCTGACTACCTGATGACCCACCAATAGACAGACCCTTAGGAGATCATCAGACTCAACTCGAGCAATCACACTACTACCACTAAGATTATGGAGAGGATGTTTTCTGTGGTTGGGGGGGGCGGGTCTAAGATCAGAGGACACAGCTTCAGAATAGAGGGACATCCATTTAGAACGTAGATGAGGATGAATTTCTTTAGCCAGAGAGTGGTCAGTCTGTAGAATTCATTTACCACAGACAACTGTGGAGACCAAGTCATTGTGTATGTGTAAGGCAGAGCTTGATCAATTCTTGATTATTCAGGGTGGAAGGGATATGGGGAGAAGGCAGGAGACCGGGGCTGAGAGGGAAATGAATCAGGCAAAGGTGGAGCAGATTTGATGGGTCAAATGACTTAATTCTGCTCATACATCTTATGGTCTTATGATCTTATTAATATTGCACAGAAACAAGTCCTTCAACACAACTCTTCCCTACCTACCAAGGTGTCCATCTAAGGTTGCCCTCTTTTGGCCCATATCCATCTACAGCTGTTCAGTTCATGCTGTGCAAGGTTTGATTTTTAAACCAGTTTACATGGCATTCTTTCACATCTGTGGCATTCTCCTTTAAGGGAATCCACCCTAGCATCCTGGATGACAACCCCTTTTGGACAGCATCATACTCAACTTGAGTGATCAGCCTGCTACTGGAATGAGGTACAATGAAGAATGTGCTTGCAGCTATAGCACGGCTGCATCACAGGCACATGGGGTCAGAAAACACACTGAACACAAGTTAGGTACAAATTGTGCAAGACAGTGATGAAAACGGAGAGAATGTCACATGTACAGTGAAATATTGAAACATGCGTTGTAATGTCTCATTTTCATCAATGACTAAAACAGTCTGAGAACACGACCCAAGTGTGGTCACGCTTCCAGTGCCAATTTAGTGTGTCCATAGGAGGAAAAGGCCAAATGTAAACATGGGTCACTTAGAATCTGAAGAAAGATTAAAAATAATGGGAAATAGTTGTATCACATTATATTTGCTAAGGCATTAATCAAATATTTTGCATAATCTTCACTACAGAAAGAAACCTAAATGTAGCAGAAGTAGTAATAAGCTGAAGATTTAATGTCAATCTAAAGTAATTAATGTCAGTAATTCTGGAGAAATAGCATGAAGTAAAGCTAACAAATCACATGGTTGTAACAAGTGGTTGCTGGAATAGACTGAATAGACTGGGAGGTAGATATGCAACACTATGGCTATGACATAAGGCAAGGAACAATAGGCTTATAGCTTCAAATCAGTTATCAGGGAAACGTTAGAATTTGTTATTGAGCACATTTAGAAAAACAGCATTAAATAACTCAACAGAGTCATGTGGCTTGATAAAAGGAGCTGGTGTTTGAGAAATTTAGTGGAGATTCTGAGGAAGTATGTAGCAGGATAGATGAGGGAGAACCAGTTGATGTTGTATATCAGGATGAGTAAATGGTTTGTAATGAGGCACGATGAAGAAGAAGCTCAAGAAGTGATGGTTTTGTATCAGCATGCACGGAGAAATGACTATGAATAAGATAAATAGGAGGAGTAGTTTCTTAGTCCCTTGCCATTCAGTAAGATCATGACTGAACTTCACACCATTTTTGTGTACTAGTCCAAGTTGTCTCCCCTTATATCCAAAGTTATACTGACTTTGGATGAAGGTGGAAATCAGAACCAAAATGAAAGGATAATTTTTAGAATGGAACACCGTTCCTGTTGGAGCGCAACCAACAACAGCACTCTGTGAATGAAAGGACAATTGTGATGTGTCATCATCTTCTGCCAGGTCCACTGTTGAGGTTTTGGATGGCTTTGTCTGGACCTTCTCCCTTGACTTTAGTGCATTGGATGCCCCTACTCGTAGCTAAGCACCAGGCAGCATAGCTGCCATGATCTCGGGAAGCTACAAGCCTCTCCGTCACGACAAGGTGATGATCCTCAGAAAAGGTGGAGTCCCTGGCTAGTTAAGAGACAAGTGGAGAGCCTACGTCAAGACAAGGCTGCTGGACCGGTCGCTATCAGCTCCATGATACTGAAGGACAGTGCGAGCCAGCTGTCTGATATTTTGCAGCAACTTTACAATCTGAGTCTGAGTCAGGAAAAGATACCAGTGCTATGGAAAACTTCCTGCTTGGTTCCTGTACCCAGTAAGGTGACTCCATCTCAACTTAATGTCTACAGACCAATTGCCCTCACATCTCAAGTGATGAAGGTGCTGGACAGGCTGGTCCTGGCTTACCTTGGACCGCAGGTGAGATCTTCATTGGACCCTCTACAGTTTGTTTACCAGCCTCATGTGGGAGTGGATGATGCCAACATCTACCCATTACAGAGAGCTCACTCCCACCTGGATGATGCTGGTGGCATTGTGAGAATCACAGTTTTTTTGGATTTCTCTAGTGCCTTCAATACAATCAAGCCACTTCTGAGCAAGAAGCTGCAAAGGATGGTTGTAGACAAATCTACTATCTCCTGAATTACTGACTACCTGACAGATAGACCCCAGTTTGTACAGCTGAGTAGTTCTCTGTCTGAGATGGTGGTGAGTGACACTGGAGCCCCACGAGGGACTGTCCTGTCCCCATTTCTGTTCAGACTGTACACCCAGACTTTCAGTACAAATCTGAGTCTTGTCACTTGCAGAAGTTCTCTGAAGACCCTGTGGTGGTTGGGTGCAGTCGGAGTACAGGGGACTGGTCGACAAGTTTGTGGAGTGGTGCGGGAGGAGTCACCTGCTCCTGAATGTGGCCAAAACCAGGGAGATGGTGATTGATTTTAGGGGGAAGAGGACTGTGACGAGTCCTGTATACATTCTGGGAGAAGTTGTTGCAGTAGTGGAGGAGTACAAATACTTGGCTGTTCACCTCGACAACAGATTTGACTGGAAAACCAACACCAAGGCTGTTTACAAGAAGGGGATGAGCAGACTCTAGTTTCTAAGGAAGCTGAGATCCTTCAATGTGTGCAGCAGGATGTTGGAGATCTTTTACCAGTCTGTTGCAGTGAGTGCTGTCTTCTTTATGGCTTTATGTTGGGCGAGCAGCATCAGTGCTGGTGATGCAAAAAGACTAATTAAATTCATCAAGGTGGGAACTCATTTGGGCAGCGGCGGTGGGGAAGGCGGGGGAAAGAGGAGCGTTTAATTTTTAAAATTTTTAAAAAAAAGAAAAGGAAAGAAACTCATCAAACAGGCTGGATCCGTCCTTGGCTACAACCCAGACTCGTTTGAGTTAGTGGTGCAGAGGAGGTCACTAAACAAACTGTTATCCATTATGGACAAGCTGGCACATCCTCTCCATGACCTACTGAATAAGCAATGGAGCACCCTTTCAAACAAACTCAATCAGCTCAGCTGTCACAGGATCGTTACAGAAAATGTTTCCTACCAAATGCAATAAACATATACAACAGTTCAACTCTGTGCTACAGGAGATCACACATCATAGTACAATAGTCTCTGTTTGATTATTTTGTACATTATTATTGCACAGTATTGCACATTGGTAATTACTGTGTATATTATTATTCTGTATTTTATTATTAGCTACTACTATTATTATTATATTTATTATTGTTATTGCTAAGTGTGTTTTTAAATGTTGCTGCTGTAATGAAATAATTTCCCACAGGATCAAAAAGGTACTTAAAAGTATTACTATCAAAAGAAAAGAAACGCATTGGAAAAGATTGTGAGTGGAGATTAATATGTGGAACAGTGGCTCTATCCGCACCTTCGTGACAGTCTTTAAGGAGTTTCTCCCTGTAACCACGTTGGTTTCCTTTGGGAGCTCTGGCTTCTTCCCACATTCCAAGCATTTTGGCAAGTTAATACCCCTTATTACGTGCTCAAGTAGTAGATTTGGGACAGAGTTAAGAGCAATGTTGGGGAGAATAAAAATGTATTAGGGCGGATGGATTGAGTTGTTCTCCAATCTTGGCGATCCATTTGCAAATGTTTTATTACCATGGAAGGGAACATCATCAGTGTGTTGTTCACTTGTGGTGTGTCCTCTGAATGCTTAGCTTTTATATGCTGTACTTAGCAATCAGTTGATTGCTTATCATTACGGAAACTCTACTGTGGCTTAGAAAGGGGGTCTCATTGCTGATCGGTTGCGTGGTGTTGTCTAGAATTTTGCCTGCATGCGTATTAGTGTAGGCCCATTGCAAATGGGTGTTGGATGGCTGACGTGGCTGTTTTCTTGCTGCATGACTGTATGGTTCTATTATTCTATGTGAGGTTATTCACTAGAAAAAAATAGAAAATAATGTTTTCTCATATGATAGGAGATATTAGTGTTACAGAGAAACTCTGATATTTGATGAAGAGTTGCAGAAAAATGGCCATGCTTTCAAGGAAATCATTAAAAATCAAGCGGTATTTTGGCTTTCTTGAAAGGGCTTTGGTTGTCCTTGCTATTAAATAGAACTTTGGTGACTTCATACTTTGAATACTGTGTGCAGTTTTGGTCCCTGTACTGAAGGAAAGAAACCTACCCTGAAACTGTATAGTGCAGACTCACTGCAGTGATTCCAAGTTCTGATGATGGTTCTATAATATTGCAATTATTTCTAATTCCCTAGAATTCTAATAAAAATGATGTTGATCTCTCCAAAACCTGTACTTTCTGGGTTGGATTGAAGGGTTAGGTACTGAGAAACTCTTTCCCATGACAAGAGAACGCTGAACAATATCAGTGGCATGGTAAAGTAACAGTTAGTGAAACATTATTACACTGCCCACCACTTGGCTTCAGTTATTCTGCTCTCTGTAAGGAGTTTGTTCATCCTCCCCATGACCCCTTAGCTTTCTTCTGGGTGCTCTGGATTTCTTCCACATTCAAATGATCTGCGGGTCAGTAGATTAACTGGTCACATGGGTGTAAGTGGGCAGCACAGGCTCATTGGGCCAGAAGAGCCTGTTACCAATGTGCATTTCAAAAATTAAAAAAAATAGTTGGCATGTAATCTCAGGATACAGGGGATAACCATTTTGGGAGGAGATTCTTTATGAAGAGACAGGTAATTTTGTTGAGTCCACTCAGTTATTAAATAGACAAAAGAGTAACGTGGTTAGAATTTTGCAAACACGAGAGATGCTGGAAATCCAGAGTAACACACACAAAATGTTGGAGGAGCTCAGCAAGTCAGGCTGCACCTATGGAGGGAAATGAACAATTGACATTTTGAGCAGAGACCTTTCTAATAAAGGGTTATCACATTGGAGATCAGTCAGATACTCAATGGTCTAACAGACTTGAAGAGCCAAAGGAGCTCCTTCTCGTTCTTCTTATTTTCATAAGACAACACCATTAGAAAACTCTAATAACCAGGAAGAGAAAAGGCTATAGAAAGTGATGGATGCAACCCAGTCTATCGCAGGCAAAGCCCTCCCCACAATATTACTGCCATCATGAAAAAAGCACCCACCATCCAACCCATGCTCTCTTCTCACTACTACCGTTGGGCAGAAGGTACAGAAGCTTTAGGTCTCACACCATCAGGTTCAGGAAACGGTTTTTGACCTGAAAGTCATTAAACTCCTGAACCAGCATGGTTAAACTCATTCACCACTACTCCAAACTGATTCTATGATATACAGACTCACTTTCAAGGACTTGCAGTGGAATCTGGACCAGCTGGAAAAATGGACTGAGAAATGACAGATGACAGCTGGAATTGAATGCAGACCAGTGTTAGTTGTTACACTTTGGGAGAGTTGAACTTTCACAGTGAGTGGGAGAGCATAGAGAAGTGTATTAGAACAAGGAGATCTGAGAATACAGACCCATAACTTCTTCAAAGCTTCGCCCCAGGGAGACAGGGTCATAAGGAGAACTTTTGACACATTGGCCTTCATAAATCAAGGTACTGAGTACAGGAGTTGGGATGTCATGTTGAAGTTGGAGTATTTTGTACAGTTCTGGTCCCCTACCTGCAGGGAAAGATATCAATAATAATGAATGAGTGCAGAGGGAACTTGCAAGGTTGTTGCAGGACTTGACCTGAGTCATGGGGAAAGTTTGTAAAGGTTAGGACTTTATTTCTTGGAGCGTAGGAGAATGAGGGGGACTTGTTAAAGGTATACAAATTATGAGGGGTGTAGCTAGGGTACATGCAAGCGAGTTTTTTTCACTGGGTGAGTGAGACTAAAACTTGAGGTCATGGATTAAAGGTGAAAGATGAAATGGTTAAGGAGAATATGATGGGGAGCTTCTCCAGTCAGAGGGTGCTGGGAGAGTGGAGCTACCTGCCCCTGGAAGTGGTGAATGCATTTAATTTGGATAGGTACATGGATGTGGGGGGTGGGTATGGAGGGCTATGGTTATGGTGCAGGTCAACGGGACGAGGCAGATTATTAGTTTGGCACAACTAGGTGGGCCGAAGAGCCTGCTTCTGTGCTGTCGTGTTCTATGACTCTGACTCTTCAGAGCTCATCCTCGGTATTTTTATTTGCACAGATTGTCTTCTTCTGTACATTGGCTGTTTATCTGTCAATGCAAGGAATCACCTTCCAGCTTGTCCTCCTTCTCCCCCCCCTCCACCACCGGCATTTTCCCCCTTCCTTTCCATTCCTGAAGAAGCATCTCGACCTGAAACATCAACAGTTTATTCATTTCCATCGATGCTGCCTGAGTGACTGAATTCCTCCAGCATTTTGCGTGTGTTACTCAGTCTTTGTTTATGTATGGTTTCAAAGATTCAAAGTACACATATTATGAAAGTATATATGCATAACCCTAAAGTTCACCTTCCCCATAGACAGTCACAAAACAAATTTTCATAAAATTCTATTCTTTCTTTTTTCCTGTGCATAACTGCAAGAAAATTAATCCCAAGGTAGTATATGTTAGCGTATAGTACTTTGATAATAAATTTTCTTTGAACTTAAAATTTTGAACCATTTGATTTCCTGCTAATAATTTCAAGTGGGTTAAGGAAGAGTGCCCACTTTAGACAATGTCGAGGGTAAACATAGCTTACGGCAAACATTTAGGTCCATGGGGAAAGGGGATACCATTCAGCTCTTAAAGCCTGTCCCAATTAGATCATGACTGATTGATGCCTTTGTTCCCTCACTCTTGCCCAACAGAAATCAATCTCTGCTTTAGAAGCTGATTGATTTTCTCTTCCACTTCCCACCCACCCTTGCCACCTCAGCAGCTCCTGTGAAGAGGAAAATTCCACTTCCATAACCCTCGTGCCAACTCCTGACATTATAACTCAGTTCTTGATGCCTGTCAGAGGAAATGGTTTCTCTCCTTCTGCACTGTCGAGCTCTTGATTATACTATGTCCTCTAATTAGATCACTTCAACAATATATTTCAAAACACAAGAGAATACAAAACAGTCTGTCAACACAATTCAACCCTTCCTGCTGGAATCATTCACAAGAATAGAAAAGGGAGGTATTCCTTCTCATCTTTCCCTCACGGAATCAATTCTGGCTGAGTGCCTGTTTAGGGAATCCACCCCCAGCTGATTTTCAGAACATAAAGTGTTAAATGCTTCCCCGCTTTTAGATATGATTTTTTCTCAGTTTCCTTGGCCTCTTGCCTGCACAGACTGACGTCAAGGACTGTGTTGACTCTGTGTGTGTGTATCTCTGTTAGAGAAAGAGAGAGAGAGAGGGAGAGGGAGAGATGTGATGTGTTTAGGGCTGGTTTGTATGGATGGTATAAAAGAAATCTCCAGGGCTGCGTTGATCTGACGAACTGTTGAGGCTGCTGTGGAGGCTCAGCAGTGTGCATGAGCAATAGCCTAGCTGTGAGGCTGGGGGAATGAGGCAGGGGTCAGGATGACTGTACCACTGTTGAAAATTGGAGCTGTACTCAGCACTATGGCAATGGTCACCAACTGGATGTCTCAGACCTTGCCCACGCTTGTGGGTCTGAATGGCACTAAAATCAGTTCATCGGGAAGCACGCAGAAAATAGTGAGTGTGCAATTACTGGTACCTCGAAAACCTTGAGTATTTTTTTTAAAGTTTCTTGCATGCTGGACTTTAAAACTCCATCATCGTTTTAAAAACCATCTGTACTTAAGACTAGAGAAGGAGTATTTTTCTTTCTAAAAGAAATTACTTTATTTTTTGCTGCATTCCTAATTTCTCAGTAAATCACATTTAACTGATTAAATTCCAAATGGACAGATTTTTCTTGTGCCAGGATAATGAAATGTTTATTGTAGCCACCAGACAAGATGATTATATACTTCTATGTTGCCGGTCCAGTGTTATTTGGAATATCCAGGAAGTGATATCCCTAGGTTCGGAGATGTCTGTGCAAAGAGCAGTCTGCAAAATCTGCGGAGGAGCGATGCAATACTGGCTTCCTGGAGGCTTTGATTTCATTATATTAACATTGCTTAACTTAAACAAAATACTTGTCTTTGGAAATGCAAAATAATCTCATCCCTAATGTCTGCAATAGATTAACCTGTGCCAATGATATTGTCTTTGACACTTGACAGTTCTCTCTCTCTCTCTCTCTCTCTCTCTCTCTCACTCCCTTTCTCTCCCCCTCTCTTTTCTCTCTCTCTCTCTCTCTCTCTATCTCTCTCTCTCCCTTGCTTGATTTCTCTCTGTCTCAAAAACAATTTGGCTGATTCTGATATTTCCTCTTTCTCAGCCAGCTTCTTCACTTGCTTTCAGGATTTATCTGCTCCCTGCTGCTATTTTCTTCCACCTTTTTCTAACATTTCTCAGGTCTATAATATTTCCTTCATCTGACTGCAATATTCACTTCCCGCACTCTCTAATACTTCAGGTTCTCCTCACTGATAGTCTTTTCTCTCTCTTTCTTTCTCTCTCTCCATTTCTCACTCTTTCTGTCTTGTCTTTCTTCAGGAGTATCTTTCTTCTCATCCTTGCCTAATATCCTCTTGTCTGTTATTTAATGTTTTAGTTCTTTTACGTCAGCTTCTCTAAAATTATTTAGCCGAGTCTTTCTCACCGGCTTCACCCCTCACGTTCAGGATTTATCTCCTCCCTGCTGTTATTTTCTTCCACCTTTTTCTTATCTCTATAATATTTCCTCTCTTGAATATTTCCTTCATCTTAATGGAATATTCACTTCCCTCTCTCTAATATTACAGCTTCTTCTCACTGTTATTTTTTCTCTCTCCCCCCCTCTCTTCCCGCTCCCCCTCTCTCAAATGCTTGTCTAATTCTCAACATTTTTCTTGATTATTTACCTTCTCATGTCTCCCATCTTCCATCTTTCTTCCATACCACTGAACTTAAATCATGAAATGACTGAAACTGCAGGTCAGGGTACAAGTTAAAAGAAATTCACTCATAATATTTAAATAACACAGCTTGTAAACCAAGACTTATTAGTAAGACTTTTACTTGTAAAATTAAAATAATTTCTGGATAGTTTGACAAAATTCTCAAGTCCTCTTTAGCTAATAGATATTCCAGGAACAGTGATTGATGCTTTGCTATTAAGATGAGTTTGAAGCCAAGGACTTCAATCCATTTGTGTTTTGATTTAGAAATATACAGTAATCTTACCCTCACAATTGTATGGATTTGCAGAATACTGATGTGTAGCAAGTTTTCCCCTATGTTTTCAGGTCTATGAAGGTGATTTTCTTCTGATGTTGAATAGAATGGATCTGTTGTGAATTAAAGGTCATTCTACAAAGATGAATGAAAAACCTTTCTCCATTCACTTCCTCGTGTATTGACATCTCCTCACGCCTCGTTAGTCTTCCTTTCTCAATCACTCCTGCATTCCAAAATTCAATATCTTGCAAAAACAAATATTTCTTCTTTAATATTCTCTGTTTTCCAGTATCCTATCTACAGTAATTTCCTACATATTTATTCTGTTTCCACCCTGTCTCTCCCTTTCTCTTGCTTTTGTGTTTTATTTCTCTCTCCCTCTCTCCTGTCAATATTTCCCCGAAAAATGAATGTGCATGAACCACTGTCAGCAAGTGAGTTAGGGTTGTCAAAGATGGAAAAGAAAGAACTTAAATCAGAAAATAAAACTTAAAAAATAATTGATTAAATTCTGTCTGCCTGCATCATCACTCCACTAAAAGCAATTTCCTGTGTGAAATGTTTAGACAATCTGATAAGGCAAAATAATAATGCAAATAAATCTTTCTCCTATTCAGTTAGGCTGAGAGTTGGATTGATTTCTACTCTAATATCAGCCAGTTGTAAAATGTTTAATTGATCCATAGGAAAAGATAATACAACAGAAATCAATCACCTATTGAGTGAGATATAAATTAATGTTTTTTTCTGTTGCCAGTTTTATCATTTATTATTTTACCATGAAACATGTTTGGCTCATTTCCCTGAAATGTCAATCTCTCTCTCTCTCTCTCTGTCTCTCTCTCTCTCTGTCTCGCTCTCTGTCTCTCTCTCTCTCTCTCTCTCTCTCTGTCTCTCTCTCTGTCTCTCTGTCTCTCTCTCTCTCTCTGTCTCTGTCTCGCTCTCTGTCTGTCTGTCTGTCTCACTCTCTCTCCTCTCTCTCTCTCTCTCTGTCTCTCTGTCTCTCTCTCTCTGTCTCTCTCTCTGTCTCACTCTCTCTCTCTGTCTCTCTCTCTCTCTATCCAGATAACGTTATGCTGAAACCCAGTTCAGTATTTGCACAGCTTTCATTCATCCATACTACCAATTAATAACAGTAGAGGGCAGACTGAAACATTCCCTATCATTGGCTCATCGATGCCAACCCCAATGGAATCACTTTCCATGGCTCACAATCAGGGATAAATCTGCTCGCTGTTGCTACTCCTTATGGGTCTGCACTTCCTTGGGCTTATCCTCTGTTTTCATTGGAAAAACCACCAATCTGATCAAACAAAACTTGGTGTTGGTTTATTATTGATACAGTGAAAAGGTATCTTGCATGTTGTTCACACAGATCAGATCATTACACAGTACATTGAAGTAGAACAAGGTAAAACAATAACCAATCACAAATCAGAAAATCTGCAGATGCTGGAAATCTGAGCAGCACACTCAAAATGCTGGAGGAGCTCAGCAGGCCAGACAGCATCCAGGAAAAGAGTACTGTACTGCCGACGTTTCAGGCCATGTTGAATAAAGTGTGAAAGCTACAGAAAAAGTTCAATGTAGGTAAACAAAATGCAAAATCATAACAAGGTAGACTGTGAGGTAAAGAGTCCATCTTATTGTACAAGAGGTCTGTTCCAGAATCGTATAACAGCGGGGTAGAAGCTGTCTTTCAGGCTGGTGCTGCGGGCATTCAGGCTTTTGTACCTCCTCCCTGATGTGAGGGGAGAAGAGAGAATATTCAGGGAGGGTGGGGTCTGTGATTATGTTGGTTGTTTTACTGAGGCAGAGTTCAGAGAGGGGAATCTGGTTCCTGTGCTGTGCTGAGCTGTGTTAACAACTCCGCACTTGCAGCGCATTGCTATAATAGGCCAAAACATACAATAAACATGCATACTCTGTCCAGGTGAAAGGTGGTGACCAAAAACACTGACCATCCATTTCCCTGCATTGATGCTTCCTAACCCTCTCAGTTCCTGCAGCAGTTTGCCCTTGTGCGTTGCCCAGCTTCCAAAGTCTGCAGTCGCTCGTGTCTCCATGTGATAAACATAACTTTTTCTGGTACTTAGTTAGATTGATGCCGAAAGGTCGTCTTTGCTTGAATAATATCTTCCAAAGTAAAATGTTAGCTATAATAGATATCAGTCAACAGTGTAACATAGGCATGCACTCAAATGTCCCTCCACATGTCTTCCCTACTTTTGCTCCTCCTTTTGTCTGGTGAAATGGTACAACCAAATGGCAGAACAAACAAGGCAAGCAATACAAACAAGTGAGGTGTACTGGGTCTCTCTCTCTCTCTCTCTCTCTCTCTCTCTCTCTCTCTCTCTCCCCCCCCTCTCTCTCTCTCTCCCCCCCTCCCTCTCTCCCTCTCTCCCTCTCTCCCTCTCTCCCTCTCCCTAATACTTTTGTAGAGTACTGTAGTAATTTTATGTATTGCACTGTACTGCTGCTACAAAACAGAAAAAAATGCATGACCTTTGTGAGTGATGATAAACCTAATTCTGAAATGGGTCTGTATTGACGACTGAGAGTGGGAAGGAGGTAGGGAGAGGGGAAACATGATTGGGAAGAGGGGAAGGGAGCAGGGAGGGAGTGGGAAGCACCAGAAGGATATTCTGTAATGATCAATAAACCAATTGTTTGGAATCATATGACCTTGACTGGTGTTTCACGGCCAAGTGCGCCACTCCTTTCCTGACGCTTGCCCAAACCCCTCCCGCATCTCTCCGCCCTTGCCATTAATATATATTAAATAAGTGGAAAAGAGTTGGTGTTGTTGGGTTGTTTCATTATCTGTTGAGAGATCTGATGGCACAGGGGAAGAAGCTGTTCCTTAAGCATTGATGGCTTGTCTTCAGCCTCCTGTACCTCCTCTCTGATGGTAGTAATAAGAAAAAGCATATGGGTGATGGGGGTCCTTATTGATGGTTGCTAACTTTTTGAGGCATCGCTGTTTGAGGAGGTCCTCAGTAGTAGGAAGGCTGCTGTGTCTGGTGGAGCTGACTGAGTTTGCAACCCTTTGCAGCTTTTTCTGACCCTGTGCAGTGGCCCTCCATACCAGACGGTGATGCAGCCAGTTAGTATGCTCTCCATGGTACATCTGTAGAAATTTGCCAGTCTTTGGAGACATCGGTGCAAGTTAGTTACTTTCCTGTAGCAAAAAGACTAAACTTGCACACAGTACTCTATGTGTGACCTCACCAACATCTTGCATGTCTGCAATGTAACATCTCAACATCTATACTCAAGGACCTGACTGATGAAGGCCAGTGTGCCAACTGCTTCTTCATTACCTTGTGTACCTGTGGCGTCACTTTCAGCGAACCATATACTCTGTACCACAATACTCCCTAGCACTGTTAGGCAAATAAATGTTGGTTATACAGTAACATTTATAGAAATGTTGTTTTCTTTGGGACAGAGGAGACTGAGGGGTGACTGTAAGATTAGTATAGGTAAAGGACAGTGGTCAGAAATCGAATAAATGGTGGAAAAAAAGAACAGAAGTAGTGGATATTGTTCGTGAGGTGTGTTGTGTCTGTGCACAACTACATTAGGTAAAAACACGCACAGTGAGATGACCTTAATTGATGTATTCGCATGGCAACAACAGAGAGAGAACAACGGCAGCATAGACAATAGGCCAATGTGCATGCCCTGACAACAGATCAATACACAGTGCTATCGGGCGGTGGGTCATTGCTCTAAAAGAAATAGATTCATACATTACAGGTTGCTTTATTGGCTGTTCAGAAATCTGATGGCTGAGAGGAAGAAACTGTTTGTAAAACATTGAGTGTGTGTCTTCAGGCTCCTCTACCTCCTCCATGTTGGTAGTAATGAGAAAAAAAGAATGTTCTGGGGGTCCTTAATGATGGATGTAACCCTTCTGTTTTACAAAAACTTTCAAGCTTAGCCTTTATATCTGTCACCCATCAAGACAGCTCTTAGAACAAAGAACAGCACAGGAAATGGCCGTTCAGCCCATAATGTTCTCTCTGGGTCCCCTTCAGCGGAAACACACACAAAACATTGGAGGAACTCAGCAGGCCAGGCGACATCTCTGGAAATGAATAAACAGTTGATGCTGTGGGTCAAAACCCTTCCCCAGGACTGAAAAGGAAGGGGGAAGATGCCAGAGTAAAATGGTCCGAGAGGGTTAGGGTTAGAGGCTAGCTGGAAGCCCAATCCATGGGAGAGGTCACAGGCTGGAGAGGAGAGGAGAGTGGGCCACAAGAGAAAGGGAAGGAGAAGGGGATCCAGTGAGAGGTGACAGATGAGAAGAAGTAAAAGGTCAGAGTGGGGTGGGGGGGGTGGAATTTGTTTGCCAGAAGGAGAAACCCTTCTACAGGATTTTGTTTCAGATCAAAATTAGCTTTCAAAGATTTTTAAGTTAACACCTATTTCTTTGTTTGCTTTCCCATATATGCTACATTCCCCTTTTCTGATCTACCTGGCTATCTCTGCTGTGTTATAGGGATCATTATACTCATGGATTGAATAAATTATTGTTGTTAGTTACTTGATTACCTGATTTCCTCTACATAATAATATAGTAATAATATCTGGGTCCCATCCTACTCCTCTTCCTCCCATGGTCCACTCTCCTCTCTTATCAGATTCCTTCTTCTCTAGCCCTTTACCTTTTCCACCAATCACCTCCCAGCTTCTCACATTGCCCCCCCCCATACACACACACACACACACACACACCTACCTTCCTCCGCACTTGGCTTCACCTATCACACTCCGGCATGAACTTATTCCCCTCACACACCTTCGAATTTTAGCTTATTCCCCCTTCCTTTTCAGTCCTAATGAAGGGTCTTAGCCCACAATGTCGACCCTCTACAGATGCTGGCTGACCTGCTGTGTTCTTCCAGCTTTTTGTGTGTGTTACTCTATGTCAGGGGTTCCGACCCACTTTTATGTTGTGGACCATGGATCCCAGACTGGAAATCCCTGCTCTATAAAATAACTTCACTTCCTATAAGCTCCAGTGATGACAGGCCCAATCTATTCAGCCTTTTGCCCTTGAGAACCTGGTCATCCTCAGCACTTTCTCTGTAATGCCTCCAAGGCAATTGTATTCTCCCTCAAATAGTGAGGCCGAAAATATGAAAAGTAATGTGATGAGCAATGTAATGTCAGAGTCTGCTAAAGCTGTAACAAAGATTCCCTACTCCTGCACTCCAATCTTTGCAATGTTTTCATTTCATTGTACTTGGTAATTGCTTGCTCTCAAAGTCCTGTGAATATTCCATATTGATTGTACATGGAGCCCAGATCTCACAGAGTCAAAAGATGAGAGTAAGTGCTTTGTTGGTGGGGTCAAATCACTAACAATGCTCATTTAACTTGTCTATTAATTGCAGCAAGTATTTTACCTATCACCCTGGGTCAGTGTACCGTATATTGTTCAGAGAAATTTCTATCATAGCAGGAGCCTGTTTATGTTTTCTAAAAGTTATGTCTCATATGACATAAAAGCCCCCTTAGCCCATCAAGTGAAACCAGCTTTTCAGTGTATCCCATCAGTCCCTGTACCCCAGTCTCTCTCACGTTCACCATACCCACCAAAACATGATTCTGTTATTGTTCATCTACATTAGAGGGGCACTTACAACAGCCAGTTAACAGTTAACTTATCTTTGAGATGTGGCAGGATATCAGAAAGATCAGAGAAAGCAGCTCAGTTCAGGGTGCCCCTGACAAGCAGTTTCCATCTCTACACAACGGTTTCTCTACAACCTGACGTTCATTTCCGAACTCTGATGCTGTCTGTGTGGGGTTTGTGCATTCACCGTTGCCACTCCGGCTTCCCCTGCAGACTCTAGTTTCCTCCCACATCTGAAAGACGTATCCATTTGTAAATTAATTGTCCATATTAAGTTGTCTCTAATGCGCCTGAAGGGCCAAAGAGCCATAGACCATAACAGCACAGAAACAGGTCCTTTGGCCTCTCTAGTCCATGCCAACCTGGTCCTTTGCCTAGTCCCATCCACCTGCACCATGGCCCTCCATTCCCATCTCATCCATGCATCTATCCAAACTTCTCTTCAATGTTACAATTGAACCTGTATCTATCACTTCCATTGGCAGCTCCTTCCACACTCTCACCACCTTCCAAGTAAAGAAGTTTCCCCTCTGATTCTCCTTAAATATTTCACTTTTCACCCTTAAACTTATGACCTCTAGTTCTAGTCTCTCCTTTCAGTGTTGTATCTCTCTATGATCCAATAACTCTGTGACAATTACTTGTGTCCCACTTGTCATTTTCCCACGATTTCCACATGAATTATTTCCACAGTAATTATTTATCACTGGGAAACCTTCCCCAACCCCAAATAACATTATTTATTACTGGGAAACCTTCCCCAACTCCAAGTAACATTCACGGACTTCCTTCCTTTGCTCAGATCCCCCACTACATTGACTCCACAAATGAGCTCAGTTTGACAGCGGTCAATCATTTTCCTTCGGCTTCATCCAAATCTTTGAGTCTTTGCCATTTGCTTGTACTGTGTGATCTTATTTATATTTTTACTTGGAAATACAACTCTTCAGCCTAATGAGCCCACACCAGCTAATTACATCCATGTAACCTGTACGTCTTTGGAATCTGGGAGGAAACCGGAGCATCTGGAGAAAATTCACTCGTCCACAGGGAGAACATACCAACTCCTTACAGACAGTGGTGGAATTGAACTTGGGTCGCTGTCACTGTAATAGCGTTACACTAACTGCTACATTAGCGTGCTGTCTTGCTGCCTGTTTCACATCACCACCCATGCAGAGCTGACTGTGCCTCCCTGTAATCAACGGCTTCAGAAACTCTTAGAGAAAGCAGCCAACGTATCGTGCAGAGACATCCGTTTGATTGAATATTTATTCAGGCTGTAAATTCCAGAAGATTCTTTTTCTTTTGAAGTCTGGACACTAGGGTCACAGATTTATTGAGTTACGTTATAGAGTAGTCACCGAGCTACCATCAGGCCGGCAGTACAGACGCTCAGTCCTACGTGATCTTGAAGAAGTACGTACAGCTTCTTCCCGTCAGCCATTCAGTTCCTGAACCAACTGGCACTGGAGGTCACCACCATACTGCAACACTCTGATAACATGAATCATTCTGCACCAAAATGGGCCCATCTTTCTTTGGCCCTCTTCCTACTCCTTTTCCCTTTAACTTTCCATTCCTCTTTCTCTTGCTATCTTTGATCTTTCTCTCCACTCTCAGTCTCTCTGCTTTTCTTTTCCTATCTCCACATCTTTTCATCAACCTCTCCAACTTTCAGCCTCTCCACTTCTCTCTGCCCCTTCACTCTCTCTATCTCCCACCTCCCCCGAACTTCCATCTCTCTCTACTGCGCTTTACCTCTCTCTGCCTCTCTCCGTAGCTCACTGCAGCCTTCTGTCTCTCCCTGCCTCTCTTCCTCTCTCTCGCAAATCCTTGGAATAGAGGAGTAGCATTCCCCTGTCTAAACCTGGGAAAACCAAAGCCATTGCCCAGTAGGTATTATTCATCTGCTAAGAGTTCAGTTCCGGTGCTCAGTACCGCTGCTACCACCCACAACAACTGAGGAATCGACTGTCAGATCCACTGCCAAGTCAGACCTGGCACAGCAGCAAAAACCCCAATCACTTTATTAGTGCTTGCCTTGATAGATCAGAAGGCAAAGAAAAGGGGCTTTCCAAGTTACTTTGCTAGTAATAATTTCCATTGTTTATATCTGCTTTCAGTTAATACTTTTAAACAGTTTAATTATATTATACTTGTATATTTTAACTATCTATTTTTAAAGATTAAAGAGATTTTTAATCTTTAAAAGATATGTACATTGAAACAGACAGTGTAGTGCAATGTTTCTGACAAACCAAATTTACGAGGATTATGCAGAGGCAGCTCACAAGTGTCACCACATTTCAGTGTCAACATAGCACGCCCACATCTCAAACTTAACCATATATCTTGGAATGTAGGAGGAAACCAGAGCACCCAGAGGAAACCAGGGCACCCAGAGGAAAGCCACACAGTCATAAGCAGAATGAACTAACTCCTTAGAGACAACGGCAAAAATCAAACCCTGATCCTACAGCTGATGCACTGTGAAGCATTGTGCTAACCACTATGCTACCATAGTTTGAACTGCAGATACCAGAATAACTGTTTAAACTTGGGACAGTATTCACAGCTCAATTGCTTGGGAGTGAGTCTTCCCTTGTCAGTGTTTGAGGGTGCGTCCTCTATTGACCCAGATCATACGTTGGCCGACAGAGGTCCACTGGACTCCAGTGAGAAGACTTCCAGTGAGATGGCCCTGGATATTTGGGAAAGAAAAACATAGGGCACGCCCAAGTAAGAGTGGATGTGTTTGTGGGTGCAGAAGAAAGCTGAACGATCCAGGGATTTATAGACATTAATGGCTGCAATATATTGCAAAGTAATTAAAACCAATAAAAGGGTTTATAAATAGGTTACCTCATTATAAGACCATAAGACATAGGAGCAGAATTAGGTCATCTGGCCCATTGAGTCTCCTCTGCCATTCAGTAATGGCTGATCATATATTTCTATCTCCTCCTCAACTCCAGTTCCCAGTCTTCTCCCCGTAACCTTTGATGCCATGTCCAATCAAGAACCTATCAAACTTTACCTTAAATGCACCAAATGACCTGGCCTCCACAGCTGCATGTGGCAACAAATTCCACAAATTCACCACTCTTTGACTGAAGAAATTTCTATGCATCTCTGTTTTGAAAGGGTGCCCCTCTATCCTGAGGCTATACCCACTTTTCCTGGACTCTCCCACCATGGGAAACATCCCGTCCACATCGACTCTGTCTAGGCCTAACAACATTTGAAAGCTTTCAATGACATCCCCCCTCATCCTCTGAATTCCAGCGAGTACAGACCCAGAGCCATCAAACGTTCCTCATAAGATAACCCTTTCATTCCTGGAATCATCCTTGTGAACCTCCTCTGGACCCTCTCCAATGCCAGCACATCTTTTTTGAGATGAACAGCCCAAAACTGTTCACAATACTCAAGGTGAGGCCTCACCAGTGCCTTATAAAGCCTCAGCATCACATCCTTGCTCTTGCTAACATGGCATTTGCCTTCCTCACCACCAACTCAACCTACAGGTTAACCTTCAGGGTTTCCTGCACAAGGACTTCCAAGTCTATAATTTCCTTTCTGCTGTCTTCCTCCTTTCTTAAAGAGTGGAGTAACATTTACAATTTTCCAGTCCTCTGGCACCATGCCAGAGTCCAATGATTTTTGAAAGATCATTTCTAATGCCACCACAATCTCTAACACTACCTCTTTCAGAACCCTAAGGTCCAGTTCCTCTCGTCCGGGTGACTTATGAACCTTTAGGTCTTTCAGCTTTTTGAGCACCTTCTCCCTTGTAACAGTAACTGCACTCACTTCTCTTCCTTCACACACTACAACATCAGGCGCACTGCTAGTGTCTTCCACAGTGAAGACTGACATAAAATACTCATTTAGTTCTTCAGCCATCTCCTTGTCCCCCATTATTATTTCTCCTGCCCCATTTTCTAGCAGTCCTATATCATTTCTCATTTCTCTTTTATTTTTAACATACTTGAAAAAACTTCCACTATCCACTTCGATATTATTTGCTAGCTTGCTTTCATATTTAATCTTTTCCCTTCTAATGACTTTTTTAGTTGCCCTCTGTAGGTTTTTAAAAACATGCCAATCCTCTACCTTCCAACTAATTTTTGCTTTGTTGTGTGCTCTTTCTTTTGCTTTTACAATACCTTTGACTTCTCTTGTCAACCACAGTTGTACTATTTTACCATTTAAGTATTTCTTCATTTTTGGAATACACGTGTCATGCATCTTCCATATTTTTCCCAGAAACTCACGCCATTGCTGGTCTGCTGACATCCCTGCCAGTAGCTCCTTCCAGTTTACTTTGGCCAACTCCTCTCTCATACCACTGTAATTTCCCTTACTCCACTGAAATACTGCGACACCAGACTTTACTTCCACCCTGTCAAATTTCAAGTTGAACACAATCGTATTGTGATCACCGGTTCCAAGGGCTCTTTTACCTTAAGCTCCCTAATCGCCTTTGGTTCATTACACAACACCCAATCCAGTATAGCTGATCCCCTAGTAGGCTCAATGACAAACTGCTCTAAAAAGCTACCTCTTAGGTATTCAACAAACTCACTCTCTTAAGATCCATTATGAACCCGATTTCCCCAATCGACCAGCATGTTAAAATCTCCTATGACTACCCTAACATTGCCCTTTTGACTCGCCTTTTCTATTTCCTGTTGTAATCTGTGGTCCACATCCCAGCTGCTGTTGGGAGGCCTGTATATAATTGCCATCAATATCCTCTTACTCTTGCACTTTCTTAACTCAACCCACAAGGATTCAACATCTTCCGATCCTATATCACATCTTTCTACTGACTTTATGCCATTCTTTACCAGTAGAGCCACACCACCCCCTCTGCCTACCTTCCTATCCCTCCAATATAATGTGTAACCTTGGGCATTCAGTTCCCAAATACAACCGTCCTTCAACCACGATTCAGTGATGACCACAGTATCATACCTGGTAATCTGTAATATTGCAACAAGATCATCCACCTTATTTCTTATACTACGTCCATTCAGATACAACACCTTGAGTACTGTATTTGCTGTCCTTTCTGATTCTGCATCCCTAATGATTTGATACTTAGCCTGTTGGCTGCAACTAAGTCCCATCACCTGCCTGCCCTTCCTGACAATCTGACTGTACGCTATCTTTACTTTATTACCATCCGTCCTTTCCTGAGTCCCTTCACTCCGGTCCTCATCCCCTGCCAAATTAGTTTAAACCCTTCCCAACGGCTGTAACAAACCTGCCCGCGAGAATATTGGTCCCCTCAGGCTCATGTACAACTGTCACTTTTGAACAGGCCTTACCTCCCCAGAAGAGGAGATCCCGATTATCCAGGAACCTGAAGCCCTGCCCCCTGCACCAGCTTCTCAGCCACACATTTATCTGCCAAATCATCCTGTTTCTACCCTCACCAGCGTGGCACAGGCTGCGATCCAGAAATTACTACCCGGGAGGTCCTGCTTCTCAGCTTTCTACCTAGCTTTCTAAATTCTCTTTTCAGGACCTCATTGCTTTTCCTTCCTATGTCACTGGTACCAAAAAATCTGACTGCTCCCCCTCCCTCTCCAAAATGCTGTGGATGCGATCTGAGACGTCCCTGACCCTGGCACTGGGGATGCAACGTACCATCTGGGTGTCCTGTTCACGTCCACAGAATCTCCTGTCTGTTCCCCTGCCTATCGAGTCTCCTATCACTACCACTCCCTCTTCTCCCTCTTTCCCTTCTGCACCACAGACCCATGGTCGATGTCCGTAACCTGGTCGTCGTTACATTTTCTCGGGAGGTCACCCCCCACAAAAGTATGCAATGCGGTGTACTTGTTTTTGAGGGGAACAGCCACAGAAGTGCTCTGCTCTAACTGCCTCTATCTATTTCTCCTGATGATCAACCAGCTACTCGCCTCCTGCAACTTTGGGGTGACTATTTCCCTGTAACTTTGATCGATCATATCCTCGCTGTCCCGTACAAGTCGAAGGTCATCCATTGACTGGTCTGGATCCCTAATATGGTCTTCGGCAGGCGGATGCACTTCACACAGATGTAGTTCCCCGGGAGACTCTGGGTCTCCCAGTTCTCCAACATCTGGCACAAAGAGCACACCACAGCCATTTAAATAGTACAGTAAGAGAGGGGAGAAAAAAACAAAAAGGAAAACTTATTAGATGCTTTACACAGAGCCGACGCCTCTTCCGAGCCGAAACCTCTTTTGAGCCAAAGCCTGTTGCTTCTGTTCTCACCACTGGCCTACTCCAGACAATGGCCGCTCCGCTTACCCCTTCTGTACTTTTATTCAGTTTGTAGAGCTCTGCTGATGCTGCTGATAGGCCCCATACAATGGACAAACGCTCTCGAAGTTCCCTTTTTAAATAACTGCCGCCGGTCTGTGAGAAATCCCTCTTGGTGGAACTTCGTTGAGGCTGCTGATAGGCCACGTACAATGAGAGATCTCTCTTGGTAGAGCTACACTTGGTGAACACTGATACACTAGTTGTGGTAACTGGCTTTTCAGCTTAATATTATCCCTGGACTCAATGTATGGAAGTCTGCAACCTGCTAAAGTACAGTTCTCTTACAGTTCTAGTTTCAGAACACCCAGAGCTGTTTACACCACAAGCAGTGACACAGCCAATAGAGCTTCAGATTCACAGCTTCAGCAAACCTGGATTGAAGCCACACTCTGGCAGTGCCTGTGGAGTTTGTGAATTCTCCCTGTAACCCCCTGGGTTTCCTGTGTTTGCTGACCCCGTTAAATTCTCACCTTTGATTTCAAATCATTCCCAGCTTCAGCACCCCTCTGTGTTCAATCTCCCCCAGTCCTATTACACTGAGATTTTACCACTTACCTAATCCCAGCCTTGTCATCCTTCACTAATTTAATTGGCAAAGTAGCCTCCAGCTGTCCCCATGCCCCAGTATGGCATCTTTCCCCTTCTCGTTTGTTACTCTCCTCTCACCTTCTCATTCTTTTCCTCATAATTTCTTATCAATCCCTTTCTCCTACTCTTCGCTTTCTCCTCCAACCCTTCCCCCTTCTCCCTTCTCCACCCTCTGTCTCCCCTCTTCCATCCTCTCTCCCTCCTTCCCCTACCTATTCCTTCCTCCTCCTATGCCCCCTCCATTCTGCCTTCTCCTTTCCCTCCCTTCTCCCTCTCCTTTCTTCCCCCTTCACCCCTCCCTTCCCTCCTCCCTCCTTGCTCCACTTTGCCCACCACTTTCTCCCTACATTCCCTCTCCTACCTACCATTCCCTACCTTCCCCACGCTCTCCCTCTACCTTCCTCCCACCATCTCCTCTCTACCTTCCCCTCTTCCTCACCCTCCTATCCCCCCCTTTACCTTCTCTCTGTCCTCCCTGCCCCACTTTCTCCCTTGTTGACCTGAATCCTCTTAATTCCTTATCCCTGTGGGAGTGAGGAATGAGTCAGCACTCTCACCATTCTGTGGGTAAGCCAGCTTTCTCCCCGAGTTCTCTGTAAGTTTTATTAATGACTCTCATCCGATTTCCCATGAAGTGTTGGATTCCTCCTTCAATATAATAAATCGTCACCCTTTGATCACACGCCAGCCCCTGGACCTTAAGAAAGGTTGTGGCAAATGCAGGTCCAAGGCAGATTGAATAAAGCATGTTTCCAGCCTTCAAATCTAATTATTCTTGTTCAGGTCTATTGAACCTTCTTTATATCAAGGGTAGAATGGAAAAATTACATTTCTTTTGCTGCAGAAATACTGATAGTTGTTCAGCCTGATATTAAGGGCTGTGATTTTAAAGTCCATCTCCAAGGACTATTGGAAAAGAAGCCTGGAGTTTTCATCAGATAAATGTACGTACACAGCCACTGGAATCTCCAAAGTGAAGTTGGAAGTGAGCCAAGAAACCACATCATTTTAATGTTTTCTGTCCCATATGAAGCCTGTGAGTTTCTGAGATATGATTACTCCTGGTGAAGTTGTTGGTTTTACCAAAGATCGTCACCTTGTTGTGGTATAGAGCCTTGAGAATTCTTGAGATCCTGGAAACAATGCTGCCTGGAGCTTAACTCTGGGAGGGTTACCCATGACAGAAAAGGAGATGGGAGAGATTCCAGACATTGAGCAATCCGACCAAAGCGCCAGTGGTGGAGATGGCAAAAGATGATGCCACATCACAATGGCAGTGATGGCTGCAGCACTGAAAGGTCCCCAGTTGTCTTGCACTCCATGTCGAGGACCTTGACCCCAATCAGTCAAGGGCCGTGTATTAACTGCCTATCCATCAGGCACCTCACGTTAAACAAAGTCACACACAGGTGTGGGAACCCATCCTGCTTATGTGAATTCTGGGCTGGACTCTACAGCCACCTGAAGACCCATCAATAGACAACCCCTTCGGAGAAAATCATGCTCGACTATTACTTCTTGGGAGCTACTTAAAGAGGAACTGGATACAATTTTGAAAGGTCGAGGAATTGAAGATTGTATTGAACGGGCATAGAAGAGGAGATTGAGGCCTGGAGAAGATCAGTCGTGATTATATTGAATGGAAAGGAAAGTTCAAGGGGTTGACTCATCATGTAGTTATGTTTTTACTGTGAAGTGAAAGGGCAGGAAAGTATAGCAGATTCCCATCCTCCTTGCGTGCTCTTCTTATCGTCTCCCAGTACTTCTTCAGATATCTTGGTCATTGCCAATCAAAGTTCAAAGTAAACTTTTAATTAAATACTATGTGCTATTTGAGATTTATGTCTTGTAGGCATATAGAGGAAAAAAGAAATACAATAGAATGAGCTGCCAGTACAAGTGGTGCATGCAAACTCGATTTCAATGATTAACAGAAGCTTGGATAAGTACATGTATGGTAGGGATATGGAGGGCTATGATCTGGGTGCAAGCACTGTACAGCACTGACTAGATGGGTCGAAGGGCCTGTTTCTGTGCTGTACTTTTCTAAGACTCTATGATAGAATTTTATGAAAAGGTATACATAAAAAGACAGTGACTGACACAAGCATTGTGCACTAAAACACAAAAAACTGTGCAAATACAAATAATACTGAGAATCTGAGTTGTAAAACGTCCTTGAATGCATGATGGTAGGTCATAGAATCAGCTCTGAGTCATGATAGATGAATTCATCCATGTTTGTTCAAGAGCACGATGGTTGTAGGGTTAAAACTGGACCCGGTGGCGTGGAGTCTCAGGATTCTGTACATTCTGCCCAGTCCTAGTAGCGAGGAGAAAGCATGCCCTGGGTGGTGGGGTCGTTGATGATGGATGCTGCTTTCTTGTGGATGTGCTCTGTGTAAGTTCACTCAATGGTGGGCAGGACTTGTCTCTAACAGGTCTGTGTTCACCACTTTCTGCAGCCGTTCCCATTCCTGGGCCTCGGTGCTTCCATACCAGGTCATGATGCAACCAGTTAGAGTATCTGATAACTCTCCACTGTCATCTGTCGGTGTATAAAACATAGAACATTACAGCACAGCACAGCTCAGGCCTATCGGCTCACAATGACAACCTTATAACCTACTCTAACCTGATAACCCTTCGCTCCTACTTAGCCCAACATTTTCTATCATCCATGTGCCTACCTAAGAATTTCTTAAATGCTCTTAATGTATCTACCTCTATCACCAACGTGGCAGTGCGTTCCATGCACCCACCACTCTCTGCGTAAAGATGAATCGCTGATATCCTGTCTCATGGGGAACTTCACTTTAGGTACTTAAAAAACAGGATATGGCCGTTATGTCTCACATGCCTGCTGTCCTTTTCAACAAAAAAATGATTGATTTTTAACCTCAGGACCACATTCCTTCACTGACCCCATATATACTTTAATTCCATTACTGTTCAAAAACCTTGTATACACTGAGTGTTTAGATCTCCACAGTCCTCTTGAGTGGAGAATTCCAAATTGTAACTGTTCTCCCAGTCCTGATTAGACAATGCCTTACTCATAATACCGAGGGCGGGAGTCACACGGAGAGGTTGGGAAGGCTGGGACTTGACCCCTCACAGCGCAGGAGAATGAAGCGTGACCTTATGGTGGTGAACAAAATGGTGAGGAGTAGACTCAGAGTTAAACAGATGCAAGTTGAGCCTCAGGAATGGGCAGCTTAAACACTGGAGGGCATAGGAACATCGGCACAATACTGGAGGGACTCAGCAGGTCGGACAGCTTCAATGCAGGGGAATAACCAGACAGCATTTTGTTCAAAGAGCCCTTAATCAGGATGAGAAAGAAAGGAAAAAGAATAAGAAGGTAGGCGGGTGGGGAAAGAGGGATGAAGTGAGAAGCTGTAATGTGATAGGTGAAAGAGGTAAAGGGCTGAAGAGGAAGGAATCTCATAGGAACAGGGGAGAAGGGAAGGACAGGACAGTGGACCATGGGAGAAAGGGAATGAGAGGAACATGGATCATGGGAGAAAGGGAATGAGAGGAACATGGACCATGGGAGAAAGGGAAGGACAGGATGATGAACAATGGGAGAAAGGGAATGAGAGGAACATGGATCATGGGAGAAAGGGAATGAGAGGAACATGGACCATGGGAGAAAGGGAATGACAGGACAGTGAATCATGGGAGAAAGGGAACGAAAGGAACATGGATCATGGAAGAAAGGGAATGACAGGACAGTGAATCATGGGAGAAAGGGAATGAGAGGAACATGGGTCATCAGAATCGGAATCAGAATCCTTTATTATCGCCAAGTATGTGGGTGCATACAGGGAATTTGATACCGGTTTCCCTGAGCTCTCGCTGTACAGAATCAAAAGGCAAACAAAACAATAGTGCAAATAATCGTGAACTATATACAATGAGGTATACCTGTGTATGTACAGGTGGACTTAGTTTACAATAGACTAAAATTCAAGTGTTCATAAGACTGATGGCATACGGAAAGAAATTGTTCTTGTACCTATTTGTCCTGGCATACAGTGATCTAAAGCGCCTACCAGAAGGAAGGAGTTGGAACAGGTGATGTCCAGGGTGTGATGAGTCTACAATGATGCTGCTTGCTCGCTTCCTGACTCTAGATGCATATAAGTCCTGGATCGAGAGCAGCTTCACACCAATAATCCTTTCTGCAGCCCTGACGGATCTTTGGAGTCTATTCTTGTCTTGTTTGGTAGCTGATCCAAACCAGACAGTGATGGACAAACAGAGGACAGACTGGATTATTCCTGAATAGAATTGAATCAGCAGCTCCTGAGGCAGGTTGTACTTCCTGAGTTGCCGTAGGAAATACAACCTCTGCTGAGCTATTTTGATAAGAATGGGGAAAAAAGGAAGGACGGGACAGTGGATCATGGGAGAAAGGGAATGAGAGGAACATGGAACATGGGAGAAAGGGGAGGTCAGGACAGTGAATCATGGGGGAAAGGGAAAGGGAGGATTGAATAAAATAGGAATAATGTAGGATTTGGTAATCGAGTGGTTAATGGTCAGCGTGGACTCAATGGGTCAAAGGTACCATTTCTGCCTGCCAGCAATTACTACCAAATCACAGTCACTCAGGACACAAATCACAGAGTCACTCAGGACAGACATCACAGGGTCACAGAGTTTATCTTGCGCTCAATCTCTATCAATCAATTTCATTTCTTAATAAATTCCTTCAACATCTTGGACCTAAAGCACTCCACTGGCTTCTGTCCCTTTTTAACTGTTGCCTAAGATCATTAAAAATACCTAAAAAGTGGAGAAGAGCCAAAGTTGTTGTTCTCCTAACACCCAATAAAGACCCCGACATTCCTAAAATTTACAGACCGATTTCTTCGCTCTGCACCCTCTATAAACTCTACAAGAGACTCATACTGAAAAGAATATCCCCCTTAGTTGAAGATTTAACATCAGTCCAAGCCAGGTTCAGGCCAGGCCACTCTTGCTGCGGTCAAGTCCTGAACTTCATCCAATATATTGAGGATGGCTTTGAAATGCGACAAATTACAGGGGCAGTATTCATTGACTTAACAGCAGCATACGACACTGTGAATCACAGAGGCCTTCTACTGAAATTATCTAAAATGTTAAAGAATGAAACCACAGTCAAAGTAATAAGAAGCCTCCTAGAAAATCGCAGATTTTATGTAGAAATGAATGGAATTAAGAGTAGGTGGTGTCCACAAAAGAATGGACTACCACAGGGATCAGTCCTGGCACCTCTACTATTTAATGCTTACACAAATGACCAGCCAACCTTTCCTGTTTATCTATGCAGACAACCTATGCATAGCAACACAAGCTAACTCCTTCCAAGAAGTTGAAGTACGACTTACAGCAGTCCTCGAAGCAATGAAGCAGTATTATGAAAAATGATCTCTGAACCCAAATCCATCAAAAACTCAAGTTGTGTGCATTCCACCTGAGGAATCGAGAAGCAGCTCGGAAACTCAAGATCTTCTGGTGTGGGAAGGAGCTCGAACACCATCCGACTCCAATTTACCTGGGCGTGACACTGGATAGGATGCTCTCATTTGCCACCCACATCCAAAAACTCCGAGGGAAAGTTGGCTCTCACAATTCTCTCTTGAAAAAATTAGCTGGCACGAAATGGGGAGCTAATGCTCACACACTTTGATCAACTGCCCTAGCACTCTGCTATGCACCTGCAGAATACTATGCACCTGTGTAGGGCAGATCAGCCCATGCGAAGAAAATAGACCCGTTGCTTAACGAAGCCTGCTGAAAAATCACGGGCGCACTGCGCCCCACACCCACTAACATCATTTACAGACTTGCAGGCATTGCTCCCCCCCCCCCCAGAGATCCGAAGACACACTACAACAAAAATTGAAAAAGGTGAACAGAATTTGGATCCAGGGCACCCACTACATCATCATGTGCCAGTTTCCAACTGCCTAAAATCGAGGAAAAGCTTTGCTACAGTGGAGGAACTACCGCACAGAACATCCCCCCCAAACATACAGGATTGACCTCTGGCAACAAACAGAAGCCAGAACCCCACCAAAGAATACAGTGCAAGACCCCACAGAAATGTGACCAGACGGGGAACTGCTTGACAGACGGAAGTGGTGCACTCTCAACAGAGTGAGAGCGGGAGTTTGTAGGACGGGAGACAATATGGTGAAGTGGGGTTTAAAGACCAGCAAATCCTGTGAGTGTGGCGAAAGGGTTGCAGAACATTGAACACGTTCTACACAACTGCCCACTCTCACCTGATTTAGCTGACACTGACCTGCTCAATGTCAACCAAACAACACTAGAGTGGCTGGCTGTCTGGTGTGACAAACTATGATGATGAATTTCATTGCAATACAATGATCGAAAACATTGCCTGGAAAATTAGCAAGCAACTCTGGGATATTACATGGGGATCAGACACACATATACTGTGGGGAGTCTGGCCTCAATCACGAGCATCTGAATGGTCACGTGAGAGTTCTTTGTCTATGGGACCTCGGTATCATTGATGTATGTCATGAACTGAGTTGCTTGCTGAGCTATTGTGAAGGTACACTACAGAGGCAGTCCTCATGGTGGTCTGGTGTCAGATGTAGAACAGGATTTGTTAACGGAAGATCATTACTGAAGCTGATTTTATTTTACAACTGTCTGATGAGACCTCCCATCAAGGAATGTCGACTGTCTATTCCTTTCCATTGATGCTGTCTGACCTAGTGAGCTCTTCCAGCATTTTGTTCAAAGTTCAAAGAAAATTTATTATCAAAGTGCACATGTGCCACCATATGCAACCCTGAGATTTATTTTCCTTTGGGCATACTCAATAAATCCATAATAACAGAATCAGTGAAAGACTCGACCAACTGGGCATTCAGCCATGCTGCTAAAGACAACGAACAATGCAAATGCAAAAAGAAAGAAAGAATAATAATAAGTAAATAATAAATATCGAGAACTGAGATGACGTGGAATGCAGCTGTCAGAGGCCTCTGCACTTGAACAATTGCTCTCTCCCTCTCTCTCTTTCTCCCTCCCTCCTCCCTCCCTCACCTCCTTCTCTCTTGATGGTGAGAGGGAGTTTGCTGTTTCTCCTCAAGTCGCGGAGCTCAGAATAAAGTGATACTGCAGACAGTAACGTCGAACCAGCAGCTGTTGCTTCTCCCTCTCACTGTGGTGGGAGCAATATCTCTGTTGCATGCATGGTGGGTGGTAGGGGAGCTGATCCTTTCTGCTGGATCAAAGGTTCAGAGGTTCATTATTATCAAAGCATGTCTCTACATACACCTCTGAAACTTGTATTCTCCAGATAGCCATGAAACAAGGAAAGAAAGAACATGAAAGTCATTCAGAGAGAAAAACCGAACCCATGCCTTCCCCCGCTCAAAAAAGATAGGGATCAAAAAAGAACAAGTGGGGAGAGGGTTGATGTTTTGTTGCTGCTTTTGCGTGGGAGGGGAGGGAAGGGGTTTTGGGGTTCTTATGTTTTACTGTCATTCATTCTTTGGGGTTTATATTTCTGTTTTGTGGATGTCTGCGAAGAGTGAAAATATCAGGCTGTAGAATGTATACATTCTCTGATATTAATTGGAACCATTGAAGAGGCCTTGAAAGTGTGTGCATAGGTCATGGGAACATTTCAGTGATGGGGCAGGTGAAGTAGTCCCCACTGGTTCAAGAGCCTGATGGCCGAAGAGCGACAATTGTTTCTGAACCAGGTGGTGTAAGGTCTGAGGATCTAGTAGATTAGATTAGATTATGAGGACATGCAGTCCTCTTTAATTGTCGTTTAGTAATGCATGCATTAAGAAATGATACAATTTGTTCCTCCAGAATGATATCACAGAAACACAAGACAAACCAAGACTAAACAAAACTGACAAAAACCACACAATTATAACATATAGTTACAACAGTGCAAAGCAAATTTGATGAAGAACAGACCATGGGCACGGTAAAAAAAAAATCTCTAAGTCTCTCGAAAGTCCCATCATCTCATGCAGACGGTTGAAGGGAGAAGCTCTCCCTGCCATGAGCTTCCAGTGCCGCAAACTTGCCGATGCAGCATCCTGGAAGCACCCGACCACAGTCCGACTCTGAGTCCGTCCGTAAACTTTGAGCCTCCAACCAGTCCTCCGACACCGAGCATCGAGCACCATCTCTGCCGAGCACTTTGACCTCAGCCCCGGCAACATGCAATAGGCAAAGCCGAGGATTTGGGGCCTTCCCCTCCGGAGATTCTCGATCGCACAGTAGCAGCGGCAGCAAAGCGGGCATTTCAGAAGTTTCTCCAGATGTTCCTCTGTGCTTCTCACGTCCGTCTCCATCAAATCAGGATTGTGCACAGCCCCTGTTTAACAAATATGATATCATTTCGGAGCGGCCGCACGCACTGCATCATGCCGCCATCTTCTCCTCCCCTCCGATGAGAAGAGAGCATGTCCTAATGATCTATGCTGGTTTTCTGTAGCAATATTTCATGTAGATGTGGTCAATGGTGCAGGGGGGCTTCACACATGTATCCATTACTTTTTGTACGATTGTCCAAGGGCATTGGTGTTCCCATACGGGCAGTGATGCAGCCTGTCAATATACCCTCCACTACATATCTATAGACGTTTGTCAAAGTTTTACTCTGGATTTCTAGCATCAGCAGAAATTTTTTGTATGCAGTCATTCAGTTGTTTCCTGGTCATGATTACTTGGACTAACTATTTACTCCAAGTGACTTGAATTTTGTTTTCACAGCTGCCATACTGGGATTCGAACTCATTTATCTTGTGTTAAATGGTGTGGGCTCCGAAGCAGTGAATAGAACACAAGGATTAGGTGCAAGGATAAGGCACCTGGCCCTTCAAGTCTGCTCAGTCTCACTTTTTTCGCCATTTCCCTTAATTTCCTTGATACAAATTGATTGATGTCTGTTTTGTGGTTACTCTATGTTTGCTGGGTCTCTACAGCTCTCTAAGGGAAAGTATTTCAAAGATATATCACACTCTGCAGAAATTTCTCCTCATCTCAGTCCTAAATGGCCTAGCTTTCTACTGAGACTGTAATCCTGGTTCTAGATTCTGCACCCAAGTGCAACATCAGCCTGTCAAACTCTTAAATTCCAGTGATACCTCTAATGAAAGACAGACCTAATCTGTTCAAAAAGGAAGAACTCATCGGTGGCTGCAAAGTGTTTAAGTTGATGGCTGTGTACAGCAAGAAAATAGAGCTGTACAGTACAGGCCCTTCAGCCCACAATGTTGTGCCAACCTTTTAACCTACTCCCTTCCCTTTCACATAGCCTTATATTTGTTCATCTATTTGATGAGACAGAACTGGAAAGGTTACCAGTACATAGCAGTAGGAAAGTGAGGCCGTGGCGGGGATGGGGGGGTTGGGAAAGTCTTCAATCTTCGCCTTCATAGGTGCTGCTTTGTCTTACTGAGAAAACATTCTGCTTTTTTAACATGGATTCCAGCATCTGCCGTCTCTTTTGTATTCTATAAATCCTCATATGACAAACCCACCTACCCAGGAGCCAGTCACATGAACCTATGCCACACTTTCTTATGGCTAGTATATACTTTCTTATGGGAGATCAAAACTGCATCATACTCTGGGTCATAAAAACAAGAAATTCTACAGATGCTGGAAATCCTGAGCAAAACACATGATGTCTGTTAAATAGGGGCCGTGGACAATTCTGATTTGATGGAGAATGGACGTGAAAGCACAGAGGAACATCTGGAGAAATTTCTGAAACGCCCATCTGCTGCTGTTGTTACTGTGTGGTCGGGAATCTTTTGGAGGGGAGGCCTCAAAATCCCCAGCCTTGTCTGCTTTTGGTGACCGAGAAGGAGGTCGAATTGTTCGGCAGAGATGGCGCTCAGTACTCGGTGTCGGAGAGCTGATCAGAGCTCGAAGTTTTCGGATGACTCAGAGTCGGATTGTGGTCGGCATGGCAGGGAGAGTTTTTCTTCCTTCTCCCGTCTGCGTGAGATGTGGGACATTTGAGAAATTTTGAACTTTACTGTGCTCACGGACTTCTTCATCAAGTTATGGTATTGTTGCACTGTTTGTAACTATATGTATAATTATGCGGTTTTGTCAGTTTTTCTCAGTCTTGGTTTGTCCTGTGTTTTGTGATATCACACCGGAGGAAATAATGTATCATTTCTTAATGCATGCATTACTAAATGACAATAAAAGGGGACTACGTGTCTTCATAATCTAATCTAAACACACAAAATGCTGGAGGAACTCAGCAAGTCAGACAGCATCCATGGAGAGGAATAAACAGTCGACGTTTTGAGCTGTGACCCTTTATCAGATGGTCAGTCCGAAACATCAACTGTTTACTTCCCCGCATAGACAAGACCTTTATGCCATGGGTTTGCCTGTTGCAGCTACACAGGGGAGAAGACATTGAAGACGGTGTGGGAGAGAGCTGAAGTCCAGTCCCCTCCATCACTGCTGCCCTTCTGTGTTCACTTGGTAGAAGACAAGCTGGATTGCATTTGCCTGTGGCCGCACTAGTGTGTGATGAGAATGTCTGCATGCTTGTCCTTTCAGAAAACAAGGCTCCAGGACAACATCCTGTTCGCCTTCCTTCTACCGGCTGTGATACTGAGGGACTGTTTTGTGTCTGTGTTTTGCTGCTCTAGTAACTATATGTGCCTTGTTCTGTGTGTTACCGCCAGTTCTGCGCTTTGCACTTTGACCCCAAAGGGAACACGAACGGCAGAGTTCCCACAAGTAAGTGCACAGCAGTGGAGCCTGGTGAGTGGTGAGGCAAGCGAGCACGACGGCTGCAGGAAACAACTGCTCCCGAACCTGGCGGTGTGGGACCAAATACTCCTGCACATTCTGCCCAACAGTAGTAGTGAGAAGAGAGGGAGACTGGTCAAACACAGTCAGATGGCGCTGAACACCTGCTCATTTTCCACCCTCGACCTTGACAAGATTAATCTTGCTCAGCGTTTTAATCGGCACAGAGTAATGCCAATCACAGGTTCACCTTCCACTACCAGAACTTGATGCAGCATCCACCCCCAGCAATGGCCGCCCCAGCTGTGCCTGCACTCTCAAAGTCTCGTCTGCCGATTCCTCCAGGAAATCACAAAAGCACCTCATCGCTTAGTTGGTTCAAAAGAACATCCTTAAAAGGGAAATTATAGGCTGCAGACTGCAGTGATCGCAGTTCAGAAGAAGTATACCTACAGGAGAATGTAGTAGTTTTGTGAGCTGTCTGCAAAACATTGCCATGCGTCGCTAGTGCCATGTTGCTAACCATCTGCTAGTAAGTGGAATTAATGCAGGGTATTTGGTCGTTGGCATGGACAGGATGAACTGAAGGACATTTTTCTTTATTGTATGACTCTGTGTAACTCTATTGTTCATTGTAGATTTGTCTTATCAATGATAGGAGGGAAATACCGTAACAATAGAGGTCAGCTTAACAGTAGTCAACCTGCCAGCAGACTAATAGTAGAAGCTAAACAGATTGGACCTCTATCCTTTGGAGTTTAACATATGTGAAGATTTTGATGGCTCTGGACTTGCTCTCGCTGGAGTTTAGAAGAAGGAGGGGGAATTTAATTGAAACCTATTGAATATTAAAAGACCAAAATAGTGTGGACATGGAGAGGATGTTCCCAATAGTGGAGGAGTCTAGCACCAGAGAACACAGCCTCAGAGTACAAGGGCTTCCCTTGAGAATAGAGATGAGGAGGAATTTCTTTAGTGAATCTGTGGAATTCATTGGCACAGGAGGTTGTAGAGGCCGAGTCATTGAGGTATATTTAAATCAAAGATTGATAGATTCTTGATTAGCAAAGGTGCCAAAAGTTACGGGGAGAAGACAGGAGCATAGGACTGAGAGTTAATAAATCAGCCATGATTGAATGGTGGAGCAGGCCCGATGGGCCGAATAGTCTGATTCTGCTCCTATACCTCATGGACATGAATTGAGAGGCAAGCTTGAAGAAAAATACAAGATTCTGCGTGAGATAGTGTATGCTCTTGCGAGAATCTCAAATGAGGGGACGTGGAGCCAGTCATTAAAACTGAGATGTGCAGGATATCTTTTCACAGAGTGGTGTGAATATTTGGAAGTCATTTCCCCATACAGTTGTGGAGGACAGATCATTACAGGGTTCAAGATTCAAGATCTAAGATTGTTTACTGTTATGCTTCAGTACATGAGTGCAAAGGTGAACGAAATGATTGTTACTCTGGATCTGATGCAACATTATAAAACACAATAAGCACAAAGAATCCAATATAAAGCAACCCCATGAAGCACAATGTACAAGTAACGGTCGTGTGTGGCCGCATATGCATAAGAATAACTTGTATGCATTGACTGATTAGACTATCTGTACATAAAGTAACAGAAGGCGCAGGAGAATCTGAATGTAAGGTGATTCTGACAGTAGGACAGTGACTGTGCCAGTGTAGGTACAAGTACAGGTGAAGCTAGACACACATTTGAAAGCTCAGAGTAGGAAGAGCTGTGGGAAACAGGGGTGTGGTTGAAAGTTGGGATAGAGCAGTCGTTATCCTGATGAATTGTGGGGAAGCGCCGGTTGGCTACTCCTGCTCCTAGTTTCATGACTGTTCCCTGCTTCCTCCCTCCTTAAGTAGTGGGGTCACGTTTGCTGACCTACCATCTACAGAAACCTTTTCCATTTAGACAGTGGGCGCTTCATCTTTGGAGATGGAAGTACTGATTCATTGCACAGTGTCAATGAGATGACTTATTGCTGAGGTTGGTTCTGGACCAAGTGATGGCTACACTCCCAGGACACAAACGGAAAAATAAGACAGTTCAAAGTTCAAAGTAAGTTCATTATCAAAGTATGTATATGTCACCATATACAACTGTGAGATTCATTTTCTTGCGGGCACTTACAGGGAAAAAAGAAATAGAACAGTATTTAATAAAATCTATACATGAACAAAGACTGACAAACAACCAGTGTGCAAATGAAAACAAACAGTATCAATAAAAATAATACTACAAATAAAAATAATACTGAGAACAAGAGTTGTACAGTCCTTGAAAGGAAGTCCTCAGGTTGTGGAATCAGTTCAATGTCGAGGTTAGCGAAGCTATCCACACCAGTTCAGAAGCCTGATAGTTGAAGGGTAATAACTGTTCCTGAACCAGGCAGTGTGGAACCTAAGGATCCTGCCCCTCCTGCCCAAAGATAGTAGTGAGAAGACTGCATGGCCCGAAGGTGAGGATCATTTGGACCATCCAGTCTATGATGGCTCCCGGGGAGAAACCTCACTCTTCTTTGTAGTTGCTAAAGGAGGAGACAGACAAATAATCAAATGGAAAGAGAAAGTTGTTGAAGAGCAAGCAAGGAATTGGAGCTGAGGTTTGGCACAGTTTTACTGGTGACAGAGCCAGCCCCCGGGCAGTACAGCCAACTTCTGAAACTTCCTCTTTTCAGGTTCTTTTCGAATGTAGTTGTAGGAAATACATCTTCAGGTTACCAGGAAACTGCAACAAGAGCCTGAGAAGCAAATACTGACCAGGAAGGATGGGGAATCCCTCGTTTTCTTTCAAAGTAGCATCATGGGATCATTCTTGCCCAGCCAGAAGGCTGACTGGTTCAACATATCAGCTGACAGCTCATCTGGTCCTAGGGTTCAGATTCAGACTAGTATATTGTAATACACAGCAGGGTGTATAGTTTTTCGCAAATTCTATTGTATTTCTTTATTTTTCCCATAAATCTCTGCAAGGAAAATGAATCCCAGGGTGGTATCAAGTTCAGGTTCATCGCCGTCTGACTGTGAATATATACGGCCAAGAAAAACAATGTTCCTCCAGATCACAGTGCACCCACAATACATATGCCACACACACCACATGCAACTAAATATTGCCACAAAGAAGTTAATAAAATATAATTTAAAACACAAGTGAGGTGTGCAGCACAGGTAAACAGTAAGTGGTATATGGTAGCAGTTACACACTTTGATGATAATTTTTACTTTTTGAATGTAAAAGAGCTGAATGGTGAAGCTAGCAGTGCAAGGTGAAGAGGTGCAAACACTAACGTCGAAGTGGCATTATTGGAACAACCAAGAGAGGTCAAATCGACAGGCTGTAAACGTGGCAGCACCACTGGAAAGGACCTAAAGTGACAGCCAACACACACAAAATGCTGGAGGAGCCCAGGGGGTCAGGCAGCATCTATAGAGGGAAATAAACAGTTGACATTGCAGACCAAGGCTCTCTGTCAGGAATGCAAAGGAAGAAAAAGCCAGAATAAGAGAGTGGGAGGGGGGGCGGAGTACAATCTAGCAGGTGATAGGTGAGACCAGGTGAAGGAGAAGGTGGATGGATGGAGGTGTGGGATGTTGCAAGAAACTAAGGTGATAGATGGAAGAGATACTGGATTGAAGAAGCTACCTATCACCTCCCAACTTCTTACTTCATCCCCCACCTTCCTCCTCCCCTGGCCTCGCCCATCAGCTTCCTTGGCCTCTACCCACCCCCTTATTCTGACTTCTGCCCCTCTTCCTTTCCAGTTCCGTTGAAGGACGTCAGTCCAAATCATCAGCTATTTATTCCTCTCCATAGATGCTGACTGACTTGCCGAGTTCCTCCAGCATTTTGTGCCTGTCGCCCAAGATTTGCAGCACCTATCCCTCCCCCTCCTGTCTTCTCCTATCATTTTGCATCTCCCCCTCCCCCTCCAGCTTTCAAATCCCTTACTCACTCTTCCTTCAGTTAGTCCTGACGAAGGGTCTCGGCCTAAAACGTCGACTGCGCCTCTTCCTATAGATGCTGCTTGGCCTGCTGCGTTCACCAGCAACTTTGATGTGTGTTGCTTGAATTTCCAGCATCTGCAGAATTCCTGTTATCTGCAGAATCTGTTGTGTTTTATAAAGTGACAGCCTAGATTCTAAGTTCAAGTCCCTGAGCGCTGCTTGTAGGTACAATCTTCCAATGTAGTTGAGAGCAACACTGCTACTGTGTATTACGGATGCAATTCCTATGTTTAAGGCAGAGCCGATAAATCACTTCAGAGACCATCTGACACTTCCTTATCGTTCAACAGCTGCATGGTGATCAATAGCCACAGAGCAGCACAATGGAGCAGCTTTTACTGTGGCCGTCTCATATCACTGGGGATCTGGGTTCAGTCCTGACCTCCGCGTTGTCTGGGTGGGCTTGGCCTGCATGCTGTGACTGCGTCTGGGCTTCCTCCCGATGCTGCGCTTCCCTCCCACATTAATCGCTTACCTGGCCACTGTAACTTGCTCTGAGTAAAGACTAGAAAGAATCAGAGGACTCAACAGGCCTGTGCGAGACAGAATAGATTGCAGGAGTACAGGGAAACTAGGCTGAGAGTGGGACTAATAGATAACTTCCAGTAGAACAAGCATAGACCTGTCGGGCCAAATAGCCTCTTTCTGAATAGTTTAAATCATAGTCTACAATCAGTTTGGAGGCTTCTCAGATGGAATATGTGGTGTTGCTCCTCCAACTTGAGAGTAACATCATTGTGGCAGTAGAGGAGGCCATGGAACACAAAGAAGTATGATTTAAATCACTGTTTCCTTGAGGATATTTCACATCATCACAAGACGTCAGAGATAATTTCAGCCCACCCCTTTATCTTTCCCCTCACTGGTTTTTCACCTGGAACCTACCAGCCTTCTCCTTCCCACCCTCCCCACACCTTCTTTCTAGGGCCTCTGCTCCTTCCCTCTACAGTCCTGATGAAGGGTTCCGGCCCGAAACATTGGCTGATCATTTCCACGGATACTGCCCGACCTGCTGAGTTCCTCCAGCGTGTTGTGAGTGTTGCTTTGACCCCAGCATCTGCAGACTATTTTGTGTTTACGTTTCAGCCCATCAGTTCTGTGCTGGGTCAGGGAGCAATCCCATCATTCTACTAATTAACCTACATTTGACCTCTAACCTACGTTTCCCATATTTGCATCAACTGTCCCAGCTTCCTCCACTCTGCCACACACAGAGTGTGATCTACAGTGGCTAACTAACATACCAACCCATGAATCTTCGGGATGTGGGAAGAAACTCGAACAGCTGAAGAAAACCCACATGGCCACAGGAAAAGCATGCAAGCTCCACACAGACAGTACCTGAGGATAGACAAACAGAAGAATATTGGGGTTGAAGTCCATGGATCCTCAAAGTTACTATACAGGTTGATAGAGTGGCCTAGAAGGCATTATAATGTGTTGGCCGTCAATATTCTTCTGTTTGTCTGTCCTCAGGTACTGTCTGTGTGGAGCTTGCATGCTCTTCCTGTGAGAATGTGGGTTTTCTTCAGCTGTTGGAGTATTGTGCTCTGTTCTGGCAATTCATTAGAGGAAGGATGTGGAAGCTTTAGAGAGGAGATTTGCCAGGATGCTGCCTGGATTGGAGAGCATGTCTTATGAGGAAAAATGAGAAAGCTAGGGCTTTGCTCCTTGGAGCGAATGAGGATGAGAGCCAACTTGAGAGACATACTTAAGATGATAAGTGGCAATATGGACCTATTTTTCCCAGGGTGGCCGTAGCTATTATGGGAGGACATACTTTTAAGGTGATTGGAGAAAGGGGGATGTCAGAGGTAGGCTTTTTACACAGAGCCTGGGGGACTCTTTGAAAGTACTACCAGAGGAAGCCGTAGAGGCAGGTACATTTAACCGACTCTTAGGATGAAAGAAAAATGCAGGCCTACCTGAGAGGGAAAGATTACATTGATCTTGGAGTAGCTGGGAAGGTCAGCACAAAGGTTATGGGCCAAAGGGCCTGGACTGTTCTATTTTCGATGACAGGAGTCATTGTTGCTGGGAGGCAGCCCGTCTGCCAAGAGCAACCTCAAATATTTCAGATTGGCCAATCCCTTCCAGAAACAGGGAACACAGAAACTCTCCATGTGTGAGAAGTGACCTACCTCATTTGGTTGATACCCTTCCCTAGATGAGAAATCAATTCCTAATGCAATTGTTCTCTCTCCTCTGGTTCGCGATCAATAGGGAAACAGAATCTGTCAATGTGTTTGACAACTAGAATATGGCTCTGGGCATCACAGAAGGAAAGTGTGGCTGACAATGTGTGTTCCATCAGTTCCCACAAGCATCAAAGGAGACAAACAACCTGATAATCTGCTTAGCTAGTTCTTTGAGAAAGATGAATGTGAACCCAGATCCCAGAGGGATTGCTTTGTTTCTTTGCACAGCTCCCATAGGATGCTTAACACACACTAGTTATAGATCTCCTTCCAGCGTCTGCAGATCAGGAAAGCTGGCACAATGGTTAGGAAGGATACATCCTTTTATCGTCTGAAGCACAGACGACAGGAGCAGGGAGGTCACTCTTGTACGATATAAAACGCTAGCCCAGAAACAGCTTGACAACTGTGTGCAGGTCAGGATGCTACACCACAGGGACGGTGCAGAGCAGTCTTACAGAATGCTGACATGATTTCAGGATTGGACTTGTGAGGACAGACTCCCTAGGCGGAACTGCTTACTTTGCAATCAAGGAAAATGTGGACAGACTTAGCATGTCTGCTACTGAATCAATCTTCCTTTCGTATACAGAACATCAGAAGTTGCTATAAAGTTTCAAGGATTAAGGATCAACTTTATTCATTATATACATTTCAAAATCAGGTTTAATATCATATGTCATTAAATTTGTTGTATTGCAGCAGCAGTACATTCAAATACATAATAATATAAAACTATAAACTACAATAAATATTTAAGAAAGAAATTAAATTAAATAATTAGTGCAAAAAAGAGGGAGAAGAAAAACAAAGAAGTGAGGTACTGTACAGTTTCCATTCTTCAATCTGATAGTGGTGGGGAAGAAGCTGATCCTGAAATGCTGAATGTGAGTCTTCAGGCTTCTGTACCTCCTTCCTGATGGTAGCAATAAGCTGCTTTTGCTGCTTTTCTGAGGCATTGCCTTGTGAAGATGTCCTGGTTGCTATCGCCCATGATGGGGCGGACTGAGTTCACAACATTCTGCAGCTTTTTCCGAACCTGTGCAATGGCCCCTTCATTCCAGACAGTGGTACAACCTGTTAGAATATGTTCTCCATGGTACATCTGCAGAAATTCGCGAGAATATTTGGTGACATATCAAATGCCCTCTATCTCCTAATAAAATATAGCTGCTGTTGTGGTTTCTTTGTAATTATATCAGTATGTTGGGCCCAGAATAGATCTTTGCAGATAATCACACCCAGGAATTTGAAGCTGCTTACACTTTGCACTGCTAGGCCCTCAATGAGGACTGGAGTGCGTTCACTTGACTTTCTCTTTCTGAAGTCCACAAACAATCCCTTTGTCTTACTGACATTGAGAGCAAGTTTGCTGTTGCAATACCACTCAACCAGCTGATCTATCTCACTCCTGTACGCCTCCTTGTCTCCATTTGAAATTCTGCCAACAATAGTTGAGTCAGCAGCAGATTAACAATGACGTTTGAGCTGTGCTCAGCCACACAGTTGTGGGTGCAGAGAGTGTAGAGCAGTGGGCTTTGGACACAGGCTTGACGTGCGCCAGTGTTGGTGGTCAATGAGGATGAAATTTTACTTGTGATCCACATTGACTGCAGTCACCTAGTAAGGAAGTCAAGGATCTAGTTGCAGAGAGAGTTACAGAAGCCCATTTACATCTATCAGGAATTTGTTGTGGTGCATTCAACAAAAAATAACATTCCACAATTATAAGAATTAAGAATTATCTAACAGTAAATTAGAGGTTAAAGTACGGATATGGAATAAAATGTGGATAAATGTGTGTATTTACAAGGCAAACAGAATTATAAAAAGTAGGTTCAATGCAGTGACGAGGATAATAGTTCGAGGGGGCGTGGAGGGGCTAACTAGAATGGTTGATCAGATTAACTGCCTGAGGAAAGATGATGTGAAGTTTTTCTTGTAATAGCCCTATAGCTCTTTTTAGAAGAGAGCTTTTGGAAAAGACAGTTGGCCAGGTGGGTAGTGCCTGCAGTGATTTTCCTGCCCCGCTTCTTTGTCCGGGACATATACAAATCCTGCAGTGACGGTAGATACAGTCAGTGACCATTTCAGCTGACCTGACAGTTCACTGTCGTTTTTGTACATTGTGAGCCGATACTGCGCCACATCAGACAGTAATTGCTGATGTGAGGATGCTCTCCATGCCAGTGTAGAATTGAACTGGTATGTTCTGAGAAAGAGTAATCATACCAACTACTGTAAGAAGTACATCCTCTGCTGAGCCTTTTTGGTTACGAAGGAAATATGTTCCTCCATGTGAGGTCCTGTGAAGTAATGATGCACAGGAACGTGAGTGTTGAATCAGTGATAACTGTAGAGTTGTTGATGATGAGTGGGTGGAGATGAGACACGTTTCCCCTGAAGTCCAATACATCACAGGCACATCACTCCCCAGCACTGGTAACATCTGCAGGAGATGCCTCTCTTTAATTTATCACACTATGCACTAAATTTGTTCATGAGGCCTATCCAAAGCTGTTGTTAAGGTGACTTCTTGGTGTTGGGTACGTGGCCAAATGGTTAAGGCGTTCGTCTAGTTACTTCAAGGTCACTAGTTCGAGCCTCAGCTGTGGCAGTGTGTTTGTGCCCTTGAGCAAGGCACTTAATCACACATTGCTCTAGTCTGTGCGAGGAGTGGCGTCCCCACACAGACTTCCAATCTGCGCCTTGTAAGGCATGAAAATGCCCGACACAGGCCTCTCATGGTCTGAGTCAACGTTCCCTCCCTTAGTGTAACATCAGCGTAAATCTGAATCTGATTGATTATCACTGACTAGTGATACATAACTTGCTTTGTGGCAACAGTACTCTGCAAAACATAAAATTCTATAAGTTACTAAAATAAATAGTGATAAAAGAAAAGGGTAGTGTTCGTGGGTTCATGGACCATTCAGGAATCTGATGGCGGAGGGCAAGAAACTGTTCCTGAATCATTGAGTGTGGGTCTTCAGACTCCTGGACCTCTTCCCTGATGGCAGTGATGAGAAGAGGCCACATCCCGAATGGTGAGCATCCTTAGTAATAGATGCCAGCTTTTTGACTGCTGTTGAACATTTGCCCTGTAGGTTAAAGTTCTTCAGTTTTTCGTTCAGGTACTTGTCAAATGTGCTGAAGGTTTCTTCTACCCCCCCCACCTATTCAGGTAGTGAATCCCAGGTACCCTTTCTTCATTTTCCCTGGCGAATGAGCTGAAAATTGCAGGGATGAGAATTTCTGTTTGAGTTGTGGATCGTGGTCTGGAGCAGATTGCTGGAGAAACTAGTAGAAGTAAATTTCAAAATAACAGTCAAAAAAATTGATTGGATAGATAGCAAAGATATTTACAAGGTTGTTGTAGAATCAGACAGCATGGAAACTGGCCCTTTCGTCCTTTAAGTCCAGGCTGCCAATCAAGCACCCATTTACACTGATTCTGCATTAATCGTTTTATTTAAATTTGCCCCACATTCTCTAGTTTCTATCACTCATAAGAGCCCAATTTACAGTGACTGATTAACTTACCAACCCACAGGTCTAAGGGATGTGGGGAAAATCACATGGTCACAGGAAGAGCGTGCAAACTTCACGCAGAAAGCGCGCAAAGTTAGAATTGAAACTGGGTCACTGGATTCAGTAGTTCTACAAGTTGAGTCACTGGATCCAGTAGCTCTATCAGTTGGGTCACTGGATCCAGTAGCTCTACCAGTTGGGTCACTGGAGCCGGTAGTTCTATCAGTTGTGCTGCTGGTTCACCCAAGAGCAGGACATGATGTTGGTTAGGAAATGCATTACCCTTTCAGAGACAAGTACTGACCTCATGGGCAGAACAGTCTTCTGTGCATTAAGATCCAGCTAAATAATTAAGTCTGTTTATGTCGTCTGGTGGGAAAAGTGGATAGGGAGTAGGAACAGCCATTAATTCAGATGTCAGCTGCGTTTGGTTAATCGTTTCATTGTTGCCAGATGTACCACGATACAGTGAAAAGCTTGCCTTGCATACCAATCAAATCAGTACACAGTGTATTGAGCTAGAATGAGGTAGAACAATTAAAATGCAGAATGAAGTGTAAAAGCTACCAACAAAAGTGCAGTGCATGTAAACAATAAAGTGCAAGATTATAATGAAGTAGATGATGAGGCTGAGAGACTATCTTGTCATACACCAGTCTGATCAAGAGTTTGATAACAGTGAGGTAGAAGCAGTTCTTGAGTCTGATGGTACTTGCTTTCAGACCTCTGCACCTTCTGCCCAAAGACAGGGGGGAGGAGAGAAGATTCAGGGTAGTTGGTGTCTTGGATTATGCTGGCTGAGATAAATCTGGTTTCCATAATGTGCTGAGCTGTGCCTACAACCCAGCAGATTCCTCTGGTCAGGACCAGTAGCCATACCAAACTGGTATGCATCCATGCAGAATAGTGCATCAATAAAAATCGGTAAAACTCAAGGGGAACATGCCAAATTTAGAATCATAGAGTCATAGAAAAGTACAGGCCCTTTGGTCCATCTAGTCCATGCCAAACCATTTAAATTGCCTACTCCCATCAACCTGCACCACGACCATAGCCCTCTATACCACTACCATCCATGTACCTATCCAAACTTCCCTTAAAAGTTGAAATCGAGCTCACATGCATCACTTGCACTTGCAGTTCATTCCACAATGTCATGGCCCTATGAATGAAGAAGTTTGACTTCATGTTCCCTTAAACTTTTCCTTTCACCTTTAATCCATGATCTCCAGTTGTTGCCCCACCCAGCCTCTGGAAAAAGCCAGTTTGCACTTACCCTATCTATACCCCTCACAATTTTGTATACCTCCATAAAATCTCATCTCAGTCTTCTGCGTTCTGAGGAATAGACTCTTTAACCTCCAGAAGAAGTAGAGGCATCGGTAAATTTTCTTGACCATGACATCAAGTAGGACAATATCAAACAGCAAAGAGAAAACAACTTGAGTTTTGTTTCTGAGCTCGAATACAGCTCTTCAGAAATGAGCTCTAATCGGGTGTGATTACTTGGGACAGATTACTCCCGTCTCCTTTGCTCATTCACCATTACGATGTAGTGTCGCAGAAGAAGGAGTCAAAGTCTACTAGAAAACATATGAGGGGTGATTGATAAGTTCGTGGCCTAAGGTAGAAGGAGTCAATTTTAGAAAACCTAGCACATTTATTTTTCCGACATTTACACACTTAGCCCACCAGTCGTGGAGCATACAGATCCCTTTGTAGAAGTCGGTGTCTTGGACCTCCAGAAGTGGTCCACAGCATGGGGTGATTGATAAGTTCACGGTCTAAAGTAAAAAGAGATGAGGAGAAACTTCAAACTTCCTGCATTTTCACTCAAAGAGTTGAACTGCATGTGCATGTAACGAGAGCTGTATAACTCATCTTCTTCTACCCTAGGTCATGAACTTATCAATCACCCCTTGTAAGATCTCACTAAAATTTGTTAAGCAATGTCTCACCTTCAGTTAAACATTCCTTCAATGCTTATAACAGATGCAACTGGAGCTTCTGTATTAAACCTGATTAAGATGTGTAGTTCTTGAGTGGAATATTATACCTGTCAATAATTTAAGTACTGCAGCCGAAATTGTTCTGCATGATATTAATGTGCAATTTGCATTGTTATGTTCAGCCAAGATAGAGGTCTATGGGTATTTAAATATTCAGGCACCTAGAGCTAGAACGGGAATGTGATGCTGAGGAAGAAGATTGGCCGTAATCTGATTGAGCAAACACAAGGGGCTTGTGGCCTCCCTCTGCTTGTATTCCATACTGTAAGTGTTCAAGAAAAAAAATCTAATTTAATATGGTCAGAAAATCTGAAAACCACATGCAGCAGACTGGCCTTTCTGGAATAAACCAGTTCCAAATTATCACATTGATAGAGCAGCTACTATTAATAAGACCATAAGATATAGGAGCAGAAATAGGCCATTTGGCCCTTTGAGTCTGATCTGACATTCAATCATGGGCTGATCCAATTCTTCCAGTCATCCCCACTCCCCTGCCTTCTCCCTTCAATGCCATTCTGGCAGATTTCATTAGTACGTGTTACAAGTCCCTTTCTCCATCTTACTCACTGGCCGACTGAGTCCCATGTCATGTCTCACATGCCTGCAATGAATTCCATGTGGGTGCTCCTTGCCACCGGATGACCCCGCTCTCATTGTGTGAATGGCTGCGTGGATCCCAATCCTCCTCAATGTACTAGGGACAAGTGGCTCACCTCCAGTATCCCAACTTGGGCCACACCAGGGAGAAGAATGGTAAACAGCGGTCACTCGCCTGCGATGTGTCATTTGCTTCTCATTCCTCATCAGCTGATCTGCTCCAGTATTTCTGTGCTTCATTTTGGATTTCCAACGTCTGCAGCTTTTCTGCTTTTGAGACACTGTAAGGTCATGGCTCCGAGGGTCTTCCTGAAAGAACATAAACACTATCCCTTCATCCCTTCTTGACATGATTACCCTTGGAATTACAGCACAATAGCCATTCAGATCCATACCAGCTCTCATGTCTCTTTCCCCTCCACTCTGAAGCTCCTTTTCAAACACATCAAATACCCTCTTTTGTTACTTACCTATATTAAGGGATAATCTGCAGTGGCCAATTAACCCACAGACATGTTTTTTACAAATGTATTAACCAGAGCACCCAGGGGGAACTCACGCAGTCACAGGGCAAACCTACAAGTTCCACGTTAATAGCACCAGAGATGAGGATGGAATTAGTGTTGCTGGTACTGTGAAGCAACAACTCTAGCCATCGTGCCTCTGCCACCTTGTGTGTTTGGCAGGAGTTTTTCACAAAATCAGAGCACTGAGATTTTATCCAGCGCAATCTATGGATTCATTTCCTAGTTCCATATTCTCTTTCTCTCCTTCCCTGAAGCTATTGAACTACTGCCAAGATTCATCTCCAGTGAGACCCGTGAGCGTTCCGTGCAATTATCCAGTCCAGCCCTTGACAGAGTTCAAAGGAGATCACTCAGACTCATTTCTGCTCCACCACTATGTCTGTCTACAGATTCAAACATTTGAAGATTCAAAGTACGTTTATTATCAAGGTATGTATGCTGTATACGACCTTGATATTCATCTTCCTGTAGTCAACCACGAAACAAAGAAACACTGTGGAACTCTTTCAAAGAAAACATCAAACACCCAACACACAAAGAAAGAACAAATCGTGCAAACAGCAAATAACGAGTGAATAACGCATAGAGTATTAAACATCAAACCCCAGAGTCCTTGAAACAGTCTAGAAGTGTTCCATTTAGTTAGTTCAATTTCCATCCATTCGGCCCATCAAGTCTTCTCCGCCATTTCATGATGGCTGATCCTTTTCCCTCTTAACTGCCTTCTCCTGCCTTCTTCCCATAACCTTTCACACCCTGACTAATCAAGAACCTACCAAACTCCTTCTTAAATGCAACTAGTGAACTGGCCCCTGCAGCTGCTTGTGACAGTGCCTTCCACAGGTTCACCAACTTCTGGCTAAAGAAATTCCTCTTCATCTCTGTTCTAAATAGATGTCCCCCTATTTTGAGGCTGTGCCTTCTGGTCCTAGACTCCCCGACCAAAGGAAACACCCTCTTCACATCCACTCTATCGATCTCTTTCAATGTTCAATAGGTTTCAAGGAGATTCCCTCTCATTCTTCTAAACTTCAGCAAGTATAGGCCCAGAACCTGCAGTTGCTGCTCATATGATAACCTTTTCAATCCCGGAACCAATTTCACGAACCTCCTCCGAATCCTCTCCGACATCAAGGCATCCTTTCTTAAATAAAGGGACCAAAAATGGCTCACAATACTTTATATGAGGGTTTACTAGTGTCTTATATAGCTACAACATTACAACTTTACTTTTATATTCTAGTCCTCTTGAAACGAATGCTAACATTGCATTTGCCTTCCCCTCCACCTACAACTTAACCTTTAGGGAATCCTACATGAGGATTCCCAAATTCCTTTGCACCTCATATTTTTTAATTTTTTTCCCATTTAGAAAATAGTCTATGCTTTTCTTACTTCTATCAAAGTGCATGTCCATACTCTTCCCAACACTGTATTCCATCTGCCTTTTCTTCGCCCATTCCCCTAATTTGTCTAATTCCTTCTATAGCCTCTGTACATCCTCAAAACGACTTGCTCCTCCATGTATCTTCTTATTGTCTGCAAACTTGGCCACAATACCATCAATTTCATCATACAGGAGTGAGATATGCCAACTAGTGGAGTGGTGTCGCAGCAACAACCTGGCACTCAACGTCACTAGGATGAAAGAGCTGATTGTAGACTTCAGAAAGGGTAAGATGAAGGAACGCATACTAATCCTCATAGAGAGATCAGAAGTGGAGAGAGTGAGCAGTTTCAAGTTCCTGGGTGTCAAGATCTCTGAGGACCTAACCTGGTCCCAATATATCGATGCAGCTATAAAGAAGGCAAGACTCTGACTATACTTCATTAGGAGTTTGAAGAGATTTGGTATGTCAACAGAAACACTCAAAAACTTCTTTAGATGTACTGTGGAGAGCATTCTGACGGGCTGCATCACTGTCTGGTATGGGGGGCTACTGCACAGGACCGAAAGAAGCTGCAGAGGGTTGTAAATTTAGTCAGCTTCATTTTGGGTACCAGTCTACAAAGTACCCAGGACATCTTCGTGTAGCGATGTCTCGGAAAGGCAGCATCCATTATGAAAGACCCATCAGCACCCAGGGCATGCCCTTTTCTCACTGTTACCATCAGGTAGGAGGTATAGAAGCCTGAAGGCACACACTCAGTGATTCAGATTCTTCCCCTCTGCCATCCGATTCCTAAATGGACATTGAACCCTTTGACATTACCTCACTTTTTTAATATATATTATTTATGTTTTTTGCACAATTTTTAATCAATTCAATATACATATAACATAGAACATAGAATAGTACAGCACAGTACAGGCCCTTCCGCCCACATTGTTGTGCTGACCCTCAAACTCTGCCTTCCATATAACCCCCCACCTTAAATTCCTTAAATTCCTCCCTATACCTGTCTAAATTGACCTATACTGTAACTGATTTATTTAGATTATGAAGACACGCAGTCCTCTTTTATTGTCATTTAGTAATGCATGCATTAAGAAATGATACAATATTTCCTCTGGTGTGATATCACAAAACACAGGACAGACCAAGACTGAAAAAACCAACAAAACCACATAATTATAACATATAGTTACAACAGTGCAACAATATCATAACTTGTCCATGAGCACAGTAAAAGATCAAAGTCTATCAAATGTCCCACATCTCACACAGATGGGAGAAGGAAGAAAAACTCTCCCTGCCATACCTGACCACAATCCGACTCTGAGTCATCCAAAAACTTTGAGCTCTGATCACGGAGTAATGAGCGCCATCACTATCCGAATGATTCGACCTCAATCTCAGTCGCTAACAAAGCCGGGGATTTTGAGGCCTTCCCTCCGAAAGATTCCCGACCACACAGTAACGACAGTAGCGAACGAGCGTTTCAGAAATTTTTCCAGATGTTCCTCTGTGCTTTCACGTCCATCTCCATCAGATCAGAATTGTCCACGGCCCCTATTTAACGGATACGATATCATTTTCACCGGAGGGCTGCGCACGCGCGGCACGCTGCCATCTTCTCCTCCCACCAATATTATTATTTATTATTATTATTATTCTATATTATGTATTGCATTGAACTGCTGCTGCTAAGTTAACAAATTTCATGATACATGCCTGATTCTGAGTCTGGTTCCGATTCAAATCATTGACATACAACGTGAAACGAAGTGGTCCCAATACGAAGCCCTGTGGAAAACCACTTGTCACTGGTAACCCATCCAAAAAGGATCCCTTTATTGCCACTCTTTGCCTCCTATCAATCAACCAATACTGTATCCATACTAGTGTCTTTCCTGTAACACCATTGGCTCTTACCTTGCTTAGCAGCCTGATGTGCAGCGCCTTGTCATAGACCTTCTGAAAATCCAAGTATACAATATCCACCGATTCTCCTTTGTCAAAACGGCTTGTTACTTCTTCAAAGAATTTCAACAGATTTGTCAGGCAAGGTTTACCCTTCAGGAAATCATGCTGAATTTGGCCTATTTTGTCATGTGCCTTCAAGTATTACAAAACCTTATCGTTAACAATTGACACCAACATCATCCCAACCACTGAGGTCAGGCTCACTGGCCTATAATTTCCTTTCTTCTGCCTCCCTGCCTTCTTGAAGAGTAAAGTGACATTTTCAATTTTCCCAATGCATCTGGTCCAGGTTGCTTATTTCCCTTCAAGCACTATCTCCCCAATAGTAGCAAATGCCCCTTGAAACTCTTGAACTTTTAGCATACTGCTAGTCTCTTTCACAGAGAAGGCCGATGCAAAATACTTATTCAGTTCAGCTGCCATTTCCTTGTCCCCTATTACAACTCTCCAGCATCATTTTCCAACAATCCAATATCTATTCTCGCCTCTCTTTTACTCTTTATATATCTGCAAAAGATTTGGCATAATTTTTGATGTTATTAGTTGGCTTATCTTCGTATTTCTTTTTTCTCCCCCTTATGCTTTGTTTTATTTGCTTTCTGTTTCTCTTTTAAATCCTGATCAGCTAACTTGCCACTATTTTTTGCTCTCTTATATGCCCTCTATTTTGCTATTATGTTGGCTTGGACTTCCTTTATCAGCCATAGTTATGTCACTATAGAGTATTTCTTCTCTTTAGGATGTATCGATTCTGTGCCTTCCGAGTTGCTCTGAGAAACTCTAGCCATTGCTGCTGTGCCATCGTCCTTGCCAGTGTCCCTTTGCAGTCAATTTTGGCCAGCTCCTCTCTCATGGCTCTGTAATTCACTTTATTCCACAACTTCCCAGTGGTAGTGATATAGAGGTTAAGTTCTGACAAGTGGTTTAGAAAGCCATTTCAGAGGGAAGCTAACATCCAACCACATTAGTCAGGCCCTGGAATCAAACCATTGGTCAGACTAAATAACTTGCTTAAATTCCTCCCCTAAAGCACATTACTGGACCAAAAATGATTTTTATAATAATCTGAGGGCTGTCAGAGGTTACAGCGGGAGATTGATAGGATGCAAAACTGGGCTGAGAAATGGCGGATGGAGTTCAACCCAGATAAGTGTGAAGTGGTTCATTTTGGTAGGTCAAATATGATGGCAGGGTATAGTATTAATGGTAAGACCCTTGGCAGTGTGGAGGATCAGAGGGATCTTGGGGTCCGAGTACGTAGGACGCTCAAAGCAGCTGCGCAGGTTGACTCTGTGGTTAAGAAGGCATACGGTGTATTGGCCTTTATTAATCTTGGAATTGAATTTAGGAGCCGAGAGGTAATGTTTCAGCTATAGAGGACCCTGGTCAGACCACACTTGGAGTACTGCACTCAGTTCTGGTCACCTCACTGCAGGAAGGATGTGGAAGCCATAGAAAGGGTGCACAGGAGATTTACAAGGATGTTGCCTGGATTGGGAAGCATGCCTTATAAAAACAGGTTGAGTGAATTCGGCAATTTCTCCTTGGAGTGACGGAGGATGAGAGGTGACCTGATAGAGGTGTATAAGATGATGAGAGGCATTGATCGTGTGGATAGTCAGAGGCTTTTTCCCAGGGCTGAAATGGTTGCCACAAGAGGGCACAGGTTTAAGGTGCTGGGGAGTAGGTACAGGGGAGATGTCAGGAGTAAGTTTTTTACTCAGAGAGTGGTGAGTGTATGGGAATGGGCTGCCGGCAACGGTGGTGGAAGCGGATACGATAGGGTTTTTTAAGAAACTTTAGGATAGGTACACGGAGCTTAGAGAAATAGAGGGCTATAGGTAAGCCTAGTAGTTTGTAAGATAGGGACATGTTCAGCACAACTTTGTGGGCCGAAGGGCCTGTATTGTGCTGTAGGTTTTCTGTTTCTATGTTCTATGAAGGTTTTATTGTTGCCATTGCAATCTCTTTTAATTCAAAATCATTTAGTTAACTGAATTCAAATCCCACAGCTGCAGAGATAGGATGTGAACTCTGCATTGCATAGCAGAGGAGATGATTTATTAAGCCGCTAACTTAACGACTGCACCACCACCAGCATTTTCAGAGATACCTCTTCCTTATCTATTCATTCAACCCACTTAATCATAATCAATTTTGTTTAAGCTGAATTAGACTATATTTAGGATAGACCACTGAGCTCAAAGACAGCTTCCATCCCATTGTTATAAGACTGTTAATGTACCTGAAGTATGATGTAATGAGCTCTTGGTGTCATACTCGCCATCATCATGACCATAAAACTGATTGTATGTCTGCATTGCATTTCCACTGTAACCATAGTACTTTTACATTCTGTACCAAGAGCACAAAATGCAAGAAGAATGGTAGTGTTGTGTAGTGGTTAGCACTAGGCTTTACAGCACCCGCAGCCCAGGTGAGGAGTTTGTCCATTCTCCCTGTTTCCTCCAAGTGCTTTGGTTTCCTCCTAGAGTCCAAAGATGTAGTAATTGGTAAGTTAATTGTTAATTGTAAATTGTGGCATGATTAGGCTAGGATTAAATAGGGATCTGCTGATGGGCGCAGCTCGAAGGGCCAGAATGGCCTACTGCACGCTGTCTCTCAATAAATAAACTTAGCAGGTCATGCAACATCGATGGAGAGAAATAAAGAGTATATGTTTTGGCCTGAGACTCCTCATCGTCCTCAGATTTATTCATCTGACTGATCCTGTGATCACCTGTCTGAAGTCCTCATCAGGGGCAGAAAGATCCCGGCGATGCTAACATGGTCTCTGGCCTGAACTTGCCTGGGGTCTCCCACTCTGCCGTACACAGTCATACTGCAGGGAAAGTGTGAAGAAATCCAGGAAAAGAAAGTGGGAGGAGGCAAGGAGTACAAGCTGGGAAGTGTTAGATTGGGGGAGGTGGAGGTGAAGCTGGAGGTAATAGGTAGAAGACATAAAGAGCTGAAGAAGAAGGAATCTGACAGCAGAAAAGAGTGGACCATGGTGGGAAAGGCACCAGAGGGAGGTGATGAGCAGGTGAGGATAAGAGAAGGGGTAAGAATGGTGAAAGGTTAACGAGAGAAGGGGGATGGGGAGCAACCATCAGAAGTCAGCTAATCTAAATTCTATTATTGCCTTTCCTTTGCATACTACTTTGATGTACTGCTGGGATTATCTGTATGGATGGCATGCAAAGCACTGTCCCTCGGTACATATGGCAATAATGAGCCAATTTACCAATCGAGGTGTGAACTTCGGTCACAGAAGAAAGCACTTCACATTCTGTACGTCGAGGCTACACGGAAACTTCCTCACAGCCAAAGTGTGCCTGTGTTCTGCTCAGTATATTATATATATTTATTACTCACAGCCTCATTAACTTCATGGATTAAATATGAAAATTAAAGGATTTTTGATTAACAGGTTATTTTAGGCTATGTTTTATTGCAAGATCTCCTACCTTGTTGCTCTATCGTGTAGAGTACAGATTATTCTATACTAGCACGGTGAAGACAGTGGGGAGTTATGGATAATAGAATGCATTGTACAGCTCTGCTTTAACTCATCACATGGTATTCATAAAATCAAGGGACCTTCGATCAGGAGCATTTCTACATTTACTGGCCACTTCATTAGGTACACCTGTACACCTGCTTGTTAATGCAAATATCTGAACAGCCAATCACGAGGCAGCAACTCAATGCATAAAAGCATGCAGACATGATCAAGAGTTTCAGTTGTTGTTCAGACCAAACATCATAATGCAGAAGAAATGTGGTCTAAGTGACTTTGACCATGGAATGATTGTTGGTGCCAGATGGGGTGGTTTGATGATCTGAGAAACTGCTGATCCCCTGGGATTTTCACACACAACAGTCTCAAGTTTTCACAGAGAATGGTGCAATAAACAAAAGACAAAAAAATCAGTGAATTCAGGAGGTACCTAATAAAGTGGCCACCGAGTGTAGTCTTTGGAGACCGACAATTCACACTGCCGCAGCTATTTGCATGTGGCTGTGTAGTCAAAGTTTCCTCCAACAAGACAAGCCAATTTGTCTGGGTCTCTTCACGGACCTTTCTGTTTCTAGTCCATTATCCAGGCCTCTTCCACAGTTCACTCACAGATCAAAATATTGCAGGATATTGAACAGCCTCCTGCATCCAAGCATTAAACTACTTGCCCTGTGATCCAGAGAGACAGCTATCTCCATCTCAGCCGTGCTTCCCATCCTTACTCTGGCAATCCCATCTCAGCTGAAGGCCTTACTACCAGCTGTCAGCTGTGCCTCAGTGTGTTAGATGGTTCCTATGGTCATGTAGCGCAGAAAGAGGCCCTTCAGCCCATCACATCCTTGCATTCATTAAGCAGCTGTCTATACGAATTACACTTGCTAATGCATGATCCATAGCTTTCTTTACATTGGCAAATCATTTGGTGATTCTGGCTCAAGACTGTTCGATTAGAGTGCGAAATCGTTATTTTTCATGTAATTTAATTTTCGTGTGACTGTTTATAAGTTTTTATAATCGGTGAACATTCAGTAATTATAGTATATCTGATTCTGTATATTTCTAGAAATTTCTTGAGAGCCTGTGTCACCTGACTATTTCATAGGTTACTTCTTATCTCTGGGATGTGCTCATCACTTTAATAAGCTAATATTTGGTATAATTTATTTGTTTATTGAGATGCAGAACAGAACAGATCGTTCCAGACCTTCAAGCCGCACCACCAGCAATCCCACAATTTAACCGTAGCGTAATCACGGGACAACTTGCCGTGACCAGTTAAACTACCAACTGGTACGTCTTTGAACAGTGGGAGGAAACCAGAGCACCCAGAGGAAACCCACATGGTTATGGGGAGAACGTAAAAACTCCTTACAGGCAGTGGCAGGAATTGAGCCCGGGTCACCAGTACTGTAAAACTCTGGTGCTGTTCTTTATGGAGTTTGTCCATTTTCCCTGTGACTGAATTAAAGAGTTATAAAGTAGTACAGCACAGACACTGGCCCTTCAGCCTATCTCTTCTAAACCAAGCATGGTCCAATCTAATATAATGCCATTTTCCCGTGTCTGCCAAACCCTTCCTATCCATGCACCTGTTAATTTCCCCAGATGCTCCAGTTTACCCCCACATTGCAAAGATGTAATAATAGGTTAATTGGCCATTGTCAACTACCCCTCAATATGAGTAACGTGGGAATTAGGATGGTGCGAAAATAAGTTTGTTGGGAAAGATGGTGGAACTAGATTGATGGTTTTGCTCTGCAAGTGGGCATAGACTTAATGGGCTGAATGGCTTCCTTTTGTGTGCTAAGAAAATATAAAGATAAGTAAGTATGAGAGCAAACTGCAAGTAAAAGAAATACAATCTTGCAGCACCAAAGAAGACCATTTAGACCATTGAGTCTAAGATATCCTACCAATGAGAGCCACCTTCATATTGGTTTCCAGAATTTTGTCTCCCTTAGTATTTCTTCCATTTTACAGACAGTGATCAGTTTATTAAGTATCTCCTGTATCTAATAAAGTGGCCACTGACTGTATCTTCATGGTCTTCTGCTGCTTAGCTCATCATTTTAAGATTCGATGTGTTGTGCATTCAGGGATGCTCCTCTGCACACTACTGCTGTAATGTGTGATGAATTGAATTACTGTCGCCTTCCCGTCAGCTCGAACCCTGTGGCGTCCTCCTCTGATCTCTCTCATTAACAAGGCATTTCACCCACAGAACTGACACTCACTGGATGTTTATTTTAGATTTTTTCTTATCATTCTCTGTAATCTCTTGAGACTGTTGTGCATGTCGATCTCAAGAGATCCACAGTGTCTGAGTTGCTCAGGCTGCCCCATCTGGTGCCAACTACCATTCCACGGTCAAAGTCACTTAGATCACATGTCTTCCGCATTCGGACGCTTAGTCTGAACAACTGAACCTCTTGACCACGTCTGCATGCTTTTATGCGTTGAGTTGCTGCCACACGATTAGCTAATTAGATATTTCCCTTAACGAACAGGTGTACAGGTGTAGCTAATAAAGTGGCCACTGAGTGAGTGTATTTTTGATCTCAGAAAGCCATGCGCTAATGATAGAAAGTCCTTCTCTGGCTCAAGCACATAATACTGGCAATATGCTTTTTCAATTGATGACTTCCCCCCACCTTTAGGCAGCCCCTTGAGGTTGAGCGAGACTCATTTCTGCTCTAGGGGTTGTGAAACTACGGAATGCACTGATATGAGGGTGAAATAGGATTTGACCATGTGGTCCCTCAAAGAGTATCCACTGTCCATTATAGAAAGCTTCCTGTAGATTGTAGGGAGCAAATGTGGCCCCAATACCAGGAGAGGGAAACGAGGCCGCAGATAAGCAAATGAGAGCAGGGTGAATCCAAGCAGGCTTTTTCCCTCTGGCTGAGTGAGACTAGAACTGGAGGTCATAGTTTCAGGGTGGAAGGTAAAATATTTAAGGTGAATTTGAGGGGAAACTTCTTCACTCAAAGAGTGATAAGCGAGTGGAAAGAGTTGCCAGCAGAAGTGGTGGACATAGGTTCAATTGCAGCATTTAAGTTTGAATAGGTACAAGACGAGAGAGGAACGCAGGGCTATAGTCCGGGTGTGGGTAGATGGAACTAACAGAAGATCAGGACGAGATGTTTCAAAGGGCCTCACTCTGTGCTGTAGTACTCTATAACTCTATTTGTAGGCCACTCGGTCCTTTAAGCCTACCCTATTCCTCACTTCTAGACTCCATAACCCTCAATCCCTCAATTCCATCTTTACAAAGTTATCTCACCCAAACTTTTACTTATTTCTAATGACATAGCTTCCACAACTCTCTGAGCAGAGCATTCCAGAGATACGCCACGCTCTGCTAGAAAATATCTCTACATACTATAGCTTTAAGGGACCAACCCATTATCTTGTAAGCGAGTCTCATCGTCTCAGAATCTCCCATGAGTTAAAAACTCTCAACATCTAGCCTGTCATTCCCCGTTGAGATTTGCTTTCTTTTAATAAGATCACCCCTTTTCTCTTCTAAACTCCAAAGAATTCTATCAATTTGTTTGGCCCAGTCCAACACAGGCAAAGCCCTCCCCCACTATTGAGTACATTTACATGGGACACTGCCTCAAGAAAGCAGCTTCTATCATCAAAATCACCCCCATGCTCTCATGCAAGAGGTACAGAACATAGAACATACAATGAGGAGGATTACAGAACATCGAACATACAATGTGGAGGATTACAGAACATCGAACATACAATATGGAGGATTACAGAACATAGAACATACAATATGGAGGATTACAGCGCGGTATAGGCCCTGCAGCCCATAATGTTGTGCTGACCTTTTAACCTACTTTTTCATCAAATTAAGCCTTCCCTCCCACACAGCCCTCCATTTTTCTATCATCCATGTGCCTATCTAAGAGTTTCTTAAATGGTGGTAATATACTTGCCTCAACACCACCCTGGCAGGGTGCTCCACACACCCACCGTTCTAAAAAGTCTTAGATTCTATAGGTGTTGGCGCGTGGCCAAGTGGTTAAGGCGTCAGTCTAGTGATCTAAAGGTTGCTAGTTCGAGCCTCAGCTGTTGTGTCTTTGAGCAAGGCACTTAAACACACATTGCTCTGTGACGACACTGGTGCCAAGCTGTATCGGCCCTAGTACCCTTCCCTTGGACAACATCGGTAGCGTGGAAAGGGGAGACCTACAGCATGGGCAGCTGTCAGTCTTCCATACAACCTTGCCCAGGCCTGCGCCCTGGAAACCTTCCAAGGCGCAAAACCCATGGTCTCACGAGACTAACGGTTGCCTATAATATATATAATGGATTCTATATCACCTGGTTTGAGGAACAGTCTGCTCTGAATCTATGACTTACAGACTCATTTTCAAGAACTCTTTACAACTCATGTTCTCAGTAATATTTTTATTTACATAGTTTCTCTTCTTTTATACATTGACTGTCAGTCTTTGTCTGTTTATGTATAGTTTTTTATAAATTTCATTGTATTTTTTCTTGTAAGTACCTGCAAGGAAATTAATGTCGTGCTAGTACATGGCAACACCTACATAATTTGATAATCCAGTTTGATTTTTGAATCTGGAGTTCTTTCCAGGATATCTCATATCCTCTCATATCCCTTTTGCCAATCAACTTTCCAGCTCTTAGCTCCATCCCTTTCCCCTCCTGTCTTCTCCTATCATTTCGGATCTCCCCCTTCCCCTCCCACTTTCAAATCTCTTACTTTCTCTTTTTTCAGTTAGTCCCAACAAAGGATCTCGGCCCAAAACGTCAGCTGTACCTCTTCCTATAGATGCTGCCTGGCCTGCTGCGTTCACCAACAATTTTTATGTGTGTTGCTTGAAATTCCAGCGTCTGCAGATTTCCTCGTGTTTGCGTTCTTTCCAGGATAGATGGAATGAAAGCCCACACAATTTTCATGATGGTTCAACACATGCACACACACACACAAAAAATCTGTTTCAGTCAGTCCAGTTCCTCATGAATGTCACAGAGTTGTTGCTAAATTGGTGACAGATCAGACTGGGGTTTGAAATGAAATGTTACATTGCTGCTACAGAGGGTGAACTGAGTTTGAGTTTAAGGACATTTCAGCTGCAGTAATAATAAACGCCAGTCTATAATAACAGTGACTTGAGGCCATGCTTTCAATAACAGGGAAATGGATTTCATATGATTGTTTTTAAAAAAAAATCATTGCACCAAGTTCAGTTCAATGTTTGAGGTTAAGAAGAAAAGGCTTCCCAATCTTTGACCTGACTGAATTATCTAAAGCTAATAAAAACTGCTAGACCCTTTGTAACGCCAAACTCAAAGCAAGAGCTTCTGAGTAGTCATGACTCCAGTAATCTTGTATTCTGTCTATATCAAAATAAATCAAGATCATTCATTAAACGTAAAACAAAAAGGATTCTGCATGTGCTGGAGATCTTGAGCAGTGCACACAAAATGCTGGACGAACTGAGCAGGTCAAGCAGCATCGTGGAGAGGAATAAACAGTCGACATTTCAGGCCACTTACCTTCATCAGGACTCATTAAACTTTCCTGTTTAAATGGAAAGATTTAGACATGATTGCCTTCTTTAAAGGTGTGGGGTTGTTTGTATTTCCCTCTTACAAAGTGTCAGTTTCTCCATGACGGGTCCAAAGTCTAAGTCTGTCTGAAAGTTGGGCCTTCATACTGGGTAGTCCATGTGACTGGTTATTTTAAAGAGGCTGTCATATTGAGTTGTATTTCCTCTAAATTGCAGTGCCTCTGAATTTTGTGTTCTTTAGAGGGACAATCCCTCTGAACCATGGGTTCTCTGAAGTGGACAGTACCTATGAAAATTATTCGTTCAAAGGGGCACTTCTGAATGATAATTCTTTTAAAGAGGGTGCTGTCTCTGAATGACAGGACTTTTAAAGGTACTGTGTTCTGTTAATGCACTATTCCGGACGTGCGGAATGGAGCTGGTCTGCAGCAGTCACTGATATTGTCCCTGGTTGTTGAGAGATGGTGGCGGGGAGAAGATGCCACAGCTAAGGAAAGAAAAAAGAAATCTCTAACTGTGAGAAGAAGGCAGGAGAAGCCAGAGACATGCAATTTGATAATGTTTTTTACAGTTTGAAGTTTGTCAGCATCGTCTTTAAACATATTTCTCCAATAAATGATGACTCAGCTGCACATTATTTATCAGTATTGCCTGTGCAGTGTATTTTTAATGGATCTCTGCATATTTTCAACAACATAAAAATTAAATTGCAGATTTATTTGACAGGGTTGATGGTGCAGCATTCCCTCAGTAGGGCACTAAAGTGATGTCCATCACGTTCTTCTGGTGTTCAAGTCTCTGTTTTTATATTAAATGTTAATGATTTTGATGATGGAATTGATGACTTTGTTTTTTAACATAGAACATAGAAAAGTACAGCACAGTACAGGCCCTTCGGCCCACAATGTTGTGCCAACCCTCAAACCCTGCCTCCCATATAAGTCCCCACCTTAAATTCCTCCATATATCTGTCTAGTAGTCTCTTAAACTTCACTAGTGTATCTGCCTCCACCACTGACTCAGGCAGTGCATTCCACACACCAACCACTCTCTGAGTAAAAAACCTTCCTCTAATATCCCTCTTGAACTTCCCACCCCTTACCTTAAAGCCATGTCCTCTTGTATTGAGCAGTGGTGCCCTGGGGAAGAGGCACTGGCTATCCACTCTATCTATTCCTCTTATTATCTTGTACACCTCTATCATGTCTCCTCTCATCCTCCTTCTCTCCAAAGAGTAAAGCCCTAGCTCCCTTAATCTCTGATCTAATGCATACTCTCTAAACCAGACAGCATCCTGGTAAATCTCCTCTGTACCCTCCCCTTCCTATAGTGAGGTGACCAGAACTGGACACAGTACTCCAAGTGTGGCCTAACCAGAGTTTTATAGAGCTGCATCATTACATCGTGACTCTTAAACTCTATCCCTCAACTTATGAAAGCTAACACCCCATATGTTTTCTTAACTACCCTATACACCTGTGAGGCAACTTTCAGGGATCTGTGGACATGTACCCCCAGATCCCTCTGCTCCTCCACACTACCAAGTATCCTGCCACTTACTTTGTACTCTGCCTTCGAGTTTGTCCTTCCAAAGTGTACCACCTCACACTTCTCCGGGTTGAACCCCATCTGCCACTTCTCAGCCCACTTCTGCATCCTATCAATGTCTCTCTGCAATCTTTGACAATCCTGTACACTATCTACAACACCACCAACCTTTGTGTCGTCTGCAAACTTGCCAACCCACCCTTCTACCCCAACATCCAGGTCGTTAATAAAAATCACGAAAAGTAGAGGTCCCAGAACAGATCCTTGTGGGACACCACTAGTCACAACCCTCCAATATGAATGTACTCCCTCCATCATGACCCTTTGCCTTCTGCAGACAAGCAAATTCTGAATCCACCTGGCCAAACTTCCCCGGATCCCATGCCTTCTGACTTTCTGAATAAGCCTACCATGTGGAACCTTGTCAAATGCCTTACTAAAATCCATATAGATCACATCCACTGCACTACCCTCATCCATTTGCCTGGTCACCTCCTCAAAGAACTCTATCAGGCTTGTTAGACACAATCTGCCCTTCACAAAGCCATGCTGACTGTCCCTGATCAGACCATGATTCTCTAAATGTCCACAGATCCTATCTCTAAGAATCTTTTCCAACAGCTTTCCCACCATAGATGTAAGGCTCACTGGTCTATAATTACCCGGACTATCCCTACTATCTTTTTTGAACAAGGGGACAACATTCGCCTCCCTCCAATCCTCCGGTACCATTCCCATGGACAACGAGGACATAAAGATCCTAGCCAGAGTCTCAGCAATCTCTTCCCTTGCCTCATGGAGCAGCCTGGGGAATATTCCGTCAGGCCCCGGGGACTTATCCGTCCTAATGTATTTTAACAACTCCAAAACCTCCTCTCCTTTAATATCAACATGCTCCGGAGCATCAACCTCACTCATATTGTCCTCAACATCATCAAGTTCCCTCTCATTGGTGAATACCGAAGAGAAGTATTCATTGAGGACCTTGCTCACTTCCACAGCCTCCAGGCACATCTTCCCACCTTTATCTCTAATCGGTCCTACCTTCACTCCTGTCATCCTTTTGTTCTTCACATAATTGAAGAATGCCTTGGGGTTTTCCTTTACCTCACTTGCCAAGGTCCTCTCATGCCCCCTTCTTGCTCTTCTCAGCCCCTTCTTAAGCTCCTTTCTTGCTTCCCTATATTCCTCAATAGACCCAGCTGATCCTTGCTTCCTAAACCTCATGTATGCTGCCTTCTTTCACCTGACTAGATTTTCCACCTCACTTGTCACCCATGGTTCCTTCACCCTACCATTCTTTATCTTCCTCACCGGGACAAATTTATCCCTAACATCCTGTAAGAGATCCCTAAACATCAACCACATGTCCATAGTACATTTCCCTGCAAAAACATCATCCCAATTCACACCCGCAAGTTCTAGCAAGTTGTTGCAGATGATAGGAAGATAGGTGGAAGGCCTAGTAGCTTTGAGGAAATAGAGAGGCTGCAGAAGGACTTAGACAGATTGGGAGAATGGGTAAAGAAGTGGCGGATTGAATACAGTGTCAGGAAGTGTATGCACCTTGGTAGGAGAAATGAAAGGGTTGACTATTTTCTAAATGGAGAGAAAATACAATAAACTGAGGCACAAAAGGGCTTGGGAGTCCTTGTGCAGGATTCACTAAAGTTTAATTTGCAGGTTCTGTCTGTGGAATGCAAATACAATGCTAGCATTCATTTCAAGAGGATCAGAATATAAAAGCAAGGATGTAATGTTGAGACTTTCTGAAGCACTGGTGAGGCCTCACTTGGAGTATTGTGAGCCATTGTGGGCCCCTTATCTTAGAAAGGATGTTCTGAAAAAAGAGAGGGTTCATATGAAGTTCATAAAAATGATTCCAGGTTTGAACCATTTGTCATGTGATAATAATAATAATAATAATAATAATAAATAACAAGTACTTTATTGATCCCAAATGGGAAATTGTTTTGTTACAGCAGCAACATTTAAAAATATACTTAGCCATAACAATAAATAATAATAATAATAAATATACTACTAATATTAACTAATAATAAAATACAGACTGATGATATACACAATGATAATTTACCAATGTGCAATACTGTGCAATAATAACATATGAAATAATAAAACCGAGACTATTGTACTCTGATGTGTGATCTCCTGTCTCACAGAGTTGAACAGTTGTATATGCTTATTGCATTTGGTAGGAAACATTTTCTGTGACGATGCTGTGATAGCAGAGCTGAATGAACCTGTTCAAAAGGGTGTTCCATCGCTTATTCAGTGGGTCATAGAAAGGATGTGCCTGATTGTTTATATGAAGAGCATTTGATGGCTCTGGGCTTGTATTCACTAGAATTCAGAGGAATGATGGGTCACCTCATTGAAACCTATCAAATTGTGAAAGGGCTTGACAGAGTGGATGTGGAGAGGATGTTTCCGATAGTGGGAAAGTTAAAGATCAGAGGACACAGCCTCAGCATAAAGGGGTGTCCTTTTAGAACGGAGATGAGGAGGAATTTCTTCAGCCTGAAGGTGGTCAATCTGTGGAATTTGTTGCCACAGGCAGCTGTGGAGGACAAGTCTGTATGTATATTTAAGGCAGAGGTTGATAGATTCTTGATTGGTCAGGGCATGAAGGGATACGGGAAGAAGGCAGGAGATGAGGGCCGAGAGGAAGGATGGATCTGCCATGGTGAAATGGGAAAGCAGACTCGATGGGCCAAATGGCTTAATTCGGTTCCTATGTCTTCTTCTTATGGTCTTATGGAATCTCAAAGTTGTACATAGTAAACATACTTTGAACGTTGAACTTTATCTTGCTGTCATCAGAGACTGGAATGGACTTTGATGACGAAGATGAACTCCTGCTGCCTCGGGCTACCCTTTCATTGCTTTGCACCTTATTGTCTGTTTGCGCTACACTTTCTCTGTAACGGTAACACGTTATTTTGCATATTGTTATTGCTTTACCCTTTGCATTTATATCTGGAACCATCTGTCTGGATGGATGTAACCAATTCTAATTTCAACCAGTGCCCATAAAGTTTGGTTATAGATACTTAAGGCAGAGGGGATTCATCAGCAGTGGTTGGCAGCTCAGCTAGGAGAAGGAAAATTCTGATCCCAAACTCCGCTGCCTTGCGGCTATACCCACTCACAGAGAGGACTTTGCGAGTAAACCCTGAGGGAAAAATCCAGACTTGAAGTCTAAGTTCAATGTTGACTGGTAGCCCCTGCGAGCCCACTGGTGCCAAACAGCATTGGTCTCTGCTGTTCCTTTGGGTTCATCAGATGCATGGAGAGGGGGAGCTTGCTACATGAGCAACAGCTTACTCTCCACGTCGTACTGCCTGCTTTGTGTATCGAGACAGCTGGGATGCCACATTCATGGTCGACCCTGACCAATGGAGGCTTCCAGATGCTTAAACTACACTCCACAGTCAAGCATCACCAAACAATAGGGACATAGAGTGGTAGAGCACTACAGTACAGAAACAAGACTTTAGTCCGTTTTCTGCCTAGTCCCATCGAAATGCCCCTGGACCATAGCTCTGCACTCTCCTCTCATTCATGTACCTACCCACACTTCACAAATCATCCCCTGAGCAGCCCCCATGGATGATAAGTGGAACTTGGTGGAGAGCGGTCTTTCTTCAAGTTCCGATGGTCTGTGCTGGCGAAGCAAAGGTCTGATTTTCAACACATAATCTGTTGCAGCCACTGATGCTTCAGTAAATTCTCCTTTGTTGTTCCTCCACAGACTCTCTTCCCAAGTCCGGAGGAAGGCTGGGAGATATACAGTTCTGCCCAGGATCCCGATGGGAAGTGCCTGTGTGCAGTGGTTGCCCAGCGGAGTATCTGCTCGCGTGACGCACGCAGTAAGCAGCTGCGCCAGCTGCTGGAGAAGGTAATCTCAGCCGTGCATTTACTTGGGAGGTGTTGGGATTTGCTGGGAAATTGCTACGGATTGCTACTATTAAAACTGGGTATGGACGTTAAAATCAAACCCTTGGTGTAAACTTCATTGCCTTGAGAGCCCAGCCATGCAATGACTCACACGCATTCAGTGTTGCATCCCAGGCTATCTTTGAGAGGGTCAGAGATGAGTTTCCAAGAACTCTTGAGCATGCACATTGCACGTTACATCTGTGTAAGGGTGATGTGTGTGTTTGTGTGTACACAGTGACTGTGTAAGTGTGGTGTGTGTTTGTGTGTACACAGTGAGTGTGTAAGTGTGGGGTGTGTGTTTGTGTGTGTACACAGTGAGTGTGTAAGTGTGGTGTGCGTTTGTGTGTACAGCGTGAGTGTGTAAGTGTGGTGTGTGTGTTTGTGTGTACACAGTGAGTGTGTAAGTGTGGTGTGTGTATTTGTGTGCACACAGTGAGTGTGTAAGTGTGGTGTGTGTTTGTGTGTACAGCGTGAGTGTGTAAGTGTGGTGTGTGTTTGTGTGTACACAGTGAGTGTGTAAGTGTGGTGTGTGTTTGTGTGTACACAGTGAGTGTGTAAGTATGGTGTGTGTATTTGTGTGTACACAGTGACTGTGTAAGTGTGGTGTGTGTTTGTGTGTACACAGTGAGTGTGTAAGTGTGGGGTGTGTGTTTGTGTGTGTACACAGTGAGTGTGTAAGTGTGGTGTGCGTTTGTGTGTACAGCGTGAGTGTGTAAGTGTGGTGTGTGTGTTTGTGTGTACACAGTGAGTGTGTAAGTGTGGTGTGTGTATTTGTGTGCACACAGTGAGTGTGTAAGTGTGGTGTGTGTTTGTGTGTACAGCGTGAGTGTGTAAGTGTGGTGTGTGTTTGTGTGTACACAGTGAGTGTGTAAGTGTGGTGTGTGTTTGTGTGTACACAGTGAGTGTGTAAGTGTGGTGTGTGTATTTGTGTGTACATAGTGAGTGTGTAAGTGTGGTGTGTGTTTGTGTGTACACAGTGAGTGTGTAAGTGTGGTGTGTATGTTTGTGTGTACAGAGTGAGTGTGTAAGTGTGGGGTGTGTGTTTGTGTGTGTACACAGTGAGTGTGTAAGTGTGGTGTGCGTTTGTGTGTACAGCGTGAGTGTGTAAGTGTGGTGTGTGTGTTTGTGTGTACACAGTGAGTGTGTAAGTGTGGTGTGTGTATTTGTGTGCACACAGTGAGTGTGTAAGTGTGGTGTGTGTTTGTGTGTACAGCGTGAGTGTGTAAGTGTGGTGTGTGTTTGTGTGTACACAGTGAGTGTGTAAGTGTGGTGTGTGTTTGTGTGTACACAGTGAGTGTGTAAGTATGGTGTGTGTATTTGTGTGTACACAGTGACTGTGTAAGTGTGGTGTGTGTTTGTGTGTACACAGTGAGTGTGTAAGTGTGGTGTGTGTTTGTGTGTACAGAGTGAGTGTGTAAGTGTGGTGTGTGTTTGTGTGTACACAGTGAGTGTGTAAGTGTGGTGTGTGTTTGTGTGTACACAGTGAGTGTGTAAGTATGGTGTGTGTATTTGTGTGTACACAGTGACTGTGTAAGTGTGGTGTGTGTTTGTGTGTACACAGTGAGTGTGTAAGTGTGGGGTGTGTGTTTGTGTGTGTACACAGTGAGTGTGTAAGTGTGGTGTGCGTTTGTGTGTACAGCGTGAGTGTGTAAGTGTGGTGTGTGTGTTTGTGTGTACACAGTGAGTGTGTAAGTGTGGTGTGTGTATTTGTGTGCACACAGTGAGTGTGTAAGTGTGGTGTGTGTTTGTGTGTACAGCGTGAGTGTGTAAGTGTGGTGTGTGTTTGTGTGTACACAGTGAGTGTGTAAGTGTGGTGTGTGTTTGTGTGTACACAGTGAGTGTGTAAGTATGGTGTGTGTATTTGTGTGTACACAGTGACTGTGTAAGTGTGGTGTGTGTTTGTGTGTACACAGTGAGTGTGTAAGTGTGGTGTGTGTTTGTGTGTACAGCGTGAGTGTGTAAGTGTGGTGTGTGTTTGTGTGTACACAGTGAGTGTGTAAGTGTGGTGTGTGTTTGTGTGTACACAGTGAGTGTGTAAGTATGGTGTGTGTATTTGTGTGTACACAGTGACTGTGTAAGTGTGGTGTGTGTTTGTGTGTACACAGTGAGTGTGTAAGTGTGGTGTGTGTATTTGTGTGCACACAGTGAGTGTGTAAGTGTGGTGTGTGTTTGTGTGTACAGCGTGAGTGTGTAAGTGTGGTGTGTGTTTGTGTGTACACAGTGAGTGTGTAAGTGTGGTGTGTGTTTGTGTGTACACAGTGAGTGTGTAAGTATGGTGTGTGTATTTGTGTGTACACAGTGACTGTGTAAGTGTGGTGTGTGTTTGTGTGTACAGCGTGAGTGTGTAAGTGTGGTGTGTGTTTGTGTGTACACAGTGAGTGTGTAAGTGTGGTGTGTGTTTGTGTGTACACAGTGAGTGTGTAAGTGTGGTGTGTGTTTGTGTGTACAGCGTGAGTGTGTAAGTGTGGTGTGTGTTTGTGTGTACACAGTGAGTGTGTAAGTGTGGGGTGTGTGTTTGTGTGTGTACACAGTGAGTGTGTAAGTGTGGTGTGCGTTTGTGTGTACAGCGTGAGTGTGTAAGTGTGGTGTGTGTGTTTGTGTGTACACAGTGAGTGTGTAAGTGTGGTGTGTGTATTTGTGTGTACATAGTGAGTGTGTAAGTGTGGTGTGTGTTTGTGTGTACACAGTGAGTGTGTAAGTGTGGTGTGTATGTTTGTGTGTACAGAGTGAGTGTGTAAGTGTGGTGTGTGTGTTTGTCTGTACAAAGAGAGTGTGTAAATGCATCTGGACCAAACTCTGCAGTCACAAAGAGAACATGCAAACTCCTTACAAGCAGTGGCTGGAATTGAACCCGGATCCCTGACGCTGTAACCATGTTATGATAACCACTACACCACTGTGCTACCATTGAATACATCAACTGAAATCCAGGGGTTACGGCATATTTGAGTACGAGTGAGTGGAATACAAGTTTAATCTCAGTGCTTGGTGCAGATCCGTCATGAACCACTCAAGTACTCTGCTCTCTCCAGTCACCAGCTCCCAATGTTGATCAGTTCTGTATGGATTTACGCCAGCAGGACCCTCTAGGAAAACTGAGGTTGCTACCACTGAAGGTCATGTCTGGATGTGTCCCCCTGGGCTGTGATGACACATTCAGTAATTAAATGCCAGCTCTGCTTCGATCTCAATTTATACACTTAACCACCACTCCACAGACCAGCTCTTGCTTCCATCTCCTTACAAACATCCACCAAGAGCTGGGTACATGCAGCACTTCAGAAAAGTAATACATTTTATTTATTATTTTCAGACAACCTCCATCACGCAGTACTTACTTACTTACTGCCTGTTATGCCACTGGTTCTTAGGGCAACAATGAGAGTCCTCCATCTCTGGTGATGTTCTAGGCTTCCTTCACCTTGTCAGTAGCTTCCTCTCGGTTTTCACGACTATCAGTCATGCAAGTCCCGGGTGGAGACTCAGGAATACCGTCACACTCAGATGTAGAAGGATTCTTCATTGCTGTTTCCGTAACATTTTTGTTTAACTAGCAGAGTTGTTGCCCTGAGCTGAACCCCTGAACCTGGAGGACCGGTAGACCACTCTTAGTCTGGCCTCTACCCTTTGACCTATTTGGCATGGGTGACCCTATCAAGAGTCAAAGCATAAAACCCTGACTCCAGTCAACACAGCCTCCAAATCCCCAAATCCATGACAAGGCTGTAGTCCACTTGGAGAGCACCAGGCAGACAGACACATAAATTCAAACCTAAAAACTGTCATTGATCCCCAGTTACACAGAATGAATTCCTTCTGTCTCTAACTGAGGAGCATTAAACTCCCCTTCTTGTCTCAATGTTGAGAGACAATATACATAGCTGGTGAATTGATCGAGGGTGTTAGGAAGGTGTTGATATAGGGAAACTTGGTCTGCTGCCAGGGGAAGTCTAGATAGCCTTAAGAGCAGTATCCGGTCACAGTCAATCCAAGTCCTTTATTGTCAAATGCACAAGTACAGAGAGATAGAGGCATAATGAAAAACTTGTTTGCAGCAGCATTACAGACATGTAGATTCAGACAATACACATTATGTATAAATTACGCAAGACAGTGAAGAAAAAGACTTTACAAAACAAGGCATTCGTGAGGAAAAAAACACCGTTGAGACATGTTCATGGCATAAGGTTGTGCAGGTCAGTTCAGGAAACTGATGGTTGTAGCAAAGTAGCTGTTCCTGACCCTGGTGGTGTGTCACTTCAGTCCTCTGTACTTCTGCTTGACAGTAGCAGTGAGTGAGAAGAGGTCATGACCCAAATAATGTTGCCTCTTGCAGGTGGGAGAGGTTCAGAACTATACAGGAAGTTTGAACCCCACTTCTGCTATATCACAGTCTAACGATGTGCTACAGGGAAGCCTGCAAGTGTCGCCATGCTTCTGGCTTCAACACAGCATGCCCACAACCTACTAATCCACATCAAAGTTGCTGGTGAATGCAGCAGGCCAGGCAGCATCTCTAGGAAGAGGTACAGTCGACGTTTCAGGCCCAGACCCTTCGTCAGGGCTAACTGAAAGAAGAGCTAGTAAGAGATTTGAAAGTGGGAGGGGGAGGGGGAGATCCGAAATGATAGGAGAAGACAGGAGGGGGAGGGATGGAGCCGAGAGCTGGACAGGTGATTGGCAAAGGGGATATGAGAGGATCATGGGACGGGAGGCCCAGGGAGAAAGAAAAGGGGGAAGGGGGGAAAATCCCATGATCCCATGATCCTCTCATATCCCCTTTGCCAATCAACTGTCCAGCTCTTAGCTCCTTCCCTCCCCCTCCTGTCTTCTCCTATCATTTTGGATCTCCCCCTCCCCCTCCCACTTTCAAATCTCTTGCTAGCTTTTCTTTCAGTTAGACCTGACGAAGGGTCTCGGCCTGAAACGTCGACTGTACCTCTTCCTAGAGATGCTGCCTGGCCTGCTGCGCTCACCAGCAATTTTTATGTGTGCGGCTTGAAAGTACAGCATCTGCAGATTTCCTTGTGTTTAACTACTAATCCATATGTTTTTGGAATGTGGGAAGAAACCAAAGCTCACACTGTCACAAAGAGAACGTACAGACTCCTTACAGACAGTGATCAGTGATTGCTGGTGTTGTAAGGCGATCGCACTAACCACCACCCTACTCAATTTCTGCTTACTCTTCTGTAAGGAAAAGCACAATCCCGGCACCATTGGTGGTCTTCTGGTAAATCCCCACCTCCCTTCTACAATACCTTGTTATTTCCATGCCTTCCCAAACACTTTTTATCAAGACCAAGAGAATGAGAAGAGGTTCGCTGCCTATTTTCCTGGATGAAGGCTTGAACCTGCATCCCTTAGACCAAAATGTAACAGTTTAGCCCAATAACTTGGCTGGAAACTGTGCAGTGGCAATGTCAGTTCCTAAATCACTGCTGTGCTCACATATTAATTCAAGGTTCATTTACTTGAAAAGCAGAGATGAAAATCTTTGCAGCTTAATTAACAGCAAGGGTAATTTTAAAGTATATTATTATTCTTTGCCTTCAGGGAGTAAAATGCATTTAGAAATGTTGACCTTGGTTGATTGCCAAATATCATTTAATTATTCCAATTATGTTATCATTTAATTCAACCACTAGACAATGTGACAACTTGAAGTACAACTTATGGTGAGAATTGGAAGTGGTCCACAAGAACAATATTATTCTTATTTAGATGAAACTGCTGGATGTGTAACATGAAAGTGCATTGTTCACACCTCTGTCCACAGTAGCCTGGGGGTGTTTGGTACTTAAATAGATCAGTGGAAAGCCAGTTAATACCCGGGGGAAAGGGGAGGGGCATAGGATTGAATGGAAAAGCCGACAAAAAAAGTGGTGTATACATCGAAGGAAAAGGCCTCCCCACTATTGAACACATCCAGACAATGCTCTCTTCTTGTTGCTGCTATTGGGAGACAGGTACAGGGACATTAGAACCCACACCACCAGGATCAGGAACAGTTGTTACCCCTCAACCATCAGCCTCCTGAACCGGTGGAGGTAACTTCATTCACCTCATTACTGAACTAATTCCTCAACCTGTGAACTCTAGTTCAAAGACTCTACAACTCATGTTCTTTAAAATGCTTATTTATTTATCTATCTATCTACTAATGTATGTATTTATTTGTTTGTTGTATGTATCCAGTATTCTTTTGCACATTAGTTGATTGTCAGTCTTAGTTTTTGTGTAGTTTTCATTGATTCTATTACATTTCTTTATTGATTCATCATGAATGCCTGCAAGAAAATGAGTCTCAATGTAAAATATAGTGACACATGTGTACTTTAATCACTTACTTTGAACTTTGATAGGAATGGTCACCCAGAGAGTCAACACAGGTAAGATAGGCTGAGCCTTCTCTCTGCGGTGAGGTGTCATTTGATGACTCAGGGAGCACAGAAGCAGGCAATTCAGCCCACTAAGTCTATGCTGACCGTCGTGCTCATTTACAGGAATTCTACGCAATCCCATTTTATTCCTGAGCATTAAACGATGAGCTGGAGGAACTCGGCCAGTCTTGCAGCTTCTATGAGAGGACAAGAATCAATGATGTTTCAAGACAGAGCTTCCCTATCCATTTGCCTATGTTCTTTGTAGCAGACTCAATGGGCTGAATGGCCTGGTTCTGCTTCCTTCAGTTAGTCCTGACGAAGGGTCTCGGCCTGAAACGTCGACTGCACCTCTTCCTAGAGATGCTGCCTGGCCTGCTGCGTTCACCAGCAACTTTTATGTGTGTTGGTTCTGCTCCTATGTCTTACAGTCCTCTGCCATCCACCCACCCACACACCAGAGGAAATTTAAATTAGCCAAGTAACCATCCAACTCCCAAATATTTGGGATGTGGGGGTAAACCAGAGCACCAGGGTGGGCGGGGAAGCCCAGGAAGTCATAACGAGAACTACAGACACCACATGAGGTCAGCATTGATCCTTGGTCTCTGAACCCAACCCAACATATAGATGCGGTTACAACGAAGGCATGACTCCTATTTCATTAGAATTTTGAAAAGATTTGTTTATGTCATCAAAAACACTCGAAAATTTCTACAGATGTACCATGCAAATCAATCTAACCGGCTGCATCTTCATCTGTTTTGGGGGCTGGGGCAACTGCACAGGATCAAAGTAAGATATAGTGATTTGTGAACTTAGTCAGCTCTATAATGGGCACTAGCCTCCATGGTATTCAGGACATCTTCAAGGAGCGAGGCCTCAAAAAGGCAGCTTCCATCGTTAAGGGCCCCTATCGTCAGAACATGCCAAAATGAGACACTAGAGACTGCAGATACTGGAGCCCACAGCAAAAACAGAGTGAGCTGCTGGAGGAACTCAGCAGGTCAGACAGGATCTGTATACAAAATGGACAGTCAGTATTCAGAATGAGATCCTTCATCTGCACACCAAAAAGTGTTTTCTCTGAGGTGGATAAGTCACTGTCTTGAATGAGGAGTTCTCATTGCCTATTCTGTATCCCTCAGTCAGCACTGGTAGTCTTTCTTCATTGGGATGTTGCCGTCTACAAGCAAAGTTCTGTGCTTTCTTAAACACTGACTCAATTCACAAAATCCTTAATTGTCATTGACAGGCCTCTGGAAATTGTGAGCACAGGGAAGGTGCTATGGAAATGCAAGTTGTATAGTTTAACTTCTGAATCACAGCTGGGATTTGTCAATGAGTGGACCTCTATTGCAAAGGTCATCTGCTTTTGCAAGCCATGATTTATTTTGGTACATACCTAGTTTTATATTTCTCAGGATTATGATAACAGATCTTCAATTCCTTAGAGAACCTTAAGATGTGCCAGATGTACTTTTGCCAATGAAGTGTTTACTTGAAATACCAAGATGGTGGAAATGCGGAAGTTATTTTGTGCAGAGCAGAAATTGTGATGAGATTGTATCCAGGTTGTTCGTTTTTAGTTTTGGGTATAGATATTGACTGCACAACATTGGGAAGAAAATACACTGCCGCCCTTAGTCAGCAAACTGCTGGGATTTTAATCACATTCCTGAGAGAGCAAGCACTCTCTTAGGTTTTATTCTTTCATGGGACAGGGTGTCACACCCCAATCCCGATGAAGGGTCCCAGACCGAAATATCGACTTTTTATTCCTCTCCGTAGAAGCTGCCTCACCTGCTGATACCTGGGTGGCATGGTGGTATAGTTGTTAGCACAACGTTTTACATTACAAGCAACCTGAGTTCAATCCCTGTTGCTGCCTGTAAGGAGTTTGTACGTCCTCCCTGTGACCACATGTTTTCTCCCTGAGTGCTATGGTTTCCTCCCATAGTCCAAAGATGTAGGTTCGTTGGTCATTGTAAATTGTCGCGTGAATAGGCCAGGGTTAAGATTGTGGGATTACTGCGTGGTGCAGCTCAGAGGGTCAGAAAGGACCATTCCGTGCTGTATTTCAATAAATAAATAATATTTTTTAAATGTCCTCCACTTTTTTCTGTGATTTTCAGCTTCTGCAAAATCTCTTGTGTTTATGATAGGTAAAGTCCCCGTTCATTGTCCATCTTTGATTATTGCTGAAATATTTTAGAGGTCTGCTTAATAAAAAAGTATTTATATCACGCCTTTGTGGTTTCTACCATTAAAGGTATGATATAAATCGACATTATTGTTGTCGAAAGCTGGCCGGTGGTGGAGTGGCACCAGACTTCAAAGCGAGTGGTCCCGGGTTCGAATCCGGCTAACTCCTTACACGCTTTTCATCTGAGCTGGGTCGAGCATTGAGCCAGCAACCCGGCCTCCTAAAAAAACAGACAAATCTCAAAAGACAGCAAAGTTGCCACCCGATGCACCAGGAGGCGCAGAGAGGATCTCAACTCAACAGTTGTCGTCCAGAGCAACACACGAAAAACTGGAGGAACTCAACGGGGCAATGGGGAGATGGAGAGTCAATGTTTCGCATTGAAGCCGTTAACCTGGACTGAAAAACAGAAGGGACGTTGTCCGTATTAAAGGACAGGGGGAAGGGGAGGAGCAAGAGCGGGCAGGATGGTGTGTGAATCCAGGTGGTTGTGGGGGTGGGGGTGATAGGCAAAAGAGGAAGAGAGAGTGCGAACAGCATAGAAACTGGAAGGTGGACGTGACAGAGGGCTGCAGTGATGGAACCCGGTACAAGAGGAAGGTGGAACATAACATAAGAGGAGAGAAGCAGAGAGAAGAAACCTTGGAAGGTGTGTGTGGGTGGTGAGCAGGAGGAGAAAGTCTAGCTAGCATACCCAACGATATCCCTACCGCCCTCCTCAATCTAGGATCTCTGTAGAGTTCAGCTCTCAAAGTGGACATTTTTGCTTCTCCTTTGACGTTATGCACAGGCAGCACTGCAAATCATCGTTTGATATATCCAGCATTAAAGGTTTTATTTTGGGAACTGCTTTCTAAGTCATTACCAGTGATGGCAGAGAAAGACCTGTCCTATCTGGGGCCAATTAGTTAATGGACAGATTTCCATTAAGCGGAAGCATCTTATGTGGCTGCCAGTGACTGGAATCTGTAATGAATTCACATAATGATGACAGCTAGTCGTGAGAATTAAACCAGCCTAATTAAACCAGCTTAAGTTGCTTAAGCTAATAATAATGATAATATTGTGACCAACTGTCCTGACATCATAACAATCAAAACTTTCAGAATAAACTTCACGACAATGCTTCTTCCTTTCAGTTTCACCGCGATTTGAATTTAAATTGCTTGCCAGCCATTTGCGATGCATAGAATTCCAATGAATTAAATTCCAAAGGACTGTTTTCAAGCAATTGCTTACTTGAGCAAAGGTTAGGGTATGCCAAGCTTGTAGCAGTTGTGGAACAGCTGGTGAAACAGGTTCAATCCTGATCCCAGATCCTATATGTGTGGAGTTTGCATATTCCACCGTGACCACAGGGATCTCTTCCAAGTGCTCTGGTTTCATCCTAAATCCCAAAGGCGTGAGGGTTGATTGCTCGCTGGAAATTATTCTTAGTGCGTAAGTGTGCTGGTGGAACCTGAGGGAGATGAGGGGAATGTGGGAAGAATACAAATGGATGAGTGTTTGATGGTATGTGCAGACTGTGTGACTGAGGCCTAGTTTAGGATCAATAACCAAGGAATGTGGTTACAAAATAAGATGCTACATCACCATAGAAACAGAGCAGTCTCTCAATTTCCACCTGTTATATGAGGGTCCCACCACCCTAGCGTGTCCTCAGATGGATTGAGAAGTTTTAAGCCTTGGAATTGTGGGCTCATTCCCCTCTCTAGCACCCAAAGCCATTGGCTCTTTCTTGAGCCAGAGTCTCCATGTAACTTATGCTAATCAAATCTATTTTTAAATGCCAACATGCTTCTGGAGCATTTACCAGAAAATCTTGAGAACAACAACTCTGAAGAGAAAAAAGAGGACCCCGAGAGGGGGAAATATTGATTTTAAAGATAATTTTAACAATGTAATTGTATATGCAAAAATAAGAATTGTTATATTGCGACCAGCCCCATCCTAACATATCACAACCAAATCTATCAAAGTAAGTATTGATCGCTTGCCTTTGACCAGGACAAATAATCAAAACACTTGAATGGAGATTGGGAGAAATTATTTTACTTAGAGAATTACTACAGGCTGGGATATGCTCCTGCCAAGGCATTGAATGTGGATTGCACCTAAGGGGTGAAGTCTTTTGAAAAAGAGATATTGTCAGAGCTCTTGGCAAAGTGTTGAATTGGATAGCTCTTTTCAAGGATTCATATGAGTACATTGGATCAAATGGCCTCATCTCTCATGGAATATTGATCATACATACCGTTAGTTGTCACTTTATCAGATACACCTGTACACCTGCTTATTCATACAAATATCTAATTAGGCAATCATGTGGCAGCAGCTCAGTGAATAAAATCATGCAGATAGGTTTAGCTGTTGATCCAACCAAAAATCAGAATGGGAAAGAAATGTGATCTAACTGACTTGGACCGTGGAATGATTGTTGGTGCCAGACAGAGTGGTTTGAGTATCTCAGACACTGCTGATCTTCTGAGATTTTCATGCACAACAGTCTGTAGAGTTTACACAGAATGGTAGGGAAAACAAAAAAGCAAAACTACCGGTGATCAGCAGTTCTTTGGGTGAAAACATCTTGTTAATAAGAGAAGTCAGAGGCTGGAAGTCCAAGTAATGAACACAAAATGCAGGTGGAACTCAGCAGATCGGGCATCATCTGTAGAAAAGAGTAAACAGTTGTGTACATACATCTATTGATGCTTCTGGACACATCTTCAGTGATGTTCCTGGAATCATCGGGTGTTTCGGGTCTTTCAACATCATACAACCTCCTCCAGGTGACCCAGCCGGGGCTGATCGGACCCCAGCTTGTGTCCAGATGGCTAGCTACTTATGACTCCATGGCTCCCCTCTTTTGAGCCACAGCCATCTTGAGGCCCTCTCTGCCTCATCGGTGGTACTGCGGATGGCTCTCCTCTTCAAACTGCTTCCACAGTGAAGTCATGTTAGCAGCAGCCATTTGATCCACGTCCTGTTAGACTTCATGTTCGAGGGATTAGTTTGCAACACTTGGAGGTTCCGGGCACTATGGGGTGACTCCGGGCCTGGCCCCTCCTTCGTCTCACCAGGTTGGACACCTGCGCGTTGTGCTGCTCCTGCTCCCGCCAAACACTTCATCCTCACTTGGTGGATCTTCAAGCCGCGATCGTTCTTGCAGATTTTGCCACATGCACACTGCTTCCTCATCGTCGTTTGTTCATTGCCTGGGACTGATGCCATTATGTCCATCCGACTGGGGTGCTCTTCCTTCCCCCCTCTCAGGCACCCCTGGGGGTATCTTTCCCTTAGATTCATCGTAACTTTTGTGGGGGTCCTCCTCTCAGAGGACACAGATTGGGTTGCCATTCCGTTCTGCCCCAGTTGCCGTCTCTCCAGGCTGTCACTGACTCTCCAGTCGTCACCACAGGACTGGAGAAAATGGTTGAGAAGTCAGAGTATGAGGGTGTGCAGAGGGGAGGAAGAAATACAAGGTAGTAGGAGATAAGTGAAACCAGGAGCTGGCGAGGGGATGAACTAATGAGCTGGGAGGTTGATTGGTGAAAGAGATAAGGGCTGGAGTAGGGGGAATCTGATGGGAGAGGATAGAAGGCCACAGAGGAAAGGGAAGGAGGAGGAGCACCAGAGGGAGGTGATGGGTAAGTAAGGAGATAAGGTGAGAGTGGGAAACTGGAATGGGGAATGGTGAAGGGGGCGGCGGCAAGGCAATAACCAAAAGTTTGAGAAATCAATGTTCATGCCATTAGGTTGGAGGCTACCCAGATGGAATATAAGGTGTTACTCCTCCAGTCTGAGTATGGTAGTAGAAGAGGCTGTGGACTGACATGTCGGAATGGGAAATAGAATTAAAATGGGTGTCCTCTGGGAGATCCTGCTTTTTCTGGCATACAGAGTGTAAGTGCTCAGTGAAGCAGTCCCCCAATCTACTTTGGGTCTCACCAATACACAGGAGGCCACACCAGGAGCACCGGATACAGTAAACAACCCCAACAGACTCACAGGTAAAGTGTCACCTAACATGGAAGGACTGTTTGGGACCCAAAGTGGCAGTGAGGGAGAAGGCTGTAGCACATGGTTCACTTGCAAGGTTAACTGCCAGGAGGGAGATCAGTGGCAAGGAACGAATGAACAAGGGAGTCACATAGGTAGCTATTGCTGTGGAAAGCGAAAAGTGGGGGGGAGGGAAAGATGTGCTTGGTGATGGGATCATTGGAGATGGCAGAGGTTACGGAGAATTATGTGCTGGACATGGAGGCTGGTGGGGTGGTAGATGAGGACAAGATGAACCCTATCCCTGGTGGGTTGGCGGGAGGATGGGGTGAAGGCAGGCGTGCATGAAATGGAAGGCAGTTGAGGGTAGCATTGGTGGAGGAAGGGAAGCCCATTTCTTTGAAGAAGGAGGACATCTCCTTCGTTCTAGAATGAAAAGACTCATCCTGAGAGTAGATGTGGCAGAGACAGAAGAATTGAGGGAAGGGGATGGCAATTTTACAAGTGACAGGGTGGTACATGGTATAGTGCAGGTAGCTGTGAGAACCGGTGGGTTTATAAAAGCTATCAGTAGGTAAGCTGTCTCCAGAGATAGAGATGGAGAGATTAAGAAAGGGGAAGGAGGTGTCAGAAATGGACCAGTTAAATTCGAGAGTGGGGTAGAAGTTCGAGGCAAAGTTGAAGTTGACGAGCTCCACATGGGTGCAGGAAGCAGCACCAATGCAGTCATCGATGTAGCGTAGAAAAAGTTGGGAAATTATACCGTTGTAGGCTGTTCATAGACTGTTCAACATAGTCTACAAAAAGGCGGGAGTTACTGGGACTCATGTGAGTGCCCATGGCAAGGTCAGAGGTGAATTGTCAGGCTGGTTGAAGCTGACAGGAAGGTGACAGTAACTCAAATAACTACATGTTACAACAGTGGTGTGCAGAAGAACATCTCTGAATGCACACATTTTGAACTTAAGAGGATGGGCTACATCAGCAGAAGACCACAAACATACAGTCAGTGACCATTTTATTAGGTACAGGAGGTCCTTATTAAAGTGGCCACTGAACGTATATGCCCTCGTTCAAGGGTATATGAGTAAGGTTGTGGCTGATTCAATCTTGGACTCTGCACCATTCTCCCATCCACTCCCTATGTTCTTTAACCCCCTTTGTAAAACTAGAGTGGCTCCCTGAGTAATGAATTTCATAACTTATGGAAATTGAACTACACAAATTCTTGCATTAATTTTCGAAGCAGATTTTCATTCTAGCAGTAATAATAACAATGAAATGGTTCATAATCTTCATTAATGATGTGATACAGTATATATTTCATTAGTTTAATTATGGATAGTGTTAGGGCAATTAGTCAATGAAGTGAAGGAGTTATTACAAGTGCATGCATTGCAATATGATGTTTATAGGTTACTGTAGAAAACAGATGTTTCTGACTTTCAGGAAAAGATACTTCTCCAAAACAGGACTCTTACAAAACCTGGGAACTTTTAGTAAGCATGACTCCATGTCCTATCTATAAAATAGGGAATTACAAAGAGTTGCGTTTTCAAAGAGAAGAAACTTCTCCTCATCTCTGTTGAGATGGATGACCTTTAAACAAGGTCTCAATATAAATTGGGAGGTTGTTTTATCATTGTCACATGCACTGAGCTACAGTGAAAAACTTTGTTTTGTACACTAACCCTACAGATCACTTCATCACATCAGTACTGTGAGTTAATACAGGTACAAGGGAAAAACAATGACAGATCACAGAATATCTTGTTGCAGTTCAAGAGAAAGTGCCATGCAGGCTGACAACAAGGAGTAAGGCCATAACAAAGCAAATTATAGGTCAATTTTACAAGAGGACCAGTCAATGGTCTTATAACAACAGAACAGAAATTGTCTTTAAGCCCATCATCCTCAAGGATCTTATATGTTTCAAGATTACCTCATATTCTCCTGTAGATCTGGTTGCCTGTCATTGACAATTCCATTGGAGCCCTTTCTACCAAAGTGACTCCCATATTTGTGGGCTTGTTCAAACATGTGACTGGATGACTAATTCTAAGGCGCATACAAAAACATAGTCATAGTCATAGTCATACTTTATTGATCCCGGGGGAAATTGATTTTCGTTACGGTTGCAGCATAAATAATAAATAGTAATAGAACCATAAATAGTTAAATAGTAATATGTAAATTATGCCAGTAAATTATGAAATAAGTCCAGGACCAGCCTAATGGCTCAGGGTGTCTGACCCTCCAAGGGAGGAGTTGTAAAGTTTGATGGCCACAGGCAGGAATGACTTCCTATGATGCTCTGTGCTGCATCTCGGTGGGATGAGTCTCTGGCTGAATGTACTCCTGTGCCCAACCAGTACATTATCTAGTGGATGGGAGACATTGTCCAAGATGGCATGCAACTTGGACAGCATCCTCTTTTCAGACACCACCGTCAGAGAGTCCAGTTCCATCCCCACAACATCACTGGCCTTACGAATGAGTTTGTTGATTCTGTTGGTGTCTGCTACCCTCAGCCTGCTGCCCCAGCACACAACAGCAAACATGATCGCACTGGCCACCACAGACTCGTAGAACATCCTCAGCATCATCCGGCAGATGTTAAAGGACCTCAGTCTCCTCAGGAAATAGAAACGGCTCTGACCCTTCTTGTAGACAGCCTCACTGTTCTTTGACCAGTCCAGTTTATTGTCAATTTGTAATCCTCCACCATGTCCACACTGACCCCCTGGATGGAAACAGGGGTCTCCGGTACCTTAGCTCTCCTCAGGTCTACCACCAGCTCCTTAGTCTTTTTCACATTAAGCTGCAGATAATTCTGCTCACACCATGTGACAAAGTTTCCTACCGTAGCCCTGTACTCAGCCTCATCTCCCTTGCTGATGAAGTGATGAACAAAATGAACTGAACAATCTGCGGGATTATGTGTGGGAGAATATCTGCCTAAAAAGATGGAGCTTTACCCCTTCCCCCAACGCCTTATTCTCACTTCTCCCCCAGTCCATATGAAGGGCCTCAACCCAAAATATCAACTGTTTATTCACCTCCATGGATGCTGCCTAACATGCTGAGTCTCTCTTGCTTTCTGTGTGTGTTGAGCTAAAGTCACATCAGGGACAGAGAATTATCATTCTTATCTAATAGAGATGACTCCAGTCTCACTCATATAGACTGTTTCTAATCAGGCTGCCTTCTCAAGGAAACTCATAACAGCCTAGTTCTGGAAACAAAGTTAAAGAGAGACACTTACTTGCGAAATCATTTACATATTTGCTGAGGATTTTTTTAAATTGGAGCAAAACTTCCCTCTGAATTTTTTTCTGAAGTAGTCAGGTTCAGAATTGGTAAAGGGAAATAAACCAAACTCATTATTTTAGTAATACATAACAGACATGATATCTTGCTCTCTAATTAACTACTTTTAGTCAATGAAGCATTGAAATGGTGAAAGTGGGTGCTTGTGCTGCATTACAATAGACAGAAGCTCATTAAGCATCACACAGTTGGCTTCAGTAGATCCTGAGCTGTGCAAAACACCAAGCTCTACTTCCAGTTTTCTCTCCTGCCAACTCACTCACACTGCATCATTGAAGAGCTCTTTGCATCAGTTCAGCTTACACTTTTAAAGGGGGAGTCGTCTCCTTCCTTAATCAAAATCAAAATTCAACGTTTATCTATAGTGTGCGCATTGAAACATACAGTGAAATGCATCATTTGTGTTAACAACCAACACACATGAGGATGTGCTGGAGGCAGCCTGCAAGTGTTGCCACATATTCTGGCACCAGCACAGCGTTCCCACAATGCTCGGCAGAACAACACAGAACATAACAAGTAACCAACAGCAAAAGAAACCCCGTTCCTCCGTCCCGTGCACACACATACGCAGCACTCTGACTCCAGCTTCCAGCAGTCTCAGACTCAGACTTGGGTTTGACTTCCCAAGCTGACTCGCAGAGATTTGCAGTCTGGCTCTGGCCTTCTGGACTTCTGATTTGACCTTAGGATCGCAATACTTGGTGTAATGTATAAGTCTATTTCTTTAGAGCAATGACTTGCCTTAGCACTACGTATGGACTGATAACATATCTAAACACTTTGATCTGTTGCCTACGCATGTGCTTTGATCTGCTCTCTTTCTCTCTCTCTCTCTTGCTCTCGCTGCAATGTGAATATACCAGTTAAAGCCATTTCCCATGGGTGTGCTTTTTTTTTGACTGATATGTAGTTGCACAGGCAGAACAAATTGGCGATGTGTATCAACATGAAGGTCAGCAAATATCACCGACAGTTACAGGACAACAGAAATTGCAGGAAGAAACAGCAAGTGGAAAGAGTTAAACAGCATGGAGAAGGTGGTCATGGATCCTAACAAAGGGGTGCATGAGTAACTACACAGCACACAGTCATGTCATGTCATGTCATGGCTTGGCTTCGCCAACGAAGATTTAGGAAGGGAGCTGCCCACATCTGCTCCAGGCTCACTGGTGGCTGACGAGGCCAATACGGAACAGGCAGGTCTGGCCACAGCGGCTGCAAGGGAAATTCTGTTCTGGGTTTGGTGCTGCTGTATCACGGTTCTTCCTCCTTCTTCTTTTGTCCTCAATGCCAGCCCTGCGTGCGTTCTCGAAGGAGGAGACAGACTGGTGAATGGTGTGTCACCAGGCCACGCGATCGGAGGCTGGTTTACACCACTGGCGATGGACAATGTGACAGGAACCAAGGGATTTCTTCAGAGAGTCCTTGTACCTCTGTGGAGCAGACTCGATGGGCCAAATGGCCGACTTCTGCTCCTCCACCTGTTCGAGGACTTTGATGTTGGTGACGAAGTCACTGCACTGGATGTTGAGGATGGTGCGGAGGCAGGGCTAGTGGAAATGCTCAAGGAGTCGTTGGTGGTGATGGTAGGTGACCCACGAGTTGGAGCCGTACAGAAGGGTGGTCAGTACAACGGCTCTGTACACGCTGATCTTTGTGCCTTTCTTCAAATGCTTGTTGTTCCAGACTGTCTTATACAGCCTGCCAAATGTGTTGTTTGCCTTTGCCAGTCTGTTGTCAATCTCTTTGTCCATCTCAGCATCTGACAAGATGGTGCACCCCCAGGTAGCTGAACGGGTGGACTGTCTTCAGCTCTACCTCACCGATGGTGATGTGGGGAGGTAGTAATCTTCCTGAGGTGCGGGCTGATGGAGAACTTCTGTCTTCTTCAAGCTGACTTCCAGTCCAAAGGGCTCGGCAGCCTCTGTGAAGCAGGATGTTATACGCTGCAGGGCTGTCTCTGTGTGGGCAACAAGGGCAGCATCGTTGGCGAAGAGTAGCTCTGGGATGAGTTGCTCCAATGTCTTGGTGTGGGTCTGTATTCGCCTCAGGTTGAAGAGGCTGCTATCGGTGCGGTATGGGACCTAGACACCGTCCTCGTCATCAAGGTATTCTGTGGCCCTTTTGAACATCATGCTGAAGAAGATGGTGAAGAGAGTTGGCACGAGGACGCAGCTTGCTTTACTCTGTTGCCTATTGGGAAGGGATCTGAGAGGTCGTTGTTGTGTCTGACTTGGCCACTCTGATCTTCATGTAGCTGGATGACCATGCTGAGGAACTTTGGGGGGCATCGCAGTCGTTCCATGATTTGCCACAGACCTTCCCTGCTCACGATGTCAAACACTTTGGTAAGGTCGGAAAACGTCACATACAATCCCTTGTTCTGTTCCCTACATTTCTCTTGGAGCTGCCTGAGAACAAATACCATGTCGATGGTGCTCCTGTTGGCTCTGAAGCCACACTGGCTCTCTGGGAGGTGTTCTTCTGCAATGATGGGCACCAATCTGTTCAGGAGTACTCTTGCGAGGATTTTTCCTGTAACAGAGAGCAGAGTTATCCCCCAGTAGTTGGAGCCGTCGGACGTTTCCCCCTTGTTCTTATACTGGGCGATGATGACTGCATCACGGAGGTCCTGTGGTAGTTTACCCTGTTCCCAGCAGCAGACAAAGAACTCGTGGAGTTTGGTGTGTAACACTGGGCCCCCATGCTCTCAAATCTCAGATTTCCATCAACTCCTGCTGCCTTGCCACTTTTCAACTGCTCTATGGCCTTGTCTGTTTCTTCTAGGGTTGGAATCTTGTCCAGTTCTGTTTTCTCTGGCTGTTGTGGGATGCGATGAATTGCTGAGTCTTGGACCATGCGGTTGGCACTGAAGAGAGTCTGGAAATATTCCGACCACTGGTTCAGGATGGACGCCTTGTCTATGAAGTGTGTCTGACCATCTCCACTGCGCAAGGGGCTCTGGACCTGGTGTGAAGGGCCGTACACTGCTATCAGGGCTTCATAAAACCCTCTGTAGTCACCGGTGTCTGCACAGAGCTGAGTTCTGTTTGCGAGGTTGGTCCACCGCACATTCTGAATCTCTCGAAACTTGTGCTGGAGGTTGCTGCATACAAGGCGGAAGGCTACTTTCTTATCAGGACAAGACAGCTGAGCAAGGTGCGCCTGGCGGACAGATCTCTTCTTCGTGACACAGTGAAAGACACACAACTAGCAAAGTTAAAGTGAATATAACATGACGATGACCTAAGTCAGAGAAGTTGATGAATTTGATAGTGCAGATAAGGAATGGGAATAGAATATCAAGAGGAATGAAATGTATTGTAACATGAACAATGTGGATGAGGAAAAGAAAGCTGCCAGGCTTTTTAGCTTAACGGGTGCTAAAATGTACAGGCTTTTACACAACTTAAAAACTCCTGAAAAGATGGCAAGCAAGATGTTTGACGAAATTGTTACAGTTTTGCAAAATTACTTGAGCCCTAAACCACTGGAAGTATCTGAAAGATTTAGATTTCACAAAAGGAAACAGTCAAAAGATAAAAGCATTTCTGAAATACCTTGCAGAACTGCGCAAACTTTCCCAGTACCATGACTTTAGAGATGGACTTTCTGATGCACTAAGTGACAGGCTTATATGTGGCATGCATCATCAAAGCTCTCAAAAGGGGCTACTGTCAGAAAGAGGCATAACTTTAGAATGGGCATTGACCATTGAAATATCGTTAGAGACTGCAGCAAGGGATGCAGCGGAACTACAGAGAAAGGGCACAATATGTCCTGAATGGTGCAAAAAGCCAAAAATGGCATTGATGTGCTAAGTCCTCTCATAATGCAAATGACTGTTGGTACAAAGAAAAAGATTGCAGAACTTGTCACAGACAAGGTCACATAGAGAGATTGTGCAAGTCAGACAGAAAGCACAACCAGAGAGAAAAACCACACAGAGTGAAAAGTATCAAACACAAAACGAAACAAATGCGTAAAGTGACTCAATGTGCAACTGAATCAGACAACACAGAGTCTGACAAAGGTGAGCTATCATGCCTAGAACAGTATAACATTATTGAAGTAGATCACTAAATCACATGCATCACGATAGGTGTGCCTGGTGTAAAGCTGAAAATGGAGCTGGATACAGGATCAGCTTTGTCTATCATTCCAGAGGCTGACTATCGCAGACTGTCTTGTAAGCTACCATTAGAAAAGACGTCAGTGATTCTAAAGACCTACACAGGTAAAAAAGTGTCTCCCAAAGGCAAAATGAAAGCAAGTGTGATGTATCAAGGTGAAACACTGCATAGGCTTATGTGTTGAAAAGTGGAGGGCTAGCACATTACAGTGATCAACTGCAGCCCAAACGGTAGCACTAATCAGAGACTGGCACAGCTGCTTAATGCTAATGAGAAAGTGTTTGTGAAGTATCTCAGGAACATAATGTTACCTTGGTGATATCATTGTGACTGGCAAGAATGATGAAGAGCACCTCCAGAACGCTGGTAAAGTGCTTACCAGGCTGAGTGAGTATGGTCTGCGTGCAAAGAGGGAGAAATGGGAGTTTTTCAAGAATGAAATCTCATATTGTGGGAGTTTTTCAAGAATGAAATCTTATATTGTGGACATGCCGTTGACAAGCACGGCTTACATAAGTCACAAGAGAAGATTGAAGCAGTGCTACAGGCACCCAGACTGGAAAATGTGTCACAACTCAGGTCACACTTGTGAACTACTACCACCAGTTTCCCTCAAACATTGCTACATTGAACACACTGTTACAGACAGGAGCAAAGTGGGAATGATCAGAAAGATGTGAAAGAGCATTGAAGGAAACGAAGAGACTCATAACATCAGAGGAACTGCTCACCCATTATGACCCATCTCTGCCATCAGACTGGCATGCAATGCATCCCCTTATGGCATTGGAGCCATTTTGTCACACGCAATGAAAGATGGATCTGAACACCCAATTGCATATGCTTCAGGATCACTGATAAGCACATAATGTAACTGTGCACAGATCAACTGAGAGGCCTTTGCAAAGTTGATTTTGCACTCAGAAAGGCACGTTTTTTGGAACTTGAGTTTGGGTGTCGAAGGAGAGTCTGGTGTGTGGCTGCCTTAGCTCTTAGAAGGTCTTGCACAGATTGGTTGCTCTCATCAAACCAGTCCTGATGCTTGAGCCTGACTTTCCCCGAGGTGTCCTGGGCAGCGCTGAAGACGGTTTCTGTGAAGGCATTCCAGTGCTCAGTAATATCGTCTGGTGGATTCTCAACCAGTCTGCTTAGAGCAGTTTCCACAGAGGATTTCAGGGCATCAGCACACTCACGATGTTTCATTTTGGTGGTGTTCAGCTTTTCGGGTGGTTTGGCAGCATTCAGTCTGTGTGGAGGTTTGATCGATAGACACAGATCCGACCACACCATTTGATGATCAGTTAAGCACTCAGCTCCACGCTTAACTCTGGTGATATGAACGTCAGAGATGTCTCATTGTCGGGTGATGACATAGTCAATGAGATGCCAGCTTTTAGATCGTGGACACATCCATGTGCATTTGAGCTTGTCTGGCAATCTGAACAGTGTGTTAGTAATGCACAGTTTTAAATTCTGTTCTGTGCACATGGAGAAGAGCAATAGACTGTTACCGTTACTGTTACCAACCCCTTAGTGTCTAATCACACCAGGCCACACAGTGGACTCCTTGCCAACCCGAGCACTAAAGTCTCCCAGAAACAGCTGCTTATCGGAAGTTGCCACGCTACTGATGGTGGTTTTCAGCTCACTGTAGAATGCCTCCTTGACTTCATTGAGATTAATCAGAGTTGGGGCGTAAACGTTGACTATGGTGAGGTGGCGTTTCCCTTGCAACGGTATACGCAAGACTAAAAGAACCAGATCTATGGAGGGAAGTGCAAAATAAATAGTTTAGCCAGTTGCCAAATAGATCAGCAAGGAGCTTTGAGGTTGGACAGGAAGTCCGAGCAAGTGAATACTGAGAAGACAAGTGGACACTCAGTAGGATAGCTACAAGAATTGAAACACTGATGTACACAGCGGATGTTGGAGATCATACATGGAGGTGTCACGTGGACCACATACTGGATGCTCAGACAAAGAACACATCTGAGTCAATTGCATCCAAGAAGACAAACATGTTACAGCCACTGAACTTACCTCTCAGTGATGAGCATGTCACTGACAGCAAGGTGACACCTGCGCAGAGAAAGTTGTCCTTGACAAGACGCCCGACAAACCTGATACCACTCCACAGGTCCAAGGGCGCTATCCTAAAAGAAACAGGGCACAACCCTAAAGACTGAATCTTTAGTGCAGTGAAGTTAGTTATGGACTGTTATTGTGAAAGCATGTTTATTTGAATATGGTTTGTTGATGGGAAATTGAATATTTTGTTACATATGCTGTTGTAAACTACATTAATCTGAAGGGGGAGGAAGTGCAATGTAGGGATCTTTGTCTTTTAGAACGATGACTCCTCTTAGCACTACATACGGACTGATAACTTACCTATGTAGATTGATGTTGTCATCACATGCTCTCTCTCTCTCTCTGTGCAATGTGAATATACTATTTGAACCCATCTCCTGCATGCTTGCTTTTATTTTAATTGATATGTCATTGCACAGATGCAACATTTGGCAAGTATCCCAGGATATGCCGATCACCAACACTATGCTTTGAACACAGAATGCTGAAACATCAGGCCTTGAACTCCGGTCTCACCGTTTACAAATGCAGGAGGTTATCAGAACTCATCCACTTTCTGTCAGCCCAACATCTGACCCTGTTGAAAACCCATGTCCATGTTGCTGGCCTTCGAACATGGAGTGGAGACTTTCACTCTGGTCCGAACTCTAATTCCCTCACTTCTTTGTCCCTAAACTGTAAGCTGACTACAAACCATTCTCTCTGTCCCCAAAACCATCCTTATGAAAAAATTTAAAAAACTAAATCTGAGCACAAACTCAATAGACACTACAGCTCAGTGTCGTCTTGGATTTTCAGCGTGGAAGATTGATATATCATGATCTTTTAAAGCATATAAGAGCCTCTAAATTATTAAGAGGCATCTAGACAGACACTTGAGTGACCAAGGCAGACGTGACTGCAGACTTAATGCAGGTAAATTGGATCAGTACAGCAGTCACCATGGCTAGGTTAGGCTGAAAAGTTTGATTCTATGCTGCATGAGACCATAATGTTGGGAATTTCATGTGTGCGCGATATAATACTGTGATTTGCCATGTGGCCTGTTCTCTATGCATCCTTATAGGTTAAAAGGAATCATATGAACTGATGTATACTTCGTAGGATGTCAGAAATATGAGGGTTAACAGAGGTAGGTTTCTTAACACAGGGAGTGGTGGGTGCATGAAATGCACTGATAGGGTTAGTGAAAGAGGCAGATACGTGAGGGACACTTACGAGATTCTTAAATACGCACATGGATGAAAGAAAAGTGATGGCTCTGTGGGAAGGAAGTGTTAGATTAGTCTTGTAGTAGATTAAGAGATTGGTAAGACATCATGAGGGGCCTGGATTGTGTTGTATGTCTATAACTCAAAGTATTCTGAAAGTACATTGGCACTAAATTGAAATTCACTGGACATTCTGCATGCCGCCATCTCCTCCTCCCGCTCCTTGATATTTGAGGTATATAAGAAATGCAAGAGAACACTTAAGAAGGAAATCAGGAGGGCTAAAAGAATACATGACGTTGATCTAGCAGACAAAGTGAAGAAGAATTCCAAGGGTTTCTAAGAGCAAAAGGATAGCAAGGGACAAAATGGGTCCTCTTGAAGATCAGAGTGGTCATTTATGCGTGGAGCTGAAATATATGGAGCAGATTTTAAATAATTTCTTGGTATCTGTATTTACCAGGGAGATGGACAAAGTGTCTGTAGATGTCAGGCAATGCAGCAGGGAGATCAAACCCTAAACAGATTACAGAAGAGGAGGTTTATGCTGTCTTGATGCATATTGTAGAACGGATAAATCCCCAGGGCCTTACGAGACCTTGTGGAGGCTAGTGCGTAAGTTGCAGGGACCCTAGCAGAGATATTTAATATATCCTTAACACTGGGTGAGTTGCCAGAATATTGAAGGATAGCCACACACACAAAATGCTGGCAGGGTCTCGGCCCAAAACATTGTCTGTACTCCTTTCCATCGATGCTGCCTAGCCTGCTGTGTTCCTCCAGCATTTTGTGCATGTGACTTGGATTTCCACCATCTTCAGATTTTCTCTTGTTTGTGATTGAAGAATAGCTAATGTTTTTCTATTGTTTAAGACAGGCTCTAAAATTGGCCAGTAAACTATAAACCTGTGAGACTGACAACAGTCGTGGATAAGTTATTTAAAGGTATTCTAAAGGACCAGATCTATAAGTATTTGTATAGTTAGGAACTCTATATCTCTGATGGCAGGCTTATCATGCTCTACCCAGGGGCAGTTCGTCCACCTTTGGTCCCCACCTGCCACCCAGCTCTCACCTGCAGCTAGAAGTAAATGTTTGCATGTGTCAGTGGCCACACTGTGACACACCATTTCAACAGGCGGGCTAAACCAGGAGAGAGTAGCTGGGCACCTCCAAACACGGTGAGATGGGGCTATGTCTACCTCAGCGTGCGAAGCCAGTTCCAGCAGACCGGGCGGATGAGATCAACTACAAGATCATTCTCCACTGATGGATGGTTGAGACTAGAACTAGAAGCAATGGGTTAAGGGCGAAAGGTGATACGTTTAAGAGGAACATGGGGGATACTTCTCCACTCAGAGGGTAGTGAGAGTATGGAACTAACTGCAATTTGAAGTGTTAGATTTGGGTTCAATTTTAACACTTAAGAGAAATTTAGATAGGTACATGGATAAGAAGAGTACAGAGAACCATGGTCTGGGTGCAGATCGATGGGACTAGGCAGATTAATAGTTCAGCATGGACTAGATGGGCTGAAGGGCCAGTTTCACTGCTATAGTGGTCTATGACTCTATGACTATGAGGGATATTGCAATAGTGATAAAAGCAAAACCATCACTGTTTGCCATCTTTCAGACACAAAGCTAATACAAGCGTTGGGAATTTTGTGTGTGTGCAGTTTAACACAGAAGTTTATCACCAATGTGGCTTCAGGGACTGTTCCCTCTGCAAAAGGAATTACATGAACTGATGTGTATTTCAGTAGTCTTATAGAGTCTTATCCCCCTGCTGCATTGCCTGACATCTACAGATCCACCTTTGGTCCCCACCTGGCACTCAGCTCTCACCTGTGGCTCCCCGTAGCTGTTTGCATGCGACAGCGGCCACACCCCGGGCAATGGCTTCGATAAGCCGGCTAAACCAGGTGAGGGTAGCCATCGGGTCTCAAACCCTCGGTGTGATAGGGAGTTGTCTATCCCAGCATGTGAAGACAGACTCCGGCGGATTGAGCGGACGAGACCTATGGAAGGTCCAACGGTCAAGAAGGCGGTCTCTGCAAGCGTCGTGGAATGTGTAGAGCAGGACAAGATGCAGAAGATGTCCTGGTCATCCACTGCACCTAGTCCCATCTCCAGCCGTCTCGACTCTGTCTTACCACTGGACCCAGATGGGAATTGGGAAGAGAGAGTGAGGCTGACGCTGCGCAATTCTCCCTCACTTAAATCCAAATCACGCGCTAGTCTCGACACCATCATAATGGTGTCGAGGTCCTCATCGACGTCAACGATGGACGAACAACCAACCATAGAGAGTGATATTGTGATAGGCGATTGCAACAGGCCCTGTGGCTCTCTATCCACACTAACCACCAGCTGTCCAGTTTCTTGAATCTCTCATTCCCATCAACTCCCCCAGATACACGGTAGGCCAACCTCTTTTATGCTGTGGGCCAATACCATTAAGCAAAGGGTCCATGGATCCCATTGTTGTGAATCCCTGCCCTAGAGACAAATTACAGTGACCAAATAATCTATAGATGTGAAGGAGGAAACTGGAGCACCCAGAGGAAACCCTAGACAGCTACAGTGAGAACATATCAACTCCACCCAGGCAGCACCAGAGGTGCGGACTGAATCTGGATCACTGGAGCTGAGAGGCAAGACTCTACTAGCTGTGCCACCGTGTGAAATATGTGAGACATCAGTATGATTTGTTTAATGGGATCCCTGGCCAGATTTACTGCTTATGGGAACTAGCTGGCTCAATACAAATGTATCATTTTCTTACACAAATATAAGGCCACTGGAAATAGAACCTCTTTTCAAGGATCAGCTTTATTCGCCATATAAGTACACAAGACATGGAACGTGATGTGATGTGTTGGCATGACTTGCAACATGAAACAACATTCAACAATTATAAGAATAAAGAATTATTTTAAAATAAAATTGGAATTTAAAGTAAGTATATGGAATAAAATATACTTAAATGCCAGCATGAATTTTCAATGTAAACAGCATTATAAGTGGTTTAAAGTGTTTACAGTGCAATACTGTGACTGATGTAACAGATAACTGACTAAGATGGTAGAACAGATGAACCATCTGGGGGAAGAAACTTTTAAGATGGCATGAAGCTTTTGTTATAAATAGCCCTGTAGCACTTTCCAGAAGGGAGATTTTGCTGGGTGGGTGGTGTCCATAATAATACTGCTAACTGATTATGTGTTATTTTTCAGTCTTTATTTGAGTGTCCAGATAATTGAAATGTTGATTAAAATTGCTGCAGTTTAACGTCTGTGAGAAAACAGAGTCAGATTGGCAGCTTGGCCTGCTTGATGGCCTCGTTGGGTGCCAGGGATCCTTTTCAATTAACAGCTGGCGACACCAGAAGTGAATAAGGCAGATGAGCTGGCCTCAAAGACCTTTGAAGTAACCAGAAACACCACCACTTCAATGCTGACCACAAATTCTAGGTGGTTGCGGCTGAATGATTGGACTCTGTATTGACTGTAAATCTTAAAACCAAGCCTGCTTTGGAAGGTTGGTCAGACACAATCTGAAGGAGCTACCTTGAGACCTTGCTCTCAAACTTTCCTGAGAATTTGGATATATTGCTGGAATTTGAATACAAGAGTCAAGCTACCTGGCTGCAATTATATAGAGTCCTTTGTTGTGTACATGTGGAATAGTGTGTACAATTTTACTTCTCTTATCTAAAAATTACCATGGTAGTAGAAATGAAGTAATGAGAAAGGATGTTAGGTTGAAGTTGCATAAGACATTGTAGGGCCCAATTTGGAGTATTGTGTACAGTTTTGATCACCTACCTACAGAAGAGATGTAGATAAGGTTGAAATATTATGGAGAAAACATATAAGGATGTTGCCAGGTTTGGAGGACCTGAGTTATATGGGAAGATTGAATAAGTTAGTGCTCTGTTCTTTGGAATGGTAAACAATGAGGGGAGATTTGATAGAGGTATACAAAATTATAAGAGGTGTAGATAAGTCTTTTTCCACTAAGGTTGGGTAGGACTACTAGACATCATGGGTTAAGGGTGAAAGGTAAGAAGTTTAAGGGGAAACCTCTTCAGTCAGAGGGTCACGAGAGTATGGAATGAGCTGCCACCACAAGTGGTCCACACGAGCTCGATGTCAATGTTTAAGAGTTTAGGTAGGTACATGGATAGTAGACGTACGGAGGGCTGTTGTCCTGGTGCCAGTCAATTGAAATGGAAAGTTTAAATGGTTTGGCATAGACTAGATGGGCTGAATGGCCTGTTTCTGTTCTGTACTGTACTGTTCTATTACTCTATGACTCTTTTCACCCAGGTGTTTTTGTGTCCACAAAGAGAAGAGATTAACTTAACACATTTAGAATTTAGAAGAACGAGAGATGACCAATTAAAATTACACCAAATAATTTAAAGGGAGGCAACCAATTGAAATCACAGCAAATAATTTGCATGCTGGACAGGTAAAAATGGGGAAACGTTTTCCTGATTTAGGACTGAGGAGTGAAGAAATTGCTTCAGATGGAGATGAATTTTAGATCTCTTCACCATTGAGGCTGTGATAATTCAGTGTTCTCTGCAAACAAGCGGTATCAAGAGACTTCTGGAAATTAGATGGATAAAAGGATAAGCAGGCATATGAGGTAGCAGAGGAGCCATTGTCCCATTGAATGGTGGGGCACGATTAGGAGGACGATCGTACTGACCCTATTTCTTGTCTTCCCAAAAAAGATTACACAAAAATCTTAAAGAGTGTTCCCAAATTGAGGAATCATCCCAAACTAATTAGTTGCAAGATGAACAACACATATGCGTTTGTTAAATTGAAATTATAATCAAAAAGAATTGTCCCTTGACAGCAGCATGAATATTAATCTTAATGATGGTTCCGTCGTGAGAGTTTATAATAGTCAACGTACTTCAATAAATAAAGAGTGTGGTTTCAATATGCTAATTCTTATCTGAATGATGGATTTGGGTTAAATATTAGCACAGTGTGTGTGGGTTTATTTAGAAGTGAAGCTTCAGAAGCCAATAGACAGAGGTAGAGTGACATTGAATCATCATTGTTGACACAACTCTTTGGGTATAATTATGGAAGCAGTGAGGAAGAGATTTACAGGGATGTTATGGAGACAGGCTGATCAGATTGGGAGCACAAGGGAGTGAGGGGTGATCCAATAGAGGTGTATAAAGTTATAAAGGGCCGATGCACGCAGTCGGTTTCCCAGATTAGGGAATCAAAAATTGGATAGCATATGTTTAAGGTGAAATGGAAGGGTTTTAATAGGGCAACATTTTCACAGAGAGAGAATGAGCTGCGAGAGGAAATGGCTGAGGCAGATACACTAACGTCCCCATCTACATCAACGGAGCTGTAGTGGAGCTTGTATCAAGCTTCAAATTCCTTGGTAACCAAATTTACGAGGACCTCATCTGGTCCCTGAACTCCTCCATCCTGATCAAAAAGGTGCAACAGAGTCTTTATTTCCTGCAGAGCATCAAGAAAGCTCACCTCTGTCCCAGGATGCTGATGGACTTCTACTGCTGTACCATTGAGAGTATACTCACCACCAACTGCATCTCAATGTGGTATGGTAATTGTCCCGTATCGGACCTCAAAGCACTTCAGCGTGTGGTGAAAACTGCCCAGCGGGTTATCAGCACCCAATTGCCCACCATTGAGAACATCTACCATAAACGTTGCCTGGGCAGGGCGAAAAGCATTATCAAGGATGCATCTCACCCTAACCATGGACTTTTTACTCTCCTACGAGAGCCTCCGCTCCCACACCAGCAGGCACAGGAAGAGCTTCTTCCCTGAGGCTGTGACCCTGCTGAACCTCACATCACAGCGCTAAGCGGTATTGCACCCATATTGTACTGTCTCAGTACTTTTATATTTGCGTGCTGTAGCACTTACTTATTATTCGCAGTTATTTTGTAAATAACACTATTCGTTGCATTTCTGGTCAGATGCTGACTGCATTTCCTTGGTTTTGTATCTGTACTCCGCACAATGACAATAAAGTTGAATCTAATCTAGTCTAATCTAACAATATTTAAGAGACACTTAGACATTTGCATTGATTGGAACGGTATAGAGGGATACGGGCCAAATGTGACTAGCTTAGATGGTAATATTCATTAGCATGGGTCACGTGGACAGAAGGGCTTGCTTCCATGTTGTATGATTCAATGACCCTATGATTCTTATGTTAGGGACAGCACATGGATGTCATATTTTTAACAGTGCCCCGGCTAACAGAAATGCTGCCTCACAGCCCTAAAGTTCAGGTGCTTTCCATGTGGAGTTTGCATGCTCTAGCTGTGACTGTGTGGATTTCTTAATGGTACTCTGGTTTCCACTTACCACTGGCCACATCTTCCCCCTCCTACCCCCTTTCAGCTTTCCACCTACCAGAGAAGCAATAACAAACCCCCAAGAAAGGACATGATCTGCAGTACGACAAAAACTAATCGTTCAGCTGACAGTTGGACATACCATAGGCACTCTCTCTCTCTCTCTCTCTCTCTCTCCCCCCCCCAATAAAGAGACAGAGAAGTGACCCCTTTCACAGCGAAAAGGAAAAAATTACAAAAACAACTTGCTCATTTGTGATGATAAAGTCTGTTGCATTGCTTCTTTCCAAGTTCTCCGAGCTGAGAGTTGGCAAAGACCTCTCTCCCACCAACAAGAGGAAGAGAGGCAGAGAGCATGATTTGCCAAGTACAGAGCCCATGACAGCTGATCCATTGCCCCCAGTCACAAACAAGAGAAAATCTGCAGGTGCTGGAAATCTGAGCAACACACATAAAATGCTGGAGGAATTCAGCAGGCCAGGCAGCATCTAGGAAAAGAGTACAGTTGATGTTTCGGGCTGAAACCCTTCGGTAGGGACCTAGCAGAGATATTTAATATAACCTTAACATTGGGTGAGGTGCCAAAATATTGAAGGATAGCTACACACAAAATGCTGGAAGGGTTTCAGCCTGAAGCGTCGACTGTACAGTACTCTTTTCCTAGATGCTGCCTGGCCTGCTGAGTTCCTCCAGGATATTAGAAACATAGAAAACCTACAGCACACTACAGGACCTTCAGCCCACAATGCTGTGCTGAACATGTCCTTACCTTAGAAATTACCTAGGCTTACCTATAGCCCAATATTTTTCTAAACTCCATGTACCTATTCATGAGTCTTTTAAAAGACCCTATCGTTTCCACCTCCACCACCGTCACCAGCAGCCCATTCCATGCACTCACCATTCTCTGCATAAAAAAACTTACCCCTGACATCTCCTCTGTACCTACTTCTAAGCACCTTAAAATTGTGCCCTCTCATGCTAGCCATTTCAGCCCTGGGAAAAAGCCTCCGACAATCCACACGATCAATGCCTCTCATCATCTTGTACACCTCTGTCAGGTCACCAGTTGCCCTCCATCGCTCCAAGGAGAAAAGGCCGAGTTCACTCAACCTACTTTCATAAGGCATGCTCCCCAAACCAGGCAACATCCTTGTAAATCTCCTCTGCACCCTTTCTATGGTTTGCACATCCATCCTATAGTGAGGCGACCAGAACTGAGCACAGTATAGGAGCCTGGTCAGACCCCACTTCGAGTCTTGTGCTCATTTCTGGTCGCCTCGACCTCTTGGCTCCTAAACTCAATCCCACAGCTGATAAAGCCCAATGCACCATATGCTTTCTTAACCACAGAGTCAACCTGCACAACAGATTTCAGTGTCCTATGGACTCGGACCCCAAGTTCCTTCTGATCCTCCACACTGCCAAGAGTCTTACCATTAATTCTGCCATCATATTTGACCTACCAAAATGAACCACCTCACACTTATCTGGGTTGAACTCCATCTGCCCTTTTGTCATCAGCAAATTTATTAACCCATCCGTCCACTTCCTCATCCAGGTCAATTATAAAAATCACGAAGAGTAGGGTCTAAGAACAGTTTCCCGAGGCACTCCACTGGTCACCGACCTCCATGCAGAATATGACCCCTCTACAACTACTCTTTGCCTTCTGTGGACAAGCCAGTTCTGGATCCACAAAGCAATGTCCCCTTGGATCCCATGCCTCCTTACTTTCTCAATAAGCTTTGCATGGGGTACCTTCTCAAACGCCTTGCAAAAATCCACATACGCTACATCTACTGCTCTTCTTTCATCAATGTGTTTATTCACATCCTCAAAAAATTCAATCAGGCTGGTAAGGCATGATCTGCCTTTAACAAAGCCATGCTGACAATTCCTAATCATATTATGCCTCTCCAAATGTTCATAAATCCTGCCTCTCAGGATCTTTTCCATCAAATTAAACATTGAAGTAAGACACGGCGGTTTATAATTTCCTGGGCTATCTCTACACCCTTTCTTGAATTAGGGAACAATATCCGCAACCCTTCAATCCTCTGGACTCTCTCCCAACCCCACTGATGATGCAAAGATCATCGCCAGAGGCTCAGCAATCTCCTCTCTCGCCTGGGGTACATCTTGTCCGGTCCCGGTGACTAATCCAACTTTTTGCTTTCCAAAAGCTCCAGAACATCCTCTTCCTTAATATCTACATGCTCAAGCTTTTCAGTCCACTGTAAGTCATCCCTACAATCGCCAAGATCCTTTTCCATAGTGAATACTGAAGCAAAGTACTCATTAATTACCTCTGCTATCTCCTCCAGTTCCATACACACTTTTCCACTGTCGCACTTGATTGGTCCTATTCTTTCACATCTTATCCTCTTGCTCTTCACATACTTGTAGAATGCCTTGAGGTTTTCCTTAATCCTGTCCACCAAGGCCTTCTCATGGCCCCTTCTGGCTCTCCTAATTTCATTCTTAAGCTCCTTCCTGCTATCCTTATAATCTTCTGAATGTCTATCTTTACCTAGTTTTTGAACGTTTCATAAGCTCTTCTTTTCTTTTTGACCAGATTTACAACAGCCTTTGTGCACCACAGTTCCTGTACCCTACCATCCTTTCCCTGTCTCATTGGGACGTACCTATGCAGAACCCCCCCCCCGCCCGCAAATATTTCCTGAACATTTGCCACATTTCTTCCATATGTTTCCCTCGGAACATCTGTTTCCAATTTAGGCTTCCAAGTTCCTGCCTGATAGCCTCATATTTCCCCTTACTCCAATTAAACGCTTTCCTAACTTGTCTGTTCCTATCCCTCTCCAGTGCTATGGTAAAGTAGATAGAATTGTGTTCACTGTCTACAAATGCTCTCCCACTGAGAGATCTGACACCTGACCAGCTTCATTTCCCAATACCAGATCAAGTACAGCGTCTCCTCTTGTAGGCTTATCTACATATTGTGTCAAGAAACCTTCCTGAACACACCTGACAAACTCCACCCCATCTAAACCCCTGGCTCTAGGGAGTTTTCAATCGGTACCTGGGGAATTAAAACCTCCCACCACAACAACCCTATTACTATTACACCTTTGCAGAATCTGTCTCCCTATCTGCTCTTCGACGTCCCTGTTACTATTGGGTGCTCTATAAAAAACACCCAATGTGCTGCTCCCAATGTTCCATTTTCTGTCATGATGTTTCATTTGGCGGCACTAGCAAAGAATCAGCCAGTCTCTAGCACTCATCTAGGCTGCGTCCTCGGGATTTTGAAAAATGGCTGGTTGTGAGCCCCCAGGAGCAGGTCCTACCACCGCTGAGAACCAAAGACTTAGTGTAACTCCAGGTCAGGGTCTTCAACAGAACCCCATCCACCTTGAAAAGGTAAAAAGAGAGACATCAAAAGGTAGAAATTAAGCTGTTTATGCAGATGAGCTCAAAGGAGTTTCTGTTAAGTACCTTCATAGCTCCGCCCCTCTGTTTTGATTTAATATTCCATGAGAAATGGGTATAAGGTGAGAGTTCAGAAGAATGAGGGGTGGCATTGAAATCTACTGAATGTTGAAGAGCCTTGTTGGAGTGGAAGTGGAGAGGATGTTTCCTCTGGTGGGGCAGTCTGAGACCAGAGGACGCAGCCTCAGAATAAAGGGATGTCCTTTTAGAACAGAGATGAGGTGGAATTTCTTTATCCAGACAGTGTTGTATCTGTAGAATTCTTTGCCACAGGCAGCTGTGGAGGCCGAGTCTTTGGGTGTATTTACAGCAGTGGTTGATAGGTTCTTGTTCAGTCAGGGCACGAAGGGATGGATTGGGTATGGGAAAAGCAGGTGATTGGGGCTCAGATGGAAAATGGATCAGCCGTGATTAAATAGCAGAGCAAACTCGATGGGCCTAATTCTGCTCCCATATCTTATGATTTTTTTGGTCTTATGGTCAACCCATCAAGTTTGCTCTGACATTCCATCATGGCTGATCTATTTTTCCTCTTAACCCCATTCTTCTGTCTTCTGCCTCTACCCTTTGATGCCCTCAACAAATCAAGAACTTATTGGCCTCCACTTCTGACCTTCACAGCCATCTGTGGCAACAATTTCCACGGATTTGCCATCCTCTGGCTAAAGAAGTTCTCCTTATCTCCGTTTTAAAGGGATATCCTTCTTTGTGAATGCATCATTATGTTGGGCCCGGAGCAGAAACCTGAGATGTTGATGCCCAGGAACACAAAGCTGCTCACGCTTACCGAACATGAAGAATTACATTTTACCAAACATGAACCTGCTCACCCTCATCAAACTGTACTTATACGTTTTACCAAACTCGAATTTCACAATAAATTCCTAAAGATTTGAATAGAAGCAGTCATTTAAACTCCACATCCCACCCTTCCTTCATTTACCCCTACTTCAACCGAGTGATGGTGTTTTGATTTAATGTTCCATGGGAAATGGGTATAAGGTGAGACGAAGGGGTTTTGTAGATGATCTGAGGGGGACTTATTTTTACACAGAGTGGCTAATATCTGGAATGCAGGGTCAGGGGATGTGGGGGATTAGGGTATGATTAATATATTTAAAAAGCGTTTAGACAGAAACTTAAATAGGCAAGGTATAAATAGTGATTTAGTAAGTACAAAATAGATTATCTGGTCAGTCAGCATGGATGTATTGGGCTGAAGGGCTGTTTCTGTGCTGTACAATTCTATGACTGAAACAATAGTTGACAGAATGGGAATTTAATGCTGCGCTTGTTGACAAAGGCTAAAATTCAATCACACTTGAATGCTGTCAATGATTGAAGGCTGAAAATATATTACTATTCACAAAGGATTAAAATAGTCTGTGAAATGGGATAAGTAGCAAGAACTCTATCAATATGTAAATTCTCCATGTGTTATTGGTCAACGAGTAATTAATTATTGACTTCAAAATGGCTGCAGATGAATTAGCCTGATGGGTTCAAGCCTGTTCTTTCGAAGCTGCTCACCCAAGGCAAACTGGTTCAGTGATAAACAGATGTTTGGCCGATTTAATTGGCACCCGGGGGAGCAAATCAGGTTCCTGTCACTTCTTACAAGTGGGACCAGCATTTTATTTTTGAGTCAGTGAGCAGCAGATTGTCCCTCCTCTCTGTGGACACTGGGGGCTTAGCCTAAGACTATCCTTTGCCTCCCGTCACAAGTTTTCTCTTGTTTTTCTGAATCATTTATAAGATTGCCATTTTCCTAAAGAAGCTAAAGATTTTTATAAAGTTTTGTTGGTATTGCGGTTCAACTCTCAAGACCTCTAACTGCCCAGAATCTGTTCTGTTTTATCAGTGCTGGACCCTTAAAGGTTCAGTTCACTTATCTACAATATCTCTTTAGTTTTCTATTACAAATATATTTCTTTAGAAAATGATTAATGGATCTGTTTCTACCATCTCCTTCCTTATGTCTCCAGATCATTAGAGCAGGTTTTGGGCAACACCCCAGTTTGATTCTTTGAATATAGAACAGTACAGCACAGGAATGGGTCCTTCAGCACATGATGTTGTGATGTACTAATTAAACTAGCAATTAAATGCCTAACTAATCCTTTCTACCTATACGATGTCCATCTACTGCCATTCTCTGCACATTTGTGTGTCTATCTTAGAGCCTCTTAAAGGTCTGTATCCCCCACCTCTACCCCAGGCGGGGCAGAGCAGTCCAGGCAGCCACTGTCGTAGTGTGGTTAGCATAATCATTTTACAATACCAGCAATCACCAAACAGGCTTCGATTCCCACTGCTGTCTGTAAAGAGCTTCCTCATCCTCCCCACCACCCCCTCCCGGAAACACACGGATTTCGGATTTGTTCTGGGTGTTCTGATTTCCTCCCACATTCCACGACGTATGATGAGGGTTAGTAATTGTTGGCGTGCTACGTTAGTGCCAAAAGCATGGCGACATCTGCGGTCTGTTCCCAGCACAAAAATCCTCACTGATTTGATTTGGCACAAGCAACACATTTCACTGTATGTTTTGCTGTACACGTGAGAAGTAAAGCCTCATCTTTACCTTTCTCATTAATCTTAAATAAATACTTGCTCGGCACATTCATTTGAACTTATCACCTCTTATCTTAAATGAATGGCCTCTAGTATTAGACATTTTGATCCTGGGATAAAAAGATACCAGCTGTCTACTCTGTCTCTCTCACAATTTAAAATTTCTATCAGGTCTCCCATTAGCCTCTGCTGCTCCAGAGAAAATAATCAGTGTTGAAATGAATTAAGTTATCCATGCCAGTTCAGGATTCTGATGGTTGAAGGATAACAGGGATTTTATTAATATAAATAAAATCCCTATTATGTGTGTGTGTGTGAATGTGTATGTGTGTACAGTGCCTATGATAAGTATTCACCCTCCCCACCTTGTAAATGTTCATGTTTTATTGTTTTACAACATTGAATCACAGTGGATTTAATTTGCCTTTTTTGACACCAATCAACAGCAAAAGCCTCTTTCGTGTCCGAGTGAAAACAGATCTCTACAAAGTGATCTAAATCTATCCACACAGACACAAGGTTGTAATTGCTGCTAAAGGTGCATCTGATAAGGACATGTTCGGCCCAGCTTTGTGGGTGAAGGGCCTGTATCGTGCTGTAGGTTTTCTATGTTTCTATGTTACTAAATACTGACATGAAGAGGGTGAATATTTATGCAATCAATTATTTTGTGTTTTATATTTATGAATAATTTAGATTACTTTGTAGAAATCTGTTTTCACATTGACATAAAAAAGTTTTTTTCCTGTTTTTTAGTGTCAAAAAAGCCAAATTAAATCCACTGTGATTCAATGTTGTAAAACTGGGGGCGGTGTGGTGAATACTTTTTATGGGCTCTGTAAATGTATACATATATGTATGTAAGTGATGCAAAACAAGGAGCAAAGTTAGTGAGATGGTATGGATGGTTTACGGAACTCTCAGAAAGCTGATGGTAGAAGAGAGGAAAGAAGCTGTCCTAAAAAGCTGAAAGCGTATATCCTGAACCACCGCACTCTGATGGTAGTAATGAGAAAAGGGTATGTCCTGAATGGTGAGCACCCTTAATGATAGGTGCCATCTTTTTGAGATATTGTGCTTTGAAGATATCTTCGATGATAGAGAGGCTTGTGCGGCTTTGACCGATCATGTGCATTAACACAGCTGGATGTTTGTATTAAATAAGCCTTGTTTCTCTGTGCAGCTTCGATATTTAGCGACACTATGCTGTAAGAAATTGGTCTGCACCCTATTCAGCAGATATTCTTTTCCACAGTTTTCTTCCAAATGTCACCACCTCTCTACAATTTCACTCGGATGTGTCCTTTGCTTATTTTTAATATGTTGGTTAGGAGACAAATGGTGATGAGGACACCAGGATGAATTTTGCTGCATATTTGAAGTGTTGCAGATTCTATTACAGATAGATCAGAGAGCCATGGTGACCAGGTGTTCCGAAAGACTCTGATATTGTAGCACTTCCTTTGGTGCTGTGTTGGAACCTTAGCCTACAGCTGAAATTTCTGGTTGGATCTTCAAATGATGGGAGGAAAATTGATCCACCAAGTCAAATCAAAATTATTGACCTGGACATTAGTACAGTGGGGTACAGGTATGATGGAAATCTTATGTCTAACAGTATCTCAGGCAGATAGATATGCAAAATACAAAACACACATTGATATTGGGTGGTTTATAATTGTCACATGTACCAAGGTATAATGAAAAACTTGTCTTGCATACTGTCCACAGAGGTCAATTCATTACAACACTGCATTAATGTAGTACTAAGTAAAGCAACAACAGAATATAGAATAAGGCAGAACAGCGACAGAGAAGGTACAGTGCAGGTAGACAATAAGGTGCAAGATCATAATGACATAGATAGTGAGGTCATAAGTTCATCTTATTGTACAGGGGAGCCATTTAATAGTCTTATAACAACAGGGTAGAAGCTGTTTTTGAGACTGGTGGTACATGCCTTTAGGCTTTGATATCTTCTGCCTGATGGGAGAGGGGAAAAGAAGAACACCAAGGGTGAGTGGGGTCTTTGCTTTTGCAGCCAGCATAATCTGAGGCAGCAAGAAGTATAGACAGAGTACAGACAGATGGGAGGCTGGCTTCCCAGATAAGCTGAACTGTGTCCCCAACTCTGCGGTTTCTTGCAGTCATGTGCAGCACAGTTGCCATCCCAACCTGAGTTGTGTCCAGTTAAGCTGCTTTCTATGATGCACTGATAAAAATTAGTAGGGGTCGACGGGAATGGCTAAATGTCCTTAGCCTCCTGAGCAAGTGGAGGAATTAATGAGCTTTTTTTTGTCTGCATCCAGACAATGTAGTTGGAAGACAGCAGGCTGTTAGTGATACTCACTCCCAGGAACTTGAAGCTTGCAACTTTCTCAACCACAGGTGAAGACATGAGTATGAGCCTAGCCCCTTCCTGAAGTCCATGACCAAACTCTTTTCCAACATTGAGGGAAAGGTGGTCTACACTGTGGTCAGGATGGAGAACAGGTCTCTGAAGCAGTGAGATATCATTACTAACCAAGGCAATATTGTACTGAAATAACAGGATTACTGTAGTTCTCAGTTTCTGTGCTATTCAAGCAGTTGGCATCCTCCAGATGAATTTTCTTTTCAGTTTCACCAAGCACTCCATCAATATTAGTGTAAGCTTACATTAAATTGGACCAATAATGTTTTCTAGCCTATGGCAGAGATTCAAACAGTAGCATTCTCCATTCCTTGTGATTAATAGATTTCGTGCCAAAGCAACAATATAACCTTTTCATGCCACTTTTCCTGGTTTTCCTCTGATTGTTTGTAACTCTAGGTGATTTTAACAATTCCCTGTGGAATTCAGGATTTTTGAATTTGCCTGTATATTGCCATTAGAAAGGGGGGGGGGGCGCGGGGTGAAGGGTTGGGTTAACATGAGCCTTGGTGAAAGCAATTGGCACACATTTGGGAAGAATGTGGTTGATGTACCACCTGCCAGTATATGTGGCAAAACAACAAATTTCATGACATGTGTCAGTGGAAAAACACCTGACTCTGATTCCAGTTCTGATTCTGATCATTCTCCAAGTAACACGCTTACAGTCCATTGTTAGTCTATAACAGTCTCTTGAGTCAAAATGCAATGGATTCATGTCCTATTCAAGAGAACAGGATTTGAGGTAAGTGAGTGATGGAAGACTAGAGCCAGGGATTTGCTGAACTGTTTTTGGTAAGACACTAGGCTGGGTGTTAGTTTTAAAACCCAGGAGTTCCATAGTTAAACATCTGCAATGTGTGAGACCTTGGTGATTGCTAATGCTCTTCAGGATGTCCAAATCTTGTGGATGTATTCCTGAAGTGAATCCATCACCACGCCCTAGGGTTGGGTTCAACAGGGAGTCCGAAGGCAGAGAGTCATTTAGCTGAAATTCACCAACGATGATGCTGTTGATTTTGATACCGAATCCTGTGCAAGTTAAACTTGGCAGAACAATCATCTGTTCATTTCAATCAGGCACTTAGAGTTGCCAGGAAAAAAAGAAACTTGTTTTCAATTATTTAAATGTTTTTCTGTTCTATTTTTATTACTATTTTTAAAATATATGATTATCAGAGACATTCATAAGCTTTCCAGTTCTTGACAGTTGACAAAGCTGGGCAGACACAATGCTATATTTTTTCTCATGACCCAATTGCTAGCTTTGAGGTAATAATGCAGTGGTTCAAACCTGGGGTCCATGGTAATGGTAGAGGTCTTTGGCTTTAAAAAGGTTGTGAACCCCTTTACTAGTACATGGTCTCAGCAATCAGAACCAGCCTCATTTAGTTTGTAACACAGACAATTCACACTAGTTAGTTGTGGGACAAAAGTGCAGAAGAAAGACTCCGGTCAGTATTAACTTCTACTCTCTTGGGCATATATTACAGTAAAGAAGAGCTGGAGAGTCGCCCAAAGTCCTGGCCAATGTTTATCACTCAATGTAAATAGAGTATTAGATTTCCTCGTCAATTATCACAGAGTAGTTTGTGGGAGCCTACTGAGCAAAAATGGGCTTCTGTGCTTCCAGCAGTGTAAGAGAGACTTTACTGGATGTAAGGTGATTTGGAATGTTCTAAGGATTAGGAAGGATACTATATAAATTCTGAATGTTCCTTCCTTTTATATAAAAAAATCTCAAATTGGTTACAAGGGAGCATGGCAAGCAGACTGAACGCTGCTTATAGGTCATATAATCTTCACTGGGGAAAGAGGTGGAGAGGATCAGCAACTGTACTTCCTTGGTGCTTCCTTTTCAGAGGATCTGTCCTGGACCCAGCACGTAAATACCATTATGAAGAAAGCACAGCATCACCTCTACTTCCTTTGGAGTTTGCAAAGATTCAGCACGCCATCAACAACTTTGATGGACTTCTGTAGATGTATAGTAGAGAGTGTATTGACTGGCTGCATCATGGCGCTTGGTATGAGCACACAAGTGCCTTTAACCAGAAAATCCTACAAAAGGTAATGGTTTCGGCCTAGTACCTCATGGGTGAAGCCCTCCCAACCATTAAGCACATCTACATGAAACACTGTCATAGGAAAGCAGCATCCACCTTCAAAGATACTGACCACCCAGGCCTAGCTCTTTTCTCACTGCTGCCTTCAGGTACAAGGTACAAAACCCTCAACACTCGTTCGTTCACGTTCAAGAATAGTTACTACCTCTCAACCACCAGGCTCTTGAACAAAAGGGGGTTACTACACTCATCGATTGAAATGTTCCCACAACCAATAATCTCACCTTAAGGACTCTTTATCCTGTTATTTCATAGATAGGCAGAAAGATACTTCATTGATCCTAGAGGAAATTACAGTGTCACAGTAGCATTACAAGTGCACAGATGTACAAATATGCAAATATTAGAAGAGAAATAAGAACAAATAAAAAATAAGTTACCTGAAACAGTGTAACAGGAGGGGCTCATCACTTCCCCAGCTATAGAGTGACTCATTATAGAGCTTAATGGTCGAGGGTAAGAATGACCTCATATAGCGCTGTTTGGAGCAGTGCCGTTGTCTAGTCTGTTACTAAAAGTGCTCCTCTGTTTAGCCAAGGTGGCATACAGAGAGTGAGAAACATTGTCCAGAATTGCCAGGATGTTTTGGAAGATCCTTTGTCCTACCACAGCTTCCAGTGTGTCCGGTTTGACTCCTACAACAGAGCAAGCCTTTCTAATAAACTTATTGAGCCTGTTGGCATCACCTGTGTTGATGCCATTGCCCCAGCACACCGCCACATAGAAGATTGTACTGGCAAAAACAACATGTGAAAGGGAGGCCTGCATACTCCAAAGGGCCTCAGTCTCCCCAGGAAGTAAAGGTGACTCTGGTCCTTCTTGTACACAGCCTGTGTGTCGTTGCTCCACTCAAGTCTGTCATCCAGGTACTTGTAGGTCCTCGCCACCAATAGTAACAGTGAGCAGTGCAGGCTTAGTTTTCCTCAAGTCCATCACCAGCTCCTTTGTCTTACTGATGTTGAGCTGCAGATGATTCAGCTTGCACCATTTGACAAAATCCTCCACCAGGGCCCTGTACTCATATTCCTGTCCTCCCTTTAATCACCCAACTAATCAGAGAATTTCTGCAGATGACATGACTCAGTGTCGTATCTAAAGTCTGAGGTATACAGGGTAAACAGGCAGGGGCCAATACAGTCTCCTTTAGGACCCCAGTGCTGCTTATAGCCATGTCTGACACACAGCTCTGAAGCCACAAAAACAGTGGTCTGCCAGTCAGCTAGTCTATTATCCAGGATACAATGGAAGTGCCAACCTACATTGAGCAGCGATTTTCCCCTGGCAATCAGGGCTGTAAGATATTGAAAGCACTTGAGAAATCAAAAATCATGATCCTCACAGTGCTGCCCTGCTTATCCAAATGGGAGTAGGCTCTCGTTATTTATTGTTATTTATTTGTTTTTTGCATTTGCACAGTTTGTTGTCTTCTATGCTCTGCTTAATCTTTCATTGATCCTGTTTATAGTTACCATTCTATAGATTTGCTGAGTATGCCTGCAAGAAGAAAAGTCTGAGGGTTGTGACATATACGTACTCCGATAATAAAACTTACTTTGAACTTTGAAAGATTTAAGATTGTTTAATATCATTTCCAGTACACTAGTGTAAAGGAAGTGAAATAATTGTTACTGTGGAACCAATGTAACTCTAAAAATGCAGAATAAGGTAAAGAACACAATAACAAAAAAAACACAACAAATATACTGTAAATACATAAGATAGCTTCTATACATAGATTGATTGTATGTCTAGAAAGTGACGCCAGCAAAGGATTTCTGTACATAAGGCGACTCTGACAGGAAGTGATAAAGTAGTGGTGGTTGGGGGTGTGGAGAGGTGGGTTCGTGGCTGAAGAAGTTGACAGGCTTTGCTGCTTGGGGAAAGTAATTGTTTTTGAGTCTAGTGGTCCTGTCATGGATGCTACGCAGCCTCCTCCCTCATGGAAGAGAGACAAACACTCCATGAGCAGGACAGGACCCTTCATGATGTTACTGGTCTTTCTCCAGCATTTCTCTGTATATATATCCTTGATGGTGGGTAGGCTGGTGCCAGTGATGCATCAGGAGTTAAGCTTTTAAAGTTAATTTTGTTTCTCTGTGTCTTTTTCTGCTTTGGTTTTTAACTGATAAAATAAACTTTCTGAATGTTTTTAATTTTTGAAGTTATTTGCTTTAACACATCCAGAGGGATTTTGAATGTGCAATAATTCACAGATATTCAATAATCATGTCAGGTTGAGCAGCTGGTGCACCAGTGAATTGGGACGAGACAGCTGTCAAGGCCATTGTATCAGTGCAGCTCCCGTGGGCTGTGTTGGACCACCCAAATCACAGGGAGACTGTCTCCACCTCTCCATCCCCCATCACCACACTGAAAACAAAAAACGTTTCCCAGCCTGACTCAGATGCAGATGACATGCAATCTCTGCTCTGAGATGCAAGAATTAATGCATTGAAGCCTTCTCCTTCTGGGAACCCAAGAAATTAGCATTAGTTTCCCCCGACTTGTTTTACTTCAGAGATAAATGGAAAGCCATCTGTTGAGTTTCCAAAATAAATCTTCCCAAGGTCAATCAAACCTTCTACAATTAAGGCAAAGAAAGGAGACCAAACCTCAACATATATATGTTGTATATCAGATGGATTCATTGAACAACACTAATTGGAAGTTCAGGTAGTTAATGCCATTCCATCATAAGCTCAGATGCTTGATCAGGATAGATGACGTCCTCAGAATAGGAGGAAGAATTGGAATAATTGGAACAGAATTGAGGAAGAATTTCTTTAGCTAGAGGGTGGTGAGCCTGTAGAATTCATTGCCACAAACAGTCATGGAGGCCAAGTCATTGATAGTATTTAATGAGTAACAGTGTCAAAGGTTACAGGAAGAAGGCAGGAGAATGGGGATGAGAAGGATAATAAATCAGCTGTTTTTCAATGGTGGAGAAGATGAAGGGCCTAATGTCTTAAGTCTGGTCCTAGGTCTTATGGCCTTATTGAATCTTGTAGATATCACACTCTGAAGCCAAATGGTCTAGATCCACAATGTGCATATAGGAAATTCTGGGCAAACATGCATCTTTGTTCTTGGTCTCATCTAATAAAGTCACAGACAGGTACATCACAGAAACAAGCTTCTTCAACCCACAGAGTCTTCACTGACCATTAGCCAATCCTAACTCAATCCATTTTTATATTCTCCCCACATTCACATCAATACCTCCCATGTTCTACCCCTTGCCTACACATGAGAGGCAATTGACAGTGACTATCTAACATCCCAACTCCGTTTCCTCCCACATTCCAAAGATGCGCGGGTTAGTAAGTTGTGGGCATGCGGTGTTGGCGTCGGAAGCATGGTGGCCCTTGCCGGCTGCCTCAACACGTTCTCGAAGCGTATTGGTCGTTGATGCGAGTGACTCATTTCACTGTATGTTTCAGTGTACATATGATAAATAAAGCTCATCTCTGATCTCCACATTTTCGGGAGGTGAGGGGAAATCGGAGCATTTGGAGGAAGACAATACGGTCAGAGGGAGTATGTGCAAATTCCATACGGATAGGATCAAACTCTGGTCTCACAGTGGCTCTACTAGCTGACCACAGCACTGCCCGATTGATAGTGGGATAGTACCCTCTGCAAAATGGGGAAATTGGTTGATGCATAGACACAACAGAAAGACTCGCTGTGCTGGGAACAGACGGCATGATTTTGATCCCTTTGTCAGGGAGCATTGTGAGCAGTTTTGGACCCCTTATGTGAGAAAGGGTGTGCTGCCATTGAACAGGGCCATGAACAATGTTCCCTCTAAGCCACACGCGTGTGCACGTGCACACATCTTTTGCTAATAGCGCACAAAGGAATTTAAACAGTGTACGGAAGTTTGTCAGCCTCTTACTCATTGGCATGTTAAGTATATTTCATGATTGTACACAATCACATTTCCTTTTCCAGTTATTGATGTATTATTTTATGTCCTTTAAACTATGAACAGCAAACTGGACTTGGTACAGGGTAGTTTATTATCCTTAGAATAGCTTCAAGTTTACTTCCACTTAAAAGTTCAGTGTGCACGTGTGTGGTTGTCACTGGGCAAAAAGTTGCTGAGCACAAGATGTTTGCGCACAAGTTCGAGGTAACATTGGTCAAAAGAATGATCCCGGGAATGAAAGGCTGACCCGGTGAGGAGCGTTTGACGGCTCTGGGCCTGTATTCACTGGAGTTTAGGAGGATGCTGGGAATCTCATTCCAACCTTTTGAATATTGAAAGGCCTAGCTGGAGTGGATATGGCGAGGATGTTTTCTTTGTTGGGAAAGTCGAAGAGCAGAGGGCACGGCCTCAGAATAGAGGCATCCCTTTAGAACAGAGACAAGGAGGAATTCCTTTAGTTAGAGAGAGGTGAATTTGTGGAATTCATTGCCACAGATGGCTATAGAGGCCAAGTCATTGGGTGTATTTAAAGCAGAGATTGAGAGGTTCTTACTTAGTCAGGGTGTCAAAGGTATAAGGAGAATGCAGGAGAACAGGTTTGAGAGGGATAATAAATCAGCCACGATGGAATGACAGAACAGACTCGATGGGCTAAATGGCCTAATTCCGATCCTATATTTTATGGTTGTGTGGTCTCAGGTGAACCTTTCACCTACAGTTTCTTAACCCATTGATGCGAGGGCTGGGAATCAGAATCAGAAGCAGGTTTATTATCACCGGCATGTGACATGAAATTTGTTAACTTAGCAGCAGCAGTTCAATGCAATACATAATCTAGTAGAGACAGAAAAAAAATAGTAAATAAAATAAAACATAATTATTAAACAAGTAAATCAATTACATATATTGAAAAGATTTTTAAAAATGTGCAAAAACAGAAATACTGTATATTAAAAAAGGTGAGGTGGTGTCCAAAGCTTCAATGTCCATTTAGGAATCGGATGGCAGAGGGAAAGAAGCTGTTCCTGAATGGCTGAGTGTGTGCCTTTGCCTCCAGGCTTCTGTACCTCCTACCTGATGGTAACAGCAAGAAGTCATGGAAACACTAGGAAATCTGCAGATGCAGGAATTTCAAGCAACACACGTAAAAATTGCTGGTGAACGCAGCAGGCCAGGCAGCATCTCTAGGAAGTCAACATTTCAGGCCAAGACCCTTCGTCAGGACTAACTGATAGAAGAGATAGTAAGAGATTTAAAAGTGGGAGGGGGAGATCCAAAATGATAGAAGAAGACAGGAGGGGGAGGACAGGATGAAGGGTCTTGGCCCGAAACGTCGACTGCACCTCTTCCTAGAGATGTTGCCTGGCCTGCTGCGTTCACCAGCAACTTTTAAGAAGTTCATGGAATCATCCTGTCTCCTTTATTACTGCAGTTACTGATCATTTTAGTGAAATTTCATATATTCTTTAACAAGATAGATGTAATATAGCATTGTATTATTTGAAACAGCACGTAAATTGGTGAGGGAACTCAATGGTTCAGGCAGCAACTGTGGAGGGAAATGGATAAGCAATGTTTTAGGCTGAGACCCTTTTTATGGCCATTAAGTTCCTGCAGCATTTTGCTTGTTATTCCTGATTTCAGCATCTGCCGACTCTTGTGTCTCCTTGCCTCGGTTGTGATGGATTCATCAAGATGTGCGTGCATCTCAAATACTCCTTGGAAACGAATGTGTTGAACATTCCCCACATGATCTGTGAGTTTTAACATGGTCGAGGTGTAACCCAATATACAGGCTGAGCAAATGGAAGTGCAGCAATTACATTCCCTGATGTACACTGCCAATCTCTCCAAAGGTGGGAAAGTTGCAAAGATTGCAGCCAGTTGGAGAGAACAGAAAGATGGAGTAGAGGGAGGTAGTTTGGGACAGAGGGTCAACAAATGCACCTTCAAAGAAATCAGCTGTGTGAATATTTATGTTGAGGCACTTCAGTTATGTGTAGAGACAGAGTACAGAATGTATAGCACATAAACAGGACTATCAGACCACCTTCTTTTCTTTTGCCCATCATGCTGTTGGTGTTTAGGGCAGCAATGAAGGGTCCCCATCTCCAGCAGTGTGCCTAGTTTGCATTCATCATGTCAGTCACTTCCTCTCGGTTTTCAGCACTGTCAGTCATGCAAGTTACGTGTGTAGAGACTCAGGAATATCATCGCACTCAGATGTAGAAGGATTCTTTGTTGCTGTTTCCATTACAATTTTGTTTTACCAGTCAGGGTTGTTAGCCCTGAGCTGAACCCCCAAACCTGAAGGATCAGTAGACCTCTATTGACCTGTTCGGCATGGGTGACCCTACCAAGATTCAAAGCATAAAGCCCTGACTCCAGCTAGCATAGCTGTCTGGGTCATTGAAGCACGCAAGCCTCCAAACCTCAACAAGGTTGTGGTTCTCTTGGAGATATCAGACCACCACATCCATCTATTTATACTAATCCTGTACTAATCCTTTTTTTTCTCCTAATATTCCCATCATTTCATGGGAAGTTGGACTATCTGAGAAGAGAATCATGGTTGGAATGGACCGTTTGGGCTGAAGGGCCCATTTCTGTGCTGTATGGCTTCCTGACTCTATAACCAATCCTAGATTCTACCATTCAACTACACATAAGACAAATATGCAGTAACCAATTAACCTATCATCTCACAAATCTTTGGAATGTGGAAAGAAACCAGAGCATCCAGAGAAACTCAAGTTGTCACAGGGAGAACACGCAAACTCCACAGAGTCAGCACCGGAGGTCAGGGTGAAACCCAGGTCATTCTACCAGATGTGCCCCCAACTAGCAAAAAGTCGAGAAGGGGAATTAATAGAGCTTTTGAAAATAAGAAATGCTTGAGTGAGTGGGTCAGAAAGCCTGATCACCAGAGAGAATTGAAGTGTATTTCTTCTGACAGAAGATGGTAAATCCCAGAAAGTCTACACCCTGGATGTCACAACCACAGACTCTGCTGTGGGTCTATGCAACCCCTCCCAGGCAGGCTGCAGAGCAGGTTTATCAGGTTTTTTTTAGGGATCCGTTAGTCTCGTGAGACCATGGATTTACGCCTTGGAAGGTTTCCTGGGCGCAGGTCTGGGCAAGGTTGTGTGGAAGACCGGCAGTTGCCCATGCTGCAAGTCTCCCCTCTCCACGGCACCGATGTTGTCCAAGGGAAGGGCACTAGGACCGATACAGCTTGGCACCGGTGTCGTCGCAGAGCAATGTGTGGTTAAGTGCCTTGCTCAAGGACACAACACGCTGCCTCAGCTGAGGCTCGAACTAGCGACCTTCAGATCACTAGACCGACACCTTAACCACTTGGCCACAGGCCCACACAATTGTTTAACAATTGTGCTCATGAATATGCACATTCCAGCTAATTACTGTATCATTATTGCGGTATTTAACTCCCTTCTTTTTTGTTGTAGCTTTGTTGAGATTTGAGCGAAGCACAGTAATGTTACGCTCCTTGCTTACCATCGTCCTCTTCTGATAAAAAGTACTGACACTGGAAATGATCGGTATTCATTTAGTATTTCGACAGCGGTGTTGGCATTTTGCTTTCAGCTTTAGAGTTATAGTTAATGGCCCTATTGTTGTAGCATTTATTGTTTTCCTTTCCCTTAAAATTCTACAGAGGTCATATTAAAGTCGGTGTACTGTCAAGCTACTTCAGTCGTCTGCTCTCTCTCTCTCCCTCTCTCTCCCTCTCTCTCTCTCTCTCTCTCTCTCTCTCTCTCTCTCTCTCTCTCTCTCTCTCTTCTCTCTCTCTCTCTCTCTTCTCTCTCTCCGCACTTTGGCCATATCCAAACGTTGTGACACTGGAGGTTTGTGGAGGCTGTATTAATCGATGTACTCACAGAGACTGATAATATTTTGAAAGATCTCTGAATGGAAGGACTGGGCACAGAGGAGGAGCTGAGGCCTTCGGGAGATCCACCATGATCTTGTTGAATGGTGGGGCAGTTTTCAGGGGCCGAAGAGACTACTCCTGCTCCTGTAAAGTTCAACAAAGATATCATCTGGAAATCAATGCTCTGGAAACAAATTCAACAGTAACTTTTGAAAGGGTACTGGATAAATAATTGAAAAAAGACCAGGACCCTAGGGAAGGTTCACCTAGTCTTTCAAAGAGCACGCTCAGACATAGAAGCCAAAGCTTTACCTTTCGATCTGCAAAGTGATTGTTCCCTATTTCAGTGTCCGCCCTGCTCAGCACACTGGTTTCAATTTACAAAGCATAAATGAAGCCATTTTCATTGGAGAGGAATAGTCCTCAGTGTTTTGAAGAAAGAGGGAGTGTAATACCATGAAAGGTAAAGCAGCTCTGTACTTGAGGAGATTACACAAATATTATTCAGTGCATTCCACAAATGGCAACTCCCAAAGACAAACAGGGCCAGGGTACACCGAATATATAATCACTGGCACACCTGATCATTACTCTTATCAAATCGAATAATTCACATTACAAATAATTTATTGACATTACATCAGTTTTTATTAGAACATACCGAAGATTTAAATGGGATGTGTGAAAAGTTTATTTAACTAAGCATCACCTGGCTTAAATTGTGATTACATTTTAAACTGAATAACCTTTATCAAAATTAAACAAGGATTATAAGCTAAAAAATGCAAGTAAATCTCGTCAGGCAGGATATTGGAAGAATATTCCCCCTGCTGTCCAAGCCTACGGAGACAGGAGATAATCTCAAGTCTGAAGAATTACATGTAGTTGATTATTTTATAATCACAAGGGGTGAGGGTGTTGTTACACAACCATTTATAATTTACCATTCTGAATGAATTTAGAAATAGCCATGTAACAACACCCGTATTCTGTGAATGATGCTCTTTGAGTGAATGAATTAGCATTTATCCTTCCCTGAGGTGGAAAGATCTGGGGCTGGATCTTTCTACAAATGCTTTATTTTGTAAAACAGCCTGAAATGCTGCTGTGCTGCTGAGACTGTGTAACTTTGCTGCAAGAGATTTCCTCAGGTAGAAAATTAAACAGAGGTATTGTTTTATAGATGGAGCTGGAAGAATCTGGTATCAATAATTCAGAAAGAGAAATGGGGTTCTTGCCCCAGTACAGGCAGAAACATTTCTACCCCGGGTAAATGATATTCTCCATCTACTCTATGGATGCCTCTCCTAATGGTGTAAACTTCTCATTAGATCTGCTCTCAGCCCCTGCCACTCCAGAGAAAACAACCCAAGTTTATCCAGCCTCTTATGATAGCACATGCTCTCTAAACCAGGCAGCATCCTGGTAAACCTCTTCTGTACTCTCTCCAAAGCTTCAACATCCTTCCTACAGTGGGGTGAACAGAATTGTATGCAGCACTCTAGATGTGCCCGAACCAGAGTTTTATAAATCTGCAATGTCACCTCTTGACTTTTGAACTCAACGCCTCAAATAAAAATAAGCATTCCATAAGCCTTCTTAACCACACTATTGACCTATTGACCCGTATAGTGACTTTCAAGGAGCTATGAACTTGGATACCAAGCTCTCTCTGCTCGGCAACACTGTTAAGGGTCTTCCCCCTAGAAGTGTACTATCTCCTTGCATTTGCCCTAACAGGGTACAACACCTCATATTCATCTGGGTTAAACTCCATCTGCCATTTCTCTGCCCATATCTGAAACTGATCTGCAACGCGCTGTACTCTTTGCCAGTCTTCTACGCGACCCACAACTCCACCAATCTTGGTATCATTTGCAATTTTACTAAGCCATCCATCTACATTTTCATCCAGGTCATTTATGTACATCACAAAGAGCAGAAGTCCCAGCACAGATCCACATGGAACATCACTAATTACAGATTTCCAGCTCAAATAAGCCCCTTCAACCACTACCCTCTGTCTTCTATGTACAAACCAATTCTGAATCCATCAGCCCAATTTGCCACAGATCCCATGAATCCTAATCTCTGGACTCGCCTCCCATGAGGGACTCTTTCAAAGGCCTTCCAATTAATATGTCCCCCATCTCTTCTGGTTCCATGCATATGTTACCACTCTGATCTTCAAGAGGAGCAGTTTAGTCCCTTGCTATCCTTTTACTCTTAATATATCTGTAGAAGCCCCCCAGAGTCTCCTTCACCCTGTCCGCGAGGGCAACCTTATGTCTTCTTCTAGCCCTCCTGATTTTCTTCTTAAGGGTTCTCCTTCATTACTTATACTCCTCAAGTATCTCATTTGTTCCTGTCTACCTATACCTGCTATGCACCTCTTTCTTTTGCTTAAGCAGGGCCTCAATATCTCCCAAAAACCAAGGCTCCCTAAGCCTGTTATCCCTGCCTTTTATTCTGACAGGAAAATACAAACTCCGCACACGCAAAAATTAATTTTTGAAGGCTACTCATTTACCAAGTACACCTTTCCTAAAAAACAACCTGTCCTGATCTACACTTGCCAAATCCATTTTGAATTGGCCTTTCTTCAATTTAGAATCTCAACTCGAGAACCAGACCTATGTATCCTTTTCCATAATTATCTTTAAACTAATGGCGTTAGGATCATTAGGTGCAAATTGTTCACCTACAAAAACTTCTGTCACCCGCCCTGTCTCATTCCCTAATAAAAGATCTAGTAATACACTCTTTCTAGTTGGGACTTCTACTGATTAAGGAAGCTTTCCTGAACACATTTGACAAACTCTTGTCTCATCCGGCCCTTCTACAGTATGGAAGTCCCAGTCAATGTGCGGAAAGTTAAAACTACATAATATCTCAGCCTTATGGTTCTTGCAATGGTCTGTGATCTCTCTACAAATTTGCCTTTCTAAATCCCATGACTGTTGGGTGGTCTATTTAATAAACCATAAACGTGGTCATAGCTTTCTTATTCTCAGCTCAACCCATAAAGCCACTGTAAAAGAGCTCTCCAAATATCCTGACTGACCAGTGCAGTGACTAGTAATTCCACCCCTCCTGCTCTATCATGTCTAAAGCAATGGAACCCTGGAACATTGAGCTGTCAGTCCTGCCACTCCTGTAACCAAGACAGACTAATTTCGACAATGTCATAATTCCACATGCTGATCCATGCCCTAAGCTCATTCGCCTTTCCTACAATACTCCTGAAAATAAAATATATGTAACTCAGAACATTAGTCAGACATTGGAAGTTTTGAGAGTAGGGGGCTTCAATCAGGTCCACTGTCCGAGTACCAAAGGCAGCAGCAGGTTGCTACAGCAAAAAGGAGCTTTGACCAGTGGCCAAATGGTATTTGCAGTTGATTAACAAGAGCAAATTAAAAGCAGACAGGACAAGCGCAGCAGCCATTGTTTGAGTGGACAGAGTCAGACTGGTGATCTTGAGGCTTTAGCAAAGAGCGGCTTCAGTCAGAAAAGGCAAAGAAAGGAAAAGCTCTTGGTTAAGTATCTTTTTCCTTATAGCTGGGACAGTAGAGAGGACGGGAAGGATAGTTGAATGCTCCGCTTGCAGGACGTGGGAAGGCAGGGAGATATCCAGTGTCCCTGATGACTACGACTGCAAGAAGTGCATCCAGCTGCGGTTTCTGATAATCCGCATTAAGGAGCTGGAGCTGGAAATGGTTGAGCTCTGGACCATTCAAGAGGCTGGAGGGGTAATAGATAGGACATAGAGAGGTAGTTACACTCACACCCTGTGGTGCCGCAAGCAGGAGACTGGGTGAAAATCAGGAAGGGGAAAAGGGTCGGATTCCGTGACCCAAAACAGCAGGGAGAACAGGCATACTGTGGTAGTAGGGGATTTGTTAGTTAGGGGAATGGACAGGGGGTTCTGTGGTCAAGAACGAGATTCCCAGATGGTATATTGCCTCCCGTGTGCCAGAGTCTGGGATATCTCAGATCAAGTCCTCAGAATTATTAAGAGGAAAAGTGAACAGCCAGAAGTCATGGTCCATGTAGGTACCAATGACATGGGTAGGACAAATGACAAGGTTCTGCATAGACAGTTCAGGGAGTTAGGTGCTAAGTGTGCAGGACCTCTAGGGTTGTGATCTCAGGGCTGCTACCCGTGCCACGTGCTAGTGAGGCCAGAAGTAGGAAGATTATACAGTTTAATACGTGGCTAAGGTATTGGTGTGGGGTGGGGGGACATAAGATTTTTGGATCAGTGGGCTCTCTTCCATGGAAGGTGGGACCTGTGCAGAAGGGACTGTTTGCCCCTGGACTGGAGGAGGACTAATATCCTAATGGGAAAGTTTGTTAATGCTGCACAGTGGGGCCTAAACTAGAGTTGCAAGGAGATGGGTCATCCCCACCCACCAACTTCTTAGTCGCGTGTTAAGCTGTACAATCTTCTTATTTCTGGCCTCACTAGCTCATTACACAGGTAGAAATCCCCGCTGTCCTGTCATTTAACTTAGCACCTAACTCCCTGAACTCACTTTTCCTACCTGTGTCATTGGTAGCCATAATAGACCATGACCTCTAGTCGCTCAGCCTCCCACTTCAGAATGTTGTGGACTGGATCTGAG